>NW_026652289.1:38156879-38554496 GCF_009828535.3 Hylobates moloch | reverse complement strand
CCACTTCTCCTCTCCCTCCTCTCTCCTCTCTCTCTGTCTCCCCCTCTCTCAGATGAACTGTTCTGTGTCCAAAGTCCAGGTGAGAACCAGGAGGAAGTTTGCTGATTGCTTTGTCTGTAGTCATATATTTTGGGATTGAAAAGGAGCTACTCAAAGATGCCACTTCTGTCATCTTCTAGGTAAATGCACTCTCTCACTGTACCACTTTCTCTAATTGAACTCACATGTCTTATTTCTGTGTCAGCCCAGGAAGTAGTACAAGAAAAACCCTCTTGCAGGAGGAAATATTGTCCATTTGAGGAATTAAAAGAAGTGTGTTGTACCTGGAATTATTCCTCAATTAATAAAGTGCTTTTTGTTTGCTGTACTGTTTTTTCGTTTTCATACATTCTTAACTGAATTCAAATGCCCACTCCTAGTAACAACTTTTGCCTTTTTATTTTCTTGGTTAAACCCAAAGGATTGGAGACTTGCATACTCAAAACAGCCACATTTATCTATGTGCCTATACACCTATCACTATTTGCTTGTCTGTTTTCCATCTATGATCTAATGTAGCTAATCTACCTGTCTCTATCTATCATCTATCTCTACTTTATCTATCAATCAATCAATCTAAATGTGACACTGCACTGACCCACTGCTGAATGTCTTAACCCTGATCCTTCTGATGCCTTATTATGAAGTCTAGGTCAGTATTAACCTGGACAGAATGACTTCTAGAGGCTTTCCTCCTTCCTGGAAGCTGTAGCCTTGTTTAGGTGAAGCTAACAATTTATCAGAGCTTTCAAAGCTTGTATGTACTCCATACCAGAGGGACAGAGGGACTGTCTTCCTTAACATCTCATCAAATCTCTCCTCTCAATGATGTTCAGCTCAGTTTTGCCCCAAAACCTCTCACTGAGCACATACTCTTGTGGTAGAAACTATCCTTGGATACAAGGTGAATTAGACTTAGTCATCAGAATTGATGAGCAGGTAGGAGAAATGGAGGTATTCAAAGAGTGCGATGAGACCATTATCCTGGCCTTTCAGGTGGGTGGAGTGGGTTGGATGCTGATCTCTGTGTTGGGCTCAGGGAAGCCCTCAGATAAAAAAAGACTGGAGGCCGAGGCGGGTGGATCACAAGGTCAGGAGATGGAGACCATCCTGGTTAACATGGTGAAACCCTCTCTCTACTAAAAATACAAAAAATTAGCCGGGCGTGGTGGCAGGTGCCTGTAGTCCCAGCTACTCCGGAGGCTGAGGCAGGAGAATAGCGTGAACCAGGGAGTTGGAGCTTGCAGTGAGCGGAGATTGTGCCACTGCATTCCAGCCTGGGCAACACAGCGGGACTCCGTCTCAAAAAAAAAAAAAAGACTGGAATGAATCTCATCAAATGAGAAAGAGGATGAAATGAATGGAAGCATTTCAGGATAAAATAATGTGGTATATGGTAAGATCGCCAAACTTTATTGTAGGGCTCTAAACAGCTTGCTTTTCAGTGTGTCCCCTGGACCAGCTGCAGCTGGTAATGGTTAGAAATCCAACTTCCTGGCTCCCATCTTAGACTTCTTCAATCAGAAACTCTGGAATTGAGGTGCAGCCATCTTTGAACAAGCCCTCCAGGTGACTGTAAAGCACCTTCAAGTTTGAGAAGCCCTGGGAAGGACTAGAGTATAAAGAAGGATGCTGGGAATTGTAGGAGAAAAAGCAGGAGATGTAAGGAAGGGCGGGCCTTGGAGGCCATGGCTCTGGCTCCTCACCATAAGCTGATGGAGGAAGGCTGGGATTAAGGTGAGGCAAGAGAGGTGCTCTGGGTGCAAAACATAAAAGGGCATCCAGGGCCGGGCATGGTGGCTCACGCCTGTAATCCCAGCACTTTGGGAGGCTGAGTCAGGTGGATCAGGAGTTCGAGACCAGCCTGGCCAACATGGTAAAACCTTGTCTCTACTAAAAATACAAAAAATACTCCTGTAGTCCAAGCTACCTGGGAGGCTGAGGCAGGAGAATTGCTTGAACCTGGGAGGCAGAGATCGCAGTGAGCCGAGATCATGCCACTGCACCCCAGCCTGAGTGACAGAGCAAGACTCCGTCTCAAAATAAAATAAAAGGCATCCAGGCTGATGCACCAGCCCTGCACTTGCAGAATGTGGAGCATGAGCCCTGTACCTCACTGCTTCACACTACTCCCAGCCCTGGATGGGGATGCTTGTAAAGTATTTTCAGTAAGAAATATAGAGCAATAGAGAAGTGAAGGCTAGCAGGATTATACAAGTAAATCAAGAAATACAAGACGATTAATACTATTGCACATGAGCCTAACATTTAACTTGAGCTTCCTACAGGTCAGGACAAAAAGAAAATCTTGTTGAATCACGTGGCCTTTGTTGTTGTGTTGTTTTGTCCCTTCACCTTTTTTTTAAATAATAGAAAATGCGTTAGAAGCATTTCGCTGGTCCTAAAATCTGAGAGTCATTGGGTATGTGTAATCTTTAACTATTTTTTTAAATCTTCTCTTAATCTAATTTTTATTTTTAAGTACACAAATTGACAATTTTATCTTATAATTTAAAAATATTAAATTTAATGCAAAGCTTTTATAGCTAATGTATTTGTACACAGATTATTCATATCTCTGGAACTGATACCATTTTTATCTACAAGTATAAATTGCAACTTCTGTGGACTTTTACATGTGGGAAATTTAAAAGGCTTTCTTTATATTCTCATGCAAGGATTTCTGTGTAGTTCTAGGAGAATTTATGGGTCCAGTATCCTCTTCAGATGATAGAGAGGAGCTGCAGAGAAGAATTTTCCCTGGGAGCCTGTTCCATGGATGTATGGATCTTCTCATGTCATGCAATAAAAGCTGTTGACAAGGAACAGTAGTTTTACACGTTGAAAAAGCTTGAAAGGACTATTTCAGTGAAACATTTTATAGGCTCAATGTTTTCTCTTTAGTTTTCAAAGCAGTGGTCAACAGAGTTGGAATCTGACTTTACTACTCATTTTTCTTACGAAGTTGATTTTTGTAATGCATTTGTTTCCATCGACTACTTACTTTCCCATAATTACTTAGGAAAAACAATTAATGAGAGTCAAAATGGGATTTATTGGCACCACGGGAACACTGATATGTTTATCCTTCTGTCTCTGAGACTACGTATGGAGTACCAGTACATTATTTGGCACCTGGCAGGTATGCTGTGGTCAGTGCCTTTTCTTACTGCTCTCTTTGTTGGTTGGCTGATTAGTATTTTGTTATATGCAAGAGAGTATTTTGGAGAATTATCCCGTGGGTATTGCTTGGCATGGTCAGTTCTGGAGTGCCACCTAGTTGAATGTAATCTTGCTTTTGATGGCCGTAGGCTGTGGCTCCAGCTCCTGACTTCATGCCCTCCTTTTAGGATTTCTTTCCTCCTGACCTCCCTGCCACTCTTCCTGGCCTGGGACAGATAAGAGGCACCAAGCTGACCTGTCCATCTTCCCTCAGTTTCCTTTGCAGCCAAGGAAAAGGGGTACTGGAATTCACATCACTATCTCCCCAGCATGTCCCCAGGCCCAAAACATCAAATAATGCATGCCACCAAACTGTAGTCCATTTCATGTATTCCGGCAATGACAGTACATTCACCGTTTTTAGAGTCTAGTCCTAGATCAGAAACTTATGAGGATTCCCTACCTGTTTGAATCCACTGGGTATAATTTTAGTCCCACTCCACAGTTTCTCCCCTTCCTGCCTCAGGATGGTCTTGAATGAGAAGTAAATTAGTGTTTTTCAAAGCTCTTTTACAGAAGTTAATATGTTTCTAAGTGGCACAGCACACCTTGTTTTCACTATTAATAACTAGCCAGTGTGCCTTTGATGGAAGTCACCTTTTCTGTTTTAGAAGAATGGGTGGGGATTTGGTGAGGTGGGGGCTGAGAAGGACAGAGCAGATGAATGAATCAACACAGGAATAGCGAAAGGTCTGATCCTTTGGAAGAAAGGAGAAAAATAACAAAACCCTGATGTGCTGAATTGTATCCATTATGTCTGCTGAGAAATTAGGGTCAAGGCACCAAAACTTTTCACTATCTCTTGGTGTCTGTTTCAGTTCAGGTGGGGTGGCTTTCCCCTGTGATGGGTCATTTCCTTCTCTCCTTTCACATTCCAGGCTACATTAAGATGACAAATTTCACGTATAGGTTCGGGCACAGGCATGAAAACCTAAGATATTCAGCTGAGTGAGTGCAGATGAGTTGATTTATTGTGAGGGGAAAAAGGGGTGTTTGAAGAGCACAAAAGACTTTTGCGAGCCCAGCTCTGCAAGAAAGCACACATTAGATGGCCCAGGCCCTACCCCGAACCCCAGACTCCCTGGTCTGAGGCCTCATCAAACCTATCAAGTATGGAAGAGAAATGTTAAAGTAATTAAGAGACTTCCTTAAAGTACACACACCTCCTCCGGAATGTGTGGATCACAGATGAAACTTGATTTGAGAAATAACCTTATAGTGGTTTGCAGAAATATTTGGGGTGTAATAAGTAGAATAAAGGTCTTGTGTTCTTTTCTGTCTGTGAACTCTGCAATAAATACTTCTCCTGCCCTCCCTTTAGGAGGGGGGAGAAAAAATCTTGGACAGCAGAGAGCAAGTCCATCAGATCAAACATGACTGCGTTAAATACTAAAATGTTCAAAGTCCGACTGAGATAGATAAAAGCTTTGATGGAAAGTGGATATTTCCCAGGGACATTACAAGCAATAATCCAGATGTTATGGTGTAATGCAACGAGTGTCCGTGGATAGATCAGGAGCTCCAGCCAAGTCGCGCCTGATACAGTCCTCAGCCTTGCCCTCCCATGCTGTTCCGCCATATGGAACCGATCTCTAGGCCCCTTAATAACCAGCTTTGGATTCCATTTTCACAGAGCTCATAGAGCTAAGTGGAGCTGTTTTATGGACAAGTTAGATAGAAGCCTTTCCAAGATAAACATCCAATTTGAAATTAGGACATACCAAGCCACAAAATTATTTTAGGGCATATTTCATGGAAGTGCTGCCATTTTTCTTAAGCAATTGCCAGACTGTAGGGTGCCCTTTGATCCTTCATGGACATTACTCCCTTTTTTATAAAAAGGATTTTGAAATAGTTGCAGTGTTTAGGGAGGAATATATCTGTCGGAACTTTGAAGCATGGCCGTGGGACAGGTCATGCTTTAGCTTGTTGGTTGGCAAGTCAAACTTTAAGAAGAAAAAAAGCAAAAGGAGGAATTGCAGCAGGATATATGAATCAAAATCTCATTTTTGTTTTAAAGGTAGAAGTTTTTAGCCCATGTACCTAATAAGCTACAAAATGTATTAAGTATATCAATATCTATGTAAACATCTATAGCTATATGGGCATATATGCAGATACATCTATTTATATATTGTGATGATGTGTGTTTACGACCAATACAAAAATCACTTAATTTTTACTGCTTCATAAACTTTTATTGAGTATGTTATATCTGGAATATATTATTTTTATATATAATAACAATAATAATGATCATATATTATTCTGGATGGAACATATTCAATAATAAAGGTTTATGAAATAGTTAAAATATTCCTATACATATATTTCTATATATATGAAGTAAGAAGGAATTACTCATGTTCACCAGAGAAGAGGATATTTCTTTCTTTTTAAAATTATTTCCTCATTTGCCCCTTCTGTTCTATCTCAGCACCTGCAAAACCTATGTGTGTGTGTGTGTGTGTGTGTGTGTTTTTTTTTTTTTTTTTTTTTTGAGATGGAGTCTCGCTCTGTCACCCAGGCTGGAGTGCAGTGGCGCAATCTCGGCTCACTGCAAGCTCCGCCTCCCGGGTTCACACCATTCTCCTGCCTCAGCCTCCCGAGTAGCTGGGACTACAGGCGCCCGCCACCAGGCCCGGCTAATTTTTCTGTATTTTTAGTAGAGACGGGGTTTCACCGTATTAGCCAGGATGGTCTCGATCTCCTGACCACGTGATCCGCCTGCATCGGACTCCCAGAGTGCTGGGATTACAGGCTTGAGCCACCACGCCCGGCCTCTGTGTGTTTTAAGAGAAAAGTTACGTGGATATTGATATGGTTAGACTTTGTGTCCCCACCCAAATCTCATCTTGAATTGTTCCCCATAATCCCCACTTGTCAAGGGAAAGACCAGATGGAAGTAACCGAATTATGGGGGTGGTTTCCCCCATGCTGTTCTCATGATAGTGAGTTCTCATGAGATCTGATGGCTTTATAAGGGGATCTTTCCACTTCACTCGGCACTTCTCCTTCCTGCTGCCTTGTGAAGAAGGTGCCTTGCTTCCCCTTCACCTTCCACTGTGATTAAGTTTCCTGAGGCCTCCCCAGCCATGCTGCACTGAATCAATTAAACCTCTTTCCTTTATAAATGACCCAGTCTCAGGCAGTTCTTTATAGCAGTATGAAAATGGGCTAATACAGATATGGAGTTTGGGAATATGTGTTTTCTTGACTGTATTTTGTTTAAGGTTGTCATAAATGATCAAAATACCTAGTGTGGCATTGTTGCATCATTTATTGAGAGTGGTGGAGTGGCCTGGGTTCGATGAGGTAAGCTGGTGTATAATGACTGTGGTACTGACATACCCTTTGTTGTGATAAATTGTGACTAACTGGTGTCCGAGCAAATTGGTGTCTGAATGATCTGGAAGATATAGCGAGTGATGACAGGAATGAATATATAGTGTTAGAAATTCATTGCTCGACGATGATGCTCAGCACCATTTAGATTCTTCAGCCCATTCATTTCTCCTTCAATAAAGAAGCCTATGCTTGTGTTATTTCACTTATTGAACGGACAACGTAAATGAACTCTGCTAACTAAATGCAGCATATGGATCATGTGGGGATCCCGACTCAGACAAACTAGCCATAAAAAGGCATGGTTGAGACCATCAGGGAAATGCGAATATGCACTGTGTATTTAATATGCTAGACAACTTATTGTTAACACCATTGAGTGTGATCGTAGCAGGATTGTTATGTAAAAACAAATATGGATTTTGCTTTAAGATATTTCAACCAGAAAAGAATGAAGGCATAGGTAGAATAAGATTTGCAAGACAGTGAATCTGGTAATTAAGTACATGGAGATTTATTATACTCTTCTCTTTACCTTTGTGTATGTTTGAAAATTTACATAGTGGAAATTAAAAAATGAAGTGTGACTACTCTATTTACAACTTAGAACAGGACATTTGCCTTTTTCCTCCAAGGTATGTATGAGTGTGAGTAATATAATTTAGCAAAGGAAATAAGAGTTAAGTTATTGAACCCCTCCTGGGTCCCAGGTGCAGTGAGATGTGCTTTATACGCTCCCTTCCCTCCCACCCCCGCCCCAGGTCTGTAAAGCTCATTTGGCCAGCTAGGCCGCTGAAGGCTCTATTTGGAGTAGTGAATCTTACATGGTATAGGGCTTTTGGTAGTACCCCAAGGAATAAAGAGAAGTGGAGACAGATTCAAATGTGAAGGATAAATTCAAAGTCATTATTTCTGAATGCCCAGAGATATTTTGCTTCCTGGCAAAGCAATGCCTTGTTCTGGTATAATATCTCTGTTTCCCAGAATGTCTTTCTTCCTCTCACACTATTAAAATAGCTAAAGGCCCAGTTGAAGGAGTCCCACCAAAGAGTGCATCTGGGTGGGAGTACCGGCCAGTGCCAAGTCAAAGTGTTGCATATACTCATCCTTCACTATATTATTACCACTCCAAAGCTTGAGAAGGAACTGTGACAGCAGGTTGGCAAAACCAATGGAAAATAACACTTTTCACCAGGCAGGGAGGAATTTTTTTTATAATCAAATACTGAAAGTTGGAGTTCCTATGATCACCAAAGTCACTCTCAGGAATTAGAAGCAAGTTTACATGTCGTCTTTATTTTTTGCTTTAGTCCTCTTTGATACGCAACCTACGGCTCTCTGAGTCCTTGAAAAAGAACCAACTCTGGAACGGGATTATAAGTATAACTTTGTTGGAAGGGAAGAACGTCTCAGGAGGAAGCATGACAGAGATGTTTGTCCAGTTAAAACTGGGAGATCAGAGGTATAAAAGTAAGGTAAGTTCTATCTTTTCCATAAGGAGAATGCTATCTTTAAAATAAAAAATAATTAAAAATTGTTTCCCACTTTAAATTTTACAAAAGTAGAAGTAATTTATGTTCAGCCCTCCTAACTATACTGAGGAGCAGAAAACAAAATAATTGTATAGATGCAGTCAATTAATGTGGGTATTGTTTTAATTGCTTAGTATAGTTTAGTTTAATTTAGTAACTCAGAGCTAGAGAAACCTTATTAAATCACAGATTTGAATGTGTGACTTATTTTCAATTTGAAAATAAGCAAACTATATTTCATAGAATGCGGCAAAAGGATAAAAGTTTTCAAAATGCTACAAAAATAGAATGGCATAATATGTGATATTTGGGTTAAAATATGTGAGATAATTAAAAATATTTGCTTTCTCTTGCTTGCTAGTCTTCACACCAAAAATAGTATCTAGTGCTGCTGTTTTTTGCTGGGATTAAAAATAATAAACTATCCAAAGTATGAAAAGAGATTTATTTTAAACAAACATAATGGCATTTTAACTGTCTTTAAAAATAATTCGTCTTATTCTGCTGATCCAAATTCCGTTTAATTTTCAATCTTAGTAATTTGGCGTGGATTTTATTTCAAAAACTATAGTCCCTAAACCATGATAATTAATTAGTTTTCCACAACTGTCAGACAGGAATATTTCCTATGTTTTATGGATTGAAGGAGCTCTGGGGTACTTGAAAGTTAAATCACTTGCCAAAAGCCACACAGGAAAAAAAAATCAGTGGATGATTTTGAAAATATAACCGAGGATATTTCTAGCATCGAGGATGCAGCAGATACAGACGAGTTGGAAAATGATTCAGGGAGGCAAGAGGCTGTGCATACTGCAGAATTTTCAGTACAGAATCAAATATTAGATGTCATTTACTCTAGCACAAAGTAGAGAATTGAAGCTCATATTGAAGAATAGTTTATAAAAAATGTGAAAATTGAGGGCCTGTTAAGACAGAAGTATGCAGATAATTATTTTAACCAGGTAATTTCAGGCTTCGCCTCACAGTGAGGGTATCCAGGATAACCATATCTCTCTACTAAGATTCCTTTAGCTTGCCAGGGTCAGGCTAAGGATTTATGGAAAAATTATTCATCACTAAGCACACTTGGCCCTTTGGACTAAGGTGAAGTGTAGAATTAGTTCAGTATCTGCTACATTCACCCTTGGGGAACACTGCGTTTAATTTGTGGTCTAACAGGGTTTTTCTTGTATTTTTATTTTTTTTCTCCCTAATTTCTAAATTCTGTGATCCAATATATTAAGCCTGATGTGAAAAACAGCTGAAATGAGTTTACATGACATTGGCTACAGCCGAGGTCTGAGTTCTGTATGTTTTTCTGATGCAAGAATAGTTGGTACAGGGATTTAATACCTGACACTGCACCTCTAGAGCCTAATACTCTGCGACCAACATTCTTGCTTACTTTGTATTCACAAATTTAATCTCTATATAAAGGAAACAAAAATGAAAATCCGGCCAACGAACCAAATGTAGAAGCAGTTTGAGTGACTTTTGAAGAACACAGAAACACTTGTGGAGTTTTCAAGTCACTCTTATTAATTTTTAGGTTTGGCTGCAGTGGAATTTCCTAGTCTTTTCTCCAATCCTAGTAACTGGATTCACTAACTTTGGATTTAAAAATACGTGGCATGGCCGGGCGCGGTGGCTCACGTTTGTAATCCCAGCACTTTGGGAGGCCGAGGTGGGCGGATCACGAGGTCAGGAGATCGAGACCATCCTGGCTAACACAGTGAAACCCCGTCTCTACTAAAAATACAAAAAATTAGCCGGGCGAGGTGGCGGGCGCCTGTAGTCCCAGCTACTGGGGAGGCTGAGGCAGGAGGGACCTGCATGACCGAGATCTCACTGCACTCACCTGGCGACACGGACTCTGTCTCAAAAAAAAAAAAAAATACGTGGCAATATACAAGTCATGGGTTTCTCATTTAATGCAGCTAACAGATGTTAATTAAGACCCTAAACTGTTAATTTATATAGTTGGTAAGCTAGCATTGAATGGATATGCCAACAAAACTGTTACTTGCATTCAATTAAGCAATTAGTGCGATGTCCTATAAGAGACAATTGTAAGATGTCTGTTGATAGATGTCCACTGTGTATGTGTGTGTATATATAATTTATGGTTTCTTGTGAGGTAACAGTATTCTCTGTAACTTGGTGGATAAATTATTGGATCTGGGGGGCAGCTAAGACAGTAGTAATGTTTTGCCAATTCTTGAACCCACCAAGTCCCTTTCATTCTAAAAAAGGAAATTTACCTTTATAAGGGGTGAGGTCCATCATCTTGACTCCCTACAGTTTAATGATGAAATTAATGTGTAGCTTCTGTAGCAATGAATGACATTTTAAGAAAATAAATATTATAACTGCATGTTTTCTAGACACTGTGTAAGAGTGCAAATCCGCAGTGGCAGGAACAGTTTGACTTTCACTACTTCTCTGACAGGATGGGCATTTTGGACATTGAAGTGTGGGGAAAGGACAACAAAAAGCATGAGGAACGTCTGGGCACGTGAGTCCCCTCTGCTTTCCAGTGGCGGGAGCATGTTTCTGCATGGGGCTGGTTCTGAGAGGTGATCTTTATCTGTTAGGGCTGAGGGCACTGCCTTGCATCCGCCACCCCAGAGTGCCACCAGTGAGCTGGATGGCCAGTCCTAAGTGGGGGAAAGTTTGCTTTTCATTTTTGTTTGTTTAATTGGGAAACGTCATTCAGTATTGATTAAAATAGTGTGTGTAAGGAATTATCTAAATAAAGTTAAGCTGCCATCTCAGACTATTCAAAACATTTTATATAAATTTCCAATATACCCGATAATTTTGGTTCTGCTACCTAGTGAAATGTTATATAATTTAGTAAACATCTAAGGCTAGGTGTTCCCATGATGGAAGCATTTCACTGTCCTTGATGTACTTTATAGCACACCAAGGAATGGAGTTTGAGGCCAAATCTATTTTATTTTATTTCTTTACTTTTGGACCCTCTCAACTGAGACACTCACATGTGTAATGAACAATAATATCAATATTATTGCTTCTTCCTAGGGTTGTAGTGAAAAATACAATGAAATGAGGCAGCATAGGTGCTGTAACCCGCATACAGTAAGCAAAAAGGAGATGCGGGCAGAAGCACAGATCGACTCTGAGCTTCAGAAAAGCCGTTTGAGTTACTGGTATCATGCTCATTCTACAGATGATGAAGTGGAGCTTCGGAAGTTTACACATCACTTGGCTTTGGACTTAGTCATGAGCTCCAGAGTCAGGATTTTGTTTTCAAAGACCAAGTAGTTTTCTCCATCAAATCACTTGCCTCGTGTTCATTCTGTATACGTATTATTTGTACGCAGATCTTAAATTTAGAACACAGATGTTGAAAGGGATCCCAGCCACTATGGGGTGTCTTTTTCAAAGCTGGATCTTGGGTTCAGGGAGATGCCTTAAGGTCACCCCTTGAGGAATGGGAGGGCCCCTTCGCACCTCTCCTCTGTGACCAGAGCATCTCAGCTTTTGCCTGTGCTATATATTGGGATTCCATTTGAAGAAAGGGTTTTGTTGCTGAAAACTAAAGATTGAGAACCACTTATCTAGTAAAAACCCCTTCATTTTACAGACAAGGAAATGCGGAGGCCCAAGGAGGTGAAATTTTTTTCATCAGTAAGGTGTTTAGAGGCATAAACAGGTTGAGACCCAGCTAACCCAATACCTGTGTAGGGCTTTTTCTCAGTAAAATGCTTAGCACAGCGTTGGACTGCTTGTTGTCATTGCCTCATCCCACCTCAGAATCCTGAGATAGATGCGTGAGGAGTTGAGTACCCGTGGAATGTCGTTCCGATGTCTCTCAATATGCGGACCCTGTTGCATGGGACTGTCTGGCATGTTGCAGGATGTTTAGCAAACCTGGTTCTCACCTACCTGATACCAGTAACTTTCCTTGATTATTGTGTGGAAAACACAAGCTTGTGTGTGCACACACATGAACACACAGCATCCCTTTGTTTCATCACACGTGTCCAAACACCCCTAGGGGACCAGCACTGCCCTCACTTAAGACCTCTCACCTCACCCTCCACATCTCTGGTTGCATTACTTTGCACCGTCTGCACATCCCCAATTCTATGCTTGTCTGTTGGATTGCAATCATTTCTTCCCTGGCCATCTCCCAGCCGGGTTTGCATTTAGGAGAAAACCCACTTCCTGTGGTCCTGTGGTCCAGTCTTCTACAGACATGGCCTGTCGGATGACTTCTGTGACCTTGTCTGTCACTTCTCCACCCACACAGGGGAACTGAGATAGCTCAGGATCAGGTACTTCTCAGCGTCTCTGACGTTGTCATTGATCTACCAGGACCCTTCCAATACGGATGGTCGTAGGATTTGAAATTTTGTGCTAGCCCAAAGAGCAAAGATCAATTACGCAAATTCAGAGAACTCTGTGTCCCAAAGTGTTATCTGAACAGTGGGAACAGGGGCCTCCTGTGATGAATGGCCAACATGTTGTTGTAGTAGGTGCAAAGAATAATGCCCCTGCATTTCACAAGTCATTGTGCTGTCATGCTTCCTTCACATAATAGGAAACGCTTTTCCAAATGAGTGTTGGGTTGCTTCACAGAGACAAAAAAACTAATTTAAGATGTCTCTTGTAATCCATGTTTTGTCATTTGGGTGTTCATTTATTATTTTAGCTATTTCCTGTTTGTAACTGAGACATATACCTGTCTTGGTGGTCATTCTGTTCTTCCTCTTTATGAATTTTAAAGAATTTTTTTTTTTTTGGTATCCTTTTCCTTTTTCCTCTCCTGTAGTACAAAAGATAACAAAAGTATCTCTTGGGAGCTGGTGCTACTGCTTTAATCTGCAGAGCTTGCAGACATCTACGATAAAATATCGACTGTTTCTCAGACTGAAAGATTGTGCTAGCATATGTACATCACTGACATGCTACTTATGGTTCCTTCTTCCTGGCTATTGTTTAAATATTTCAAGTTTTTTTTTTTTTTTTTTTTTTTAAACACATTTGCTTTTCTTTGTGATCTTCATTCTAAGGCCCAGCTATTTTCCAACTGTTGGGAAAAACCTTTTTGCATCAGGGGGCTCTCTGCTGGTGCAAAAGTATCGTAACTCTCCTCTCCAAAGCCTGTCTCATGCTTTGTTTTTGGATAAAACCTTGATATTCATAATTGAACATGACAGTTAAAAATCTAGATGGACTCTCTGGGGAAATTCTCTTCAGGGAAGCTGTGTAGGCAGTTCAGTGGGAGGGAAGGAACATCAGCTCTGGGGTCACACATCCTGAGCTTGCTGATAATCACACTGTCTGCTAATTGTGGGACTTGGACAGTGGATTTCCTGTGGCGTCTGTCTCTGTATCTGTATAATGGGCTCACTGGCCAACTGGCAGGGTCGTCATGGCTAACGTTAACAACATCTACTTGACATTGTTTATTCTCTTGCGCCTCTGATGGTAGGTATTACTTAATTTTGAGATTTTTCTGCATATAAACTGTAGGTCCTCACACCTTGGCAACTCAAATTATGCAATTTAAGAAAATAAGCTATGACTAGTAAAATTCAATGTATTTTTTTCCTCCAAAACAGCATAGAATTTTTTGATATTTTTTGGTAAAAGTGAGCAGTGACCATCGTCAAGGACATGGTAGGAGGGACATCCATTGATGGAAGGGTTGGGCAGTGTAGGTCGGCCTGAACAATACTGAAGTTTTATAACCATGTATGATAAGGCTGGGGTAGTGGTTGCTTACATGTAGAGAAATCACATTGTCATGGGTAGGCTGTTAGCTTGGTGATGGTTAAAACATGGACCTGCCCCGTAGGCCCCTCCTCCAGGCTTTCCTGAGTCATGTGGAACTTGCCAACTTCCCCTTTTCCCATAGTCCACCTACCTGCAGATTCCCCCGAGCCACAAGTAACTCCTAAAAACACTGAGGTTGGTGAGATGAAGGTGCTTGGGTAAGATCAATCATCCCCTGAAATTGTGTTGCCTACCAACTCCAGGGTTTGTTCATGGGCAAAACAAGCAAAAAAGCATCTGATCTGAGATAGGAACAGTGAGCCTTTAGGGAAGAGTAAGACATAAAGCTAAGTTTAGCCGGCTCCAACTTTGAAACAAAATGTCAAGAGTGTGAATATAGAGTAATATAGATTATTCCATTTTGAGCCATTTCAAAGTAATCATACTAATTTCTTAAAGTATATTTTATATTTCAAGGGGATTCTACAGAGTAACTCATTATAGAATTTTTCTAGACTTAATTTAGTTTGGAAAGATTGAGAATGGGAACCCACAAGCCCATTTGGACTAGCCTACCTCAGAATCCCTCCTCGGTCCCAAATGGTGCTGCATAAAGCAGCTCTGACATTCTACCAGTTTATTAGTGGCTCTGAGGCAGTGAAAAATCTGGGCTGGAGTATTTCTCTGGACAAATTGCACCCCATGTCGTTGATCTGCTTTTACAGCCAGGCTTGACACATTCACCATTTTCCTTCTGTTCCCTGGCTTCCTTTGCCTCTGAGATTTACAGCTTTTAAAACTCTAGCACTCTTTTCTGCCCCTTGCCTTTAAGTTAAAAGCTGACCAGTCTGTAATATAAAACATAGAATTATGGTAATGAATAAGAGGTTAAAAGCTATCATGGCAAGTAAAACTTGAGCAGGTTTGTCTGACTGATATGGTAAAATTATGTGTTGAATTAAAACATTAAAATGCTGTGGGATTAATGGAGAAAGACAAGAACGGGAGGTCAGAAACAATGCTAAATCAGCACATTAACTGCCTGTGGGCTAGAGAGGGTGGCTTTAATATATGCCTTTTGCAGGAAAGGGAAAAAAAGTAATTTAGTCTGTTTTCTTCAGGTGAGTAGAACAATGTCATTTTAAATCTGGGAGGCACCTAGTAAATACATTTATTTCAATTCCTTTCCTACATAGGGAAAGAAACAGAGGCTGCAAAAGATTTAGTTAGTTCAAGGAAAAACACTATAATTTGGAGTTTTTGACTTTATGAGTTTTGTTACAGCGCTGACATTCATTCTTTTGTGCATTCAGTGTATTCAAATCTTCAAATCTAGAGCACATTGTATGTTGGGCAGAAGGCAAAGTACTTGAGGATTCAGTGGACAGTGATACAGAAAAGGCTGCTGTCCTTGAGCACTGATGAGTCTTGCGCCACTACAAGTAATCAGGCAGTGGCAGTAGGTGGAATGAGGGCTGCAGGTCCTGGCATCATGGATACCAGTTTGGGCTTAGAATGGAAGAGGAGGCTTCCTTGAAGAACAGTGGTCTAACCTGAGACTTGTAGGAATAGTTGTAGTTAACAAGGAGACAGGAAGAAGAGCTTTCCAGGAAGAAGAGCTTTCCAGGAAGACAGTAAAACACAGGCAAAGGTCTGGAGAGGAGAGAGAGCACATTCCCTCCGAGAACCTTGATGGAGTGGAAAGATCAGTGGTGTCACATGATAAGGCTAGAGAAGAGGGCAGGGGTGAAGGCAAAAAGCCACTGGATTCCATGTCTTGCAGATGAGCGATGGGAGTTCCTTCCTAGACACTAACACAGCAGTGACTTGGCTATTTTGATTTCCATCGTGTAAATCTTGTTGTTGCAGTGGAGCTGCTATTGATTACATTTTTAAAAAGCTGATGTTGGAATAAAAATTTCCTGGTCACCTAAGGGCTCAGTGTGTTGCACCTTCTGAGTGATCGTCCAAAGACATTTAGTCCCCTTGTGTGTGAAGTCATATGTGATGCCACCGGAACAGACCTAATTGGTTCATGCTCATTAATTGAATTTCTTATATAGATGCCCTGAGTGTGTGTTTTCCATATTGTTTCTATCAGACAGAAGAGAGCAATTTTTATAGGTTTTATTGCTTTATCCATTTTTATTAACTAACAGATCATTGGATATTTTGACCAGTGTTTCTTGAGCCGTCGTGAGTTAAAAAAATTTACATTAAAAAAAAAAGGACGTGTAATTCACCACCACTAAATTACAAGTATTTCTGTAGTTCAGGGGCCAGCAAACCAGGGCTTATAGGTGAAATCCATATGGCTGCCCGTTTTTGTAAATAAAGGTTTTTTTTGGGAAAAAACCTTCATTTCTTTACATTGTCTGTTACTGCTTTTATGGTACAAGGGCTGATTTTAGTAGTTGCTACAGAAAACTTATGGCCCACAAACCAAAAATATTTAATTATTAGCCCCTCACACCTGCCCATAACAGGGAAAGGCTAATCCTGTATCCTACCAATAAGACGTAGCCAAAGAGAGGACGGAAAAGAAGCAAGGTTTTACTGGTCTTCAGCAGTGACTAGAAAGACGTAAGAGCCCAACGAAATTATTTAGTACTTTTGCAGAGAAGATTCCATTACACTAATGAAAAAAGTCTAGATTCTTCTTTTGAGATTTTTCGTATTGCAGATGTCTTTGATTAACGTATTATAGAAGGTTTACGTCTTAAAGACTTTAGATTTTAGTCCATTTGTCTTTGAACCTAAGAAAAAAACACAAAAAGCCATTTTGGTCATTTGATATTTCTCTTTTGGGAGGTTGGATGAGTATTATGGTTAATAGTATTTGCAATTTGAGGGAAAAAAGTCTTTTTCGTTAAAAAAAAATTCTGTTGCTTTTCTGATAATGCAGTAACCTCTTACTGGGTTGGGGTTAATGAAAATAATTCTTCCAGTCTCTGGCTAATGTCCAGAGCTTCTGGTTCTCCTTCAAACTTTATGACAACACTGGAGCAGTGTGAGCTGGAGTTGAAATAGGTTAAATATGAGGCCTGAAGAAGGTTTTGTATGAAATACATTTTTTCCGTCTTCCGTCTTTCCCCTTCTTCCAGAATGTGGAAATAAATGGGGACACCAGGTGGGTAGAAGAGTTACAGAATGTTTATAAAAAGTCATCGTTAAAGGGGGGCTACTATGGTAGCTTTAAATTAATTCTTAACATACTGGTTCATGTGGTGGGTCAGGACCTCTAAGAGGCTGGGTCATAACCCATGTCCAGAAAGACTAAGTTTTAATTTTGATTAACATGATGCTAATATCATGATGCTAATATATCAGTTTAACTTGTTCTTTCTAGTCACTGAGAAAGTACAAGTAAATATTTGGCTGGATTCACTTGTTAGTTATCAAAGACTGTAAAATCCATTAAGCTGATGCCTAAATCTTCAACCTGTTGCTCATAGGACTCTAATATCTAAACTACAAATGGCTATTTTTCATGAAAGTGTTCATTCTAGTGAAGGGACTAATTTTTTTATAATAACATAAGTGTAAAACATTCACAGTAGACAGAAATGAATGAAAAGCTTGTGAAAATGTGTAATTTTGAGAAGAAACCCAATATTTACTTTGCATTTCATCTGGTATGTGGTTCAGCTTTTACTTAAAATTGACAAACTGCTCTGTTCCAATAAGTTGAGCACTTAAACAGTCGCTAGGAAAATTTTCACAGTTATTCCAATTATGGTAATACCGCTCACAGCGTTATTAGAGTACTCTAGAATTAATATCAGCTTCATTTTGAATTATCCAAGAAAAATTTTATTAGAGCTTACTTATATATTATTTTTGACCCTCAAACATTATTAGCTGTCAGAGCACTTGTATCTAAATAAATTTTGGCTGCTCAAAGAACCAACAAAACCACCCTCCCAAAGGCAAACGTTTAAAGGACAAAAATAAATTACCATTATTAATGGTATTAAAAAGAATGTACCATCAATAGGCTATTGTTAATTTGTAACATTGTGACTAGCAGAGAAAATTTCTACAAATTTGGATTATTTCCCTTTCCATAAGAAAGAAAAGCTTTATTAAATGAAAGTGTATGTAACAGTGTAAAATAATGCCCAGCAAAGTATTCTGAAGTAGAAATATTACTGCAATATTGGCTAAGAATTTGTGGGGACCTACTTTTCTAGACATAAATGCTTTAAGGCAATAGACATTTCTTTCTTTCCAAGCAAATTTGATTTCCCACTTACATCATGCTTATGAAATAAAAATATTTATTAACCGATTTTTTCGTAGATAGCAATGCAGTTTAACTTTAAAAGCTTCCCTATTGATACAGAAAAATTGTTTTGATTCAAATCAGAGGATTATTTAAAAATACATTTTTTTGGTAACTTGTCTCCCATAGAAATATTTGGTGAATTTATTACATGCAAAAGCTCTAATGGCCACTCCCTCCTGTAACTGGGGTCACTTTTGATAAATAGGAAATAAATGCCCACTTAAGTTAATTATATGGACACATACTGGTATGTAAAATATTTTTAAATCTTGTAATAAAGTCTAGTAGAGTCTTTTAATGTCATATTTATTTGGAAAAGTGATTGCTAGCTTTCTCTCAAATTTCTTAAAGTGGAAGTTTTCGTCCACATAGCCATGTGGCTCAAAATTGCCATTGCTTTATATAGTATGTAAGTTTACCTATTTGTAATTAACTGCAGATGGACAAAGTCCATTGACAGCTTAGGGCAAGAATCTATCCTTATTGTTCATTCTGGGGAGCAGTGCTTCCATCCTCTTCTGAAGTCTTGAATATTCATCTTATTGTATAATTATGGAGGGTAAAGGAGAATGTAAAAAAAAAAAGGACGTCTGGGTATACCATGCCCCACTTTACTCAACCCCACCTACTTCACCCACCTGCATACATAAACAGAGCAGGTGTGGTCCAGGCAAACCCAGAGTTGTCAGTGTTAAGGCAAATAAATGGCTTAGCACCTCAGTCCCCCTTTTTGGTGTTTGCTTCTGTATTTAAATGTGTTTGAGGTTTTCAACATCCCCAGAACATTGGCTGTTAAGAGGCGGAAAACATGCAATTTATAGCAGATGGGTACAGCCTTTCCTGGCAGTGCTGCTGAAATGGGATCAATCAACAGCACTTCATGCTCCATTTGTCCGAAAGAAACCCACCTGGGGAAACCCTGTGGCGTGTGCCTATTAGGAAAACACCTTAACGTGTTTTTTAAAATAAAAATTCGCCAGTTGGCATTAATCAGGAAGAAAACGGTTTCTCCATTAACCCTCTCCCACTTGCCTTTCTCTTATCTTTTTTTTTTTTCCTTCATGTTTTGAACCATGATCCTTTATTCTCTTTACTCATAAAAGGCACAGTCCAGGGAAGCCATACAGCATGCTTACTCATAAGACTTAAACTTTCAACCTTTTTTCTCTCTAATTTTTGATCTTATCTTTCTACAGACCTTATGTGGCAAAGATCCACTCCTCTCTTTTCATTTTCCATCTGCCGATGCCGCCTTCTTTTTGATTTTCTGGACCTCTTCCTCTCCTTAATTTTAGAGTGTGTTAGGCTGGGAGTGAGCATTATGAATTAGGGCAACCTTCGCTGCTCAATAAACCTAAGACCAGACAGAGTGAGTTTTGGGGAATGATGAAATCAAAGCCAGGTGCTTTGGAGGTACTGCAGTGGCCTTGAATTAATCACTTGTCTCTCTCTTGATTCCTGAAACTTTTCTAGGTGTAAAGTGGATATCTCGGCACTGCCTCTGAAGCAAGCCAACTGCCTGGAGCTGCCACTGGGCAGCTGTCTGGGGGCTCTCCTTATGTTGGTCACACTTACACCCTGTGCGGGGGTCTCCGTCTCTGATCTGTGTGTCTGCCCCTTAGCAGACCCCAGCGAAAGAAAGCAGATTACCCAGCGATATGTGAGTGTTTGGCCTTATTGTACACTCCCCCTCCTCCCACCTTCTCTTTTAAAACAAAGTCTTTATTGAAACAAAGTCTCTGAATTGAAAAACTACATCAAAAGAGATCTTTGTCCCAAGTTTCATTGTACGTCATAAAACAAGACATCAGACTTACGGGTTAATGCATTAGTGAAAAGGTGACAGTAGAATTAAGAGTTGGTTTTGCTATTTTAAAAGGCAAAAAGATGTTCTGAATTTTTAGCATTTAGCAAGTCTTTGGGGAATGTTAAAATCCCCAGGGAAGCAGAATCCTGCTTGGCCTGTGTGTGTGTGTAAATAGGACTTTTCATATGAGTTCACAAATAACTTTACCAGCCATTAATGTTTGCAATGTTATGGATACCTTTGCAGAAGTTCTTAGGATTAGGTGAGAACTTGCTCATGCCTCGTAAAGCGATAACACTAGCTGGACATGAAGGACTGCTGTTCTGAACTACTGTGGATGATAAGAGCAGTGCGTGATTTCTCCCTAAGTAGTTGCCATGTGCTTAACGGTCCACTCAGCATTTTTAAATGAAATGGCTGTGTCCTCTTCATTTATTTGTTGTACTCTGGCTTTCTAGGTGCCTTCATTTGCATTCTGCTTTTATCCTATCTTCTTTATAAATCAATATGTTTATTTTAGTGCCACACAGGGAAGGCATGTTTTAGGAAAGTGGCATGAAAATGAAGCAAAGATGAATCCCTATTCGATGGCACTATCATTCTCAGCATAAACTTTAGCGTCTCCAGGATCCTTCACTGCGTAGACGTATTGATTAATTGAATAATTCTTTATCTTCGGGAGTACAAGACCCAGCCACATAGCTCATTGTCAATGCAGATTGCGCATGTGAGGCTGGCATACTGTAAAGAAGGTTTGACACAACTATTAACATTCTCTCTGATTAGGTAAGCAAATGAAAATTTAATGGTGAAGAATTAAACTTTTCCCCAAGCTTTCCAATGAATAAGTTGACAAATTTACCAAATTCATGAGGAGTTTTGTGTTTATAAAGTAACATTAGATACCATCATAATGCCTGCTTTGAATAATACTTCAGGATTTGAGGAGTAGTAATCAAAAAGAGGTTTGAAGAGGCTATGATCAAAATAGAAATACTGAGTGCTTCAGCTAGCAAGCTAGCCAGCACGTTAGAGGGAACAAATGCTGTTTCAAAGCACAAGTTACAGCCCCCTGGATTTGTTTTTTAAGTTGTAAGGACAGATCATCTTTAAGGGCATTTCCACTTCTAAATTGTAAAAGCACTTCATTTCAAATGTGTTCTCTCAGTTTAAAAACTAATTGTTTTGTTTGTTTAGGTTGAAAATATAGAGGAGAAACACTTTTCAAATGTTTTTAGGAATGATGCATATTAAGTTAGGCAAACTATTATGAAGCTTGTGTTATTCTACCTGAAATGCCTAAATAGCAAGTATTTTAATAGCCTTTCGTAAATCCTTGCAGTCTGTTTATCACAGGTTTTTAGCTATCTAATGACAGAAATAGCATGTCCAAAGGTTTTGAGGCAGTATCTTTTTCAGTAGGTATGTTCTGGAGGCAAGAGAAGAGAGTTTATCTGCTGGCCTCTTTCATGCACAATTTCTTAAGGATGCCATGTATATAAACATCCAAATATTGCTATATGTGCTTAAGAATGAGCGGTAGATATATTCAGACTTTGGCTCCTGCAAACTCAAGGCTAAAGTAAATATGAATCCAGGGTGATACGAGATGCTTAATCTCTAATTCAATGAGCTAGCTAAAACCAACCAGAAAATTCAGTTTCTGCCCCAACTCTCTTTAGAGTGGTAATAAGTATCTGTGATGGGTCCGAGTTTAGTCCTCTGGAATCCATAAAGTTTGTACTAACTAGGTCAGAATAATGTTGTGTTTCAGAGTGATTTAAAAGTTGCATTAATGAGAAAGAAGGGGGGAAAAAGAGTATCAATGTAATTCTACCCACACATTTTCCTGGTGGGGTATCTATGCTATCACCAGGGGGCGATGTTAAAAGTAGATTATATATGCTTCTAATTGGTTTATTTTAAAGCTGTAGTTAATTAATTCTCAGTCACTTTTCTTTTAATCTGGCTGCTATAAGTGCCTAACTGTCCTGTTATATAAATTTTGGGGGATTTTTTTTAAAGATTTCATGAGAAAAAGGAAGATAAATCTAGGCTGCACTTCCTATAGGACTTTATGACATTAAATAGTATATTAAAAAGCTGTTTTCACTTGTATCACCTTTTCAACCCTCAGTGCTTACAGAACTCCCTGAAAGATATGAAAGACGTCGGCATTCTACAAGTGAAGGTTTTAAAGGCAGCAGATCTCTTAGCGGCAGATTTCTCAGGTACAGGACATTTTCATTTTCTAATTTATCTTTATTTATTTCCTGCTTTGAAACGATCTCCTGGCAAAGCAAAATGCTTAATAAGTAGAAGCATGAATGTAACAGTCATGCTCCTTCAAACAGAGTCATAGCAAAAAAGAGGCAGACTTGAGCAATTTCTTTCACATAAAGCACCTTTTTTACACAATTATTTCTTTCAAATGATTTTATGCTGATTCAGTAAGATTCAAATCTATTGAGCTTCAAAAATATTTGTGGATTATGAGTCACGACTTCTTTATTTGTTAAATTAAGTTGTTGGTCAAGATTTTCTATGTAACCTCAAATGACAGCGATTCGACTTCTCGCCTTTTGCTGCTCTGTGTGCTGAATGGTTCACATGGTTCATAAATCTGAGCTTGAAGTCAGATCTGGCTGGCACCTCATCGTAACAATGACCAGAGTCTAGGTCCTGGGACCACTTTGCAGTTGACATTGTCTTATAGGAAGTTTCTCTTGGTGCTTCTGTAACTTGAACTTTTAGAAAGAGGCCAAAGCAGACATGCTTTGTGCTGAATTGTGCTCTGCTGCACGTAGAGTAATCCAGACACGCCAGTGTCTGACAGCGACTCCCCACTCATTGCCAAATTACCCCCTTGTGCTGACTAACAATTTAGCCGCCTACATGACAGATGCTATTTACCAAGTAAATTGATGAATACAAAGAGTATTCTACAGCATGGTTCTATCTATTGATTCAGGATTGCATGGTTTTTAAAAATATATATCTCATATTTTTAGAATGTGGGCTGCTCTTTTTCTTCCTTTCAGACAGGAACAATTTCACTATATTTGTAAAGCCTCTAAATTTCTGAGACTGAGTTTGAGGAAGTTCAACCAGTGGAAAAGAGAACTTTAGTTTTCAGCACATTATATTACAGAAATTTTAGGAAATATAAACTTCGCTGAAAAAAAAAAGTTCTCCTCACCCTACTCAAAAATGAAGCAATAGAAATAACTACTCTGTAAGAGGATCTGACTAGTGAGAAGATCCGAAAATGGTTTTTGGGCCAAATAGAAGATACAATTTTTGAGGCTTGTAGGTGAAGTACTCAGATGATTGCTCTTAATATTCACTAGTATCGTTGCAAATGTTTGTAATCTCATGTTAATTAAGACATTTTTCTTTTTACTTACATTTTATGAAAACAGTCAACATTTCACATGTGCCTTTGACATTAGTGGTTCTGTCATCCCTAAAGCACATTTAGAACTGCCTATGAGTTTTCCAGAGAAAATTATTTTTAATTCCATGTAATGGTTTACATACAGCGCTTTTCGAATGCACAATTGTTGTTCTCTCAGGAAATGTCTCCAGCCCCAAGAACTCATTTATGCCTTCCAGCATTTAAAAAAATACCTTTTGTAAGTTGCATATATATATATATATATATATATTTTATTATTTTTTAATCTCCAGTGACTGAAATGCATTAAGAGTATTTTTTGAAGGCTTGTTTACAGCAACATCCATATATGGAAACCCTTTGTTTTTTTTTAACCCGAGATGGAGTCTTGCTCTGTCGCCCAGGCTGGAGTGCAATGGCGCCATCTTGGCTCACTGCAACTTCCGCCTACTGACTTCAAGCAATTCTCCTGCCTCAGCCTCCCTAGTAGCTGAGATTACAGATGCCTGCCACCACGCCTGGCTAATGGAAACACTTTTGAAAAACTTAATTTATTTAACCTGTCCTATCAAGTAACCTCCATAAAGCCCCCAAAACTAGTTTTTATAAAGATTGTTTCAGGCCAGTGTATCATCTCCAAAGAGTATTTTGACTATTAAAGTAAAGTGAATAGGAGAAGATACCTGAAGAAAGAGTCTTTGTAAAGACCCTCTCTATGGAAGAATAATTTTGGGAGAAATGTTTTCATTTTGTTGTTTTATGTTCAAGGTATTCAGTAGATAGTTTTGGAGTGCATGAAGGTAAGTACCAACAAATTCCAACAACGATAGCAGTAGTTAGAAATGAAATAATGCTGTGTGGTTCTACTAAATGCCCTGGTGTTTTACTATTTCTGTATTTATGAGAAAATTATTGCTATAGTTAATTGAGGGAAAGTGATTTGTCATTAGCTGAACATGTGTTTAGACCATAATGATCTTTGTTTTTAGAACTGAATTTCACAGTCTATGTTTATACATTGTCAGGCTCCTGTGTGAATCCCTCAGAGTGTTCCAACCAAGGCACTGCTTTAGGGCTACAAAGTGGACTTACTCCAGACAGTTGTAATTTAACTTTTCTATGTGAAAAAAGAAATGGATTCACGTTACCGTGAGGTAGCAATGAATACCTCTAAGAGGTTAGCAATTGTGGCCTACAGTGGGGATCAGGCATTATTGCTGTTATCATTATTGTTACCAATTCAAAGTATGTAGTCAAAAAATAAAACAGACCTCAACAGTGTCATTGGATCAGGATCAGAAAAGCCACCCATTTTTGTCAGTGCCAGGAACATTTAAGAAATAAGTAACTATTTCTACTCTATACCCTCCATTTTCCAGTCATCTTACTGTATCAATGAGCGTTCATTTATTGCAGTTGCTAGGGGAGTAAAGCATTCACCCACAAATTAAAAAAAAATGCATTTACTCCAAATAACCAGGAACATTCTCTAAAGAATGATGGTCATTTTAGACACGGTGCACAAGGGAACCTTTCATTCTTTCCGCTTTTCTTTTTATCATATGTTTTTATTTTGTGGTAATTGCATGTTTCTAAGAACAACGTGAAGTAACCACAATAATTGATGCTTCAGTTTAATTTCACCCAAAGTTCAGGAATCCTGATAAAGCAAAAGTCCATAGGGATTGGTCTTGGCAGTAGTCCATACGGAGGTTATAGTTACCGTTTTGGGGCCAAAGAGACTGCACATCTTGGAGGAGGAGTGAATGCATATGGTAAACTCTGTGGTCAGTAGTTTCCTAATTTTAAAGACATCCATCTCTTTTTGAATAACCATTAGAAAAAGAAAATATAGGTCATTCAAGCCACTGGAATCAAATTAGAAGGATATTCCCTGTTGTTATTGATGTTATGATTATATAGTCATAAGAAATTAAACTTTGGAAAAATTGAATACTCATTACTATGTTAGTATTTTAGAACATTAGAATAAAATATATATAGTAAGGTGAATTTATTTCTCATAAAGTTGTTTTATCTATAAAGGAAAATAGTGTATACATTTTCAAATGTGTTAAAAGATATGAATAAGCCTAAATCTGTGTATATTACCAGTATTATGATATTTACAAATGGTAAAGTCTTTAATTCTCTAATGTATAAAAAGGTATATTTATTGTTTTTAAATTATGCCTTTTTAAATAAATATGCTGTTTGATTGTGATTGAAGCTATCTGTTAATACATTTAAATGTATATTTATCTTGGCATTTTTTAGAGTTTCTGACATTTGTGTACAAGAGAGAAGACTTTGTTCAAAGAATCTTAAGTAATCTATCTTCTTTGGAGCCTATCTCTCTAAAATTGGTAAAAAGCTATTTTTTCTCAGGTCTATGCCGACATTAGATGTGGATAGCCATAAGCAGTTATTCTAGTAGAAAAGCCTGTCAAATATTTTTTAAAGAATTTGCTTCACAAATTCCTTGTGCCCAGTGTAACCTAACATTTTTAAGTAATAGGTGATGCAGCCTGATGTCATTACTTTCACAGTAAACCAGGCCACAGACTTGATTCATGAAACAAATGATAAATTGTACTTGGAGGCTCAAGGTGAATAGCTGTGTGTAATGTTTGACAAGACCAACACACTTCACTCAGCTACTGCTAGTCTTAAAACGCAGGTATTTTAAGAAAATAACTCACATTCTAATGATTAACTGAGAAAGAGAAACATTTTATTCTGGACAATGCTGAGAAATGGACAGTATAGCAGGTTTCATACCTACAGTAGAGGCCCAGACAGAAAGTCGTGGTATATGCTGCCCAGGGGCACATCTGATCATAAATTAATACTGTTGAAAGAATATACAAAGTTAATCTCATAAACTGTAAAAAGAGAATATAGTAAACAATGGGTTAATGGGAAAATTGTTAGAGAATTGAAATGTTTTTCAGTCCAGATTGTATCACCTTTCAGTATACATGACAACACCTATGTTACCCATTGAGATCAGCCAGTGAAGAGTAGGAAACTGTCTTGGTATGCCCAGCACATGTGTGCAGATTATTCAGGATAGCCTTATTATAATTGATAGTATGCTGCTGAGAAGCTGCCAGGATTGTAATGTGTTGGGGTTAATTCAGCACTAGGAATCGAAACCATCATGGACACCATTGGCATGATGCATGTGCCGAGATTCCACACCAGATCGATGATTCTTCCTTAGCATTCTTAGAATCAAAATGTGGTTTCATACAGCTACCTTCCTGTTACCCTAGCTTTCTCTTTATTAGTTTTATTCTCTAAAATAATTATTGTTAAGAGACTTCTTTCCCCATAAAGGATGTTCCAAAGGCAAGAGGCTATTCTTCAGTCTCCCTCTGTTTCACACTCATGGTCCTTACCCTGTTCCTCCCAGGATGCCCCCTACCCACTCAGAATCCTACATAATAGGGGAACTGGAAACTTAGGGGAGTTTACTTTAACTCACCGTGCCAAGAGTAGCAACAAAGCAATCAGAGCAGCCCTCCACGCCTACCTTGGTGTGGGAGGATATGAAGTGACATAACAGCACAACAGAAAATGCAGTATAGGCTTCAATATCCTCTCTTTTTATAGCACAATCCCGTTGTTTAATCCATTCTCACATTGCCATAAAGAAATTCCTGTGACTGGATTATTTATAAAACAAGAGGTTTAATTGGCTCACGGTTCTGCAGGCCGTATAAGAAGCATGACAGCTTCCGCTTCTTCGGAAGTCTCAGGGAGCTTTTACTCTTGATGGAAGGCAAAGCAGGAGCAGTGGAGCAGGAATCTGACATGGCAGGAGCAGGACCAATGGATAGGGGATGCTACACACTTTTAAATAACCAGATCTCGTGAGAACTCTATCAGGAGATAGCACCAAGAGGATAGCGCTAAACCATTCATGAAGGATCCACCCCTGTGATCTAATCACCTCCTGCTGGGCCCCACCTCCACCACTGGGGATTACACCTGGACCTGAGATTTGGGTAGGGATATAGATCCAAACCATATCACTCATCTTCATTTTTCATGTTTCCATTATTCTAATAATCTATATGTTATGATGAGAAGCTAGGGAATTATCAGGAGGCAATGGAGGGACAAAACTGGAAATATCATCTTGACTCACAATTTGGAGTTGCTTGCCTTCCAGAATTCTCCTGGGGATTTTTAATTTCACCCTTGAGACTTTTTGGCACTCTTTGCCATTAAAAAAAAAACAAAAACAAAAACAAACAAAACCCAGCCATCAATCATGAAAAGTTTCCAAATATATCTGGATCCTCTTGATATCTTGGTAATAAAGGTATCGCTTGGACCGTTTTCTCTTTCCATTGTTAATAAAGGAAATAACTCCCAAATTAGCATAATCTCAAAATATCTATCAGAGGAAAAATAAATATATGTTTCCACACAAGAAATCCAGGTTATTATAAAGTGTCCTTATTTTGTAAATAGGCATGTTGGGGACCGTAACAATTGCCTGATCCGGGAGAATAAAGATACATTTAATTCCAGAACCACTGTTTCTTTCCAGGGAACCCAATATAGCTTCCTCTACCACTTTTAAAGTATTTCTCAACTTCAGGAAAGTCAGCTCGGGGGCAGTTCTGGTAATCGACCACAGATATTCATTGAGCACCACACTTGGTTAACAGACACACCCTTAGGCAGCTTGTGATCCCTAAGAGAAGGCTCAATCTTCACTCTGCCTTCGCTCCTCCACTGCAGGACATCAGGTGTAGGAGGTGGTGCGTACCTTTGAAATAGATGGAGACCTTCTTCAAAATCAGGGGGTTGCATTTCCAGTTCACTGGTTCCTTGGCTATGCCATTAGGAGGAGCTCTTGGTCTGTCCCCCACACGGATTTGAGCCATAACTGCAATAAAATATTCCATTCCTTGGGTAAGTGCATGAGCCTTTTCCATGGGCCCTGGATTCAGCCTTAACTAAACCAATGTCCAGTTCAATGATGTATTCATTGAAGATAAAAATTAGTGCCCATGTTTTTGCCTTTTGTTTGTATGGTAGCTGTCTCTCATTTTAATCTCTATGTATAATGACATGGAAGATATACAGAAGCAGAATCTCAGTTCCCCCACATACTGGCCTTAGGCTCCCTCTAAGCCTCCATGTCCTCATGGGTATTTTAAGGGTTAAATCAAATCCTAAATGAACATGCCTGATATAGATTTTGTGCTTAATAAATGTTTTTCCCATTCTTTATTAAATGCATTTTATTAGAGTATATTTGATACATGAAGAATTGTATAGGTTGTTTTGCTCACATATTGTTTATAATTTCCCTAATTTTAGATCATGTTAGACATATAAGCTGATAACCACTTTTATCTCTTCAGCCACTTTTAGAAATCTAGTTACCACTCTAAGATGTTTCTTTTTGTTTCTATTTCTATTGAGTGCTTAAAAAGAAGACAAAAAAATATGCTTCATGGTAGAGAAATTCTCATACTGAACTACTTTAGTGCTTGAATTTTATGTTTTGATAATCTGGATAACAGTTTTATTAGTATAAAACAGCTTGGCGTGTTCATCTTTTTGTTGTTGTTGTTATACAAAAAAGTGCTATTGTCAAACTGTTGACCAAAATAGGGCACTTAGACCCCACATTATAGAGTAAAAATGTTTCTGCCATGTACTATAATACTGACTTTTGAGTTGTTTCTGTAAATTATAATAGTGACTACAAGTTTTTTTATATTGCTGTTTTTGTTTTGAAACATAAGACTGCTTGTGTCAGAAGAGGAATAGTCTCACAGTTATTGTTCACTGAGTTTTAAACCACATGCCCATATTATGGTTTCATTTAATTGTCTGTCTCTTGAAGCTGTATCCATAGCAATACCTTGTCTCTTAAAGATGCCCTGTTTTCAAAGGGATGGCTATAATTGCAATTTCTAGAAAGCTCAGTAGTCGTGACTGAATGTTTTTAATTTTCAAGAGATCTTCATGGGTAGCTAAGCCCAAATCAAGACCAACTTTTGAAAAACACATTAAAAACTACATAAATCTGCCTCTGGCAGGCCATCTGCTTCAACTGCCTGCCAAAGAACATGGACTGTAGTCATTGCAAAGTTTGGGAGTATATGGATGACTTAGTGGTTTACAACTTAATGGCACCATGAGGGTGAATGAATTCAGCTCATTTGTGACATTCCATGAATTAACAGAGGAATCGCTTCCATATTAATGGGTGGGTTCTTAGTAACATTTAAATTTATTTAGCAAATATACCTTTTCTATTCTATGTGATACGTTATGATTTTTCCTTGTGACATGGTAGAAAAGAGGAATTGGTCCCTGAACTCATATGAAGTGACTGATTTAACCAGTGGCTGTCTAATTTCAATTATACTGCTAAGGTCAAGAACGTGTGGTGTTTATTCTTACGGAAGGGATGCCTGACTGGAGATACTGCAGGAAGTGATGTTCTAGCAGAGGTGTCAAATGGAGACATGAGAAAGAGTTGGCACCGCAGAGCTGAAGGAAAGGCACTTGAAAATGAGGAAACAGCAATGTTCCAGGGCCTGCCCAGCTTTTTCAGAGGTCTGGAAGAAAGCAAGCAGGACTAGAAGACAGAAAGCAAAAGGAACCTCTGAGGGGAGAGGATGTTAATGTCTTAGGTGGGACTGGATGACTTAGGAGCTTTGGGGCCAGGTGAAGAAATTTGGAAAACTATTAAGGGAATGATATGATCTGATATAAACTTACAAAAGTTTATTCTGGCAGCTGTGAGGAGCAAGGATTTTGAGAGGAGAATGAAAATGGGAAGATGTTAGACAAGATCAGCGAATGATGATATTGCTGAGGGGATTGAGAAGTAGCAGGGAAGTGGGGTTAGAAGAAGAAAATAGGGCCAAGCGCAGTGACTTGCACCCATAATTTCAACACTTTAAGAGGACAAGGAGGGAGGATTCCTTGAGCCCAGGGGTTCCAGACCAGACTGATCAACACGATGAAACCTGGTGTCTACCAAAAAAATAAATAAATAAATAACCAGGTATGGTGGCATGTCCTTGTAGTCCTAGCTAGTCGTAGAGGCTGAGGCAGGAGGATTGCTTGAGCCCAGGAATTCAAAGTTACAGTACCATGAGCTATGATTGCACCATTGTACTCCAACCTGGGTGACAGAGTGAGACCTTGTCTGTATTTAAAAAATAAAAATAAAAAAGAAGCTTTCTCATATCATTCATCTTGTTTGCTCTAGGCATTAGAATATAGGATTATCAGAAATTAAGATAAATAACATTTTAGCAAGGTGAAGTCCTATTCTTCCTTTACTGTTCTTGCAGTCCTAGTATGGACCTGTCTGCCCCTTGTTCTATCTGTCACAGCAAAGTGAGCAGGTCTTTGCTTGTGTGATGCTGAAGAAGTCATTATTTGTCCTAGAGAAGGCCAGGACCCATCTGGAAAGGCTGGACGTATATGAAAAGTTAGGCCTAGAAGAACAGAGATCAACATTTCATTTTCTTTTAAAAGCCCCCTCAGCTCCTAGCACAGTGCTTTGCACATTCTGAGGATCATACAGGAGGCATTATAATGTCCAAACTCATTATCATAGGAGTCTGGGGTCTCCCTGGAGGTTGCAGAGAAAGTTCCACAAAGAAGGCAAGGTTAAACTAGGCCTGAGAAGTTAGTTTTTTTTTTTTTTTTTTTAAAACATTTGTTTTCCTTTTTTGGAGAGCAAGGAGATTGGAAGGGCATAGAGGGACAAGCTATTCCCCGTGCAAAGTAGGAAGCAGAAATGAGCCCTGTTACTCTGTGTGCAGGACAGGATAGAGCAGCCTAGTGTAGTTAGGAGTGGAGGAAAGAGACACCAACCTTGCTAAGAGTTGGTGAACAGTGGGTAGATAAGGATGGGTTATGTGGGGTAAACAGAAAATATAGATTTCCAGAATTGATCAATTAAAATGTGCTCCAATATCTGATAGTAAGGTTTGTAAACAAATGGTTGGAAATAAGACATGAAAATAGAGTTTTAGAAATTTTCATCTGGAATGGCTCTGCTGTCCTCCCACATCCCCCAAGCCTCTCTGAGCTAAAATGCTCCATATTTAGTTTCAGGAATTGTGTTGGTCCAGAAGTGCTTCCTTCCAACTCTACCCCTTGTATTGCATTGACAGTCTAGGGTGGTTCCTGGCTCCTGGATGAGTAGAATGAAATGAAAAGTACTGGTCATGGTCTTCAAGCCAGTCTTTGTACCTATCCACCTACATCTTACATTACCTGATTACCGCTATTTGCCTCTCTCTCTCATATATATATAATATGTATATATTTATTATATACATTGTAAATATATATTATATATATAATATGATATATATGTGATATATAATATATATATGTATCTTCCTAATAAATTTGATGCTTTGACCTGTCCTATCTCCACAAGAAGGACTTATCCATTTCTGCTCATCAAATACTCCCCTTGTAAACCTTGATTAAGAATCACCTCCACTAAGAAATCTTTCTGAACTTCTCTGAACCGAATTACATTTCTCTGAACTTTCATGTTTTCACCTGCATTTCACTGCTGCCCTCTGTCCCTAGGCCGTGGCACTGTTCTTGGGGGATGGAAAGAGCATACGTATATTGGGTGTGCCTGCATCAGGACCCTTAAGTGAATATGCATGCTGACTGTGGAGTGGAAATTTACAAATGTGGGATATAAGAGAAGTAACAACAATACACAATTGGAGATCTGAAATGGAAACAACTTAGTTTGCTGTGGGATGAGAATGAGGAAAGTTTTCTTGGAAAGGGCAGCATTTTCAGAATAGCAGAGACCATTATGAGAGTCCCTTGCAGGTAATTGCTTAGGTGGTGGTTGTATTTCAGGATCAGTTTAGTGCTAGGAACATTTATTAAGCTATATGCTTAATAAATGGTTATCAAATGGGCTGGGCATGGTGGCTCACGCCTGTAATCCCAGCACTTTGGGAGGCTGAGGCAGGTGGATCACCTGAGGTCAGGAATTTGAGACCAGCCTGGCCAACATGATGAAACCCTGTCTCCACTAAAAATACAAAAATTAGCTGGGCGTAGTGGCGCATGCCTATAATCCCAGCTACCCGGGAGGCTGAGGAGGGAGAATTGCTGGAACCCAGGAGGCAGAGGCTTCAGTGAACCAAAATCACACCACTTCACTGTAGCCTAGGCAACAGAGTGAGACTCCATCTCAAAAAAAAAAGAAAAGGGTTATCAAATGAATGAATGCATGATATGACTATTGTAACACATTTATTATTTGTCATTCAGCTTCTATAATTGATACAAAGGTAAAACTGTTTAAGTGAACCCCCCTTACTTGCCATTCAAGAAACACAAATAAATTTTAAAGCAATGTTGGAAAATAGCAAAGGCTTTTGAGTGCAAAGTGCTAAACCTCAATGTGAAACTGAATTGTCAGTGGCATAAATGTGTCAAGGTGATGTGGCTTCTGGACACAGAGGAGGTCTTCTAGATGTTTTTCCTGTGAAATAGGTGGTACAAAGAGGAAAAGTACAGCCTCAAATGTTATGTATGTCAATCTGCCTTGTCCTTTTCTCTCAGTACCGTTGGTGAGCATTTGGACATTTCATTTATTATGAGAGATACTTGTTATCTCAAATAAGAATATTTGTTATTGAAATTTTACTCAAAGTCCCCATGTATCTGAAACTTCTTAAGAGAAATCAATCCATAAAATGTGCGTAAATTATTCTATAAACATTTTAATGTCTTTGTTTCTTCTTGCTTCTCTGTTTATTCTGTAATATTAATAAATGCAGCATTTTAATGAGCTTTGACTGAATTATCTTCAGAGAGTTGGTACAGTGTGTTCCTTGGAGACACGTAACTGAAGTTCCTGGTTTCTGGAGGAAAGTCTGTTCCTCATTAGCTGGGACAGCTAAGAGTGTGCTTGCTTGAGAGAGCGGGAGCCACAGAGCGAGCCCACCTGTGCCTCAACAGGACCAGGCAGCATCTCTGCACTGCTGTGGAGTAACCCCAGGGTTTTCATTAAAAGTGTCAGACGGTTTCCCTGGAGCAACTGCTGATGGCGTGTCATGCTGGCGTCTCTGGAGGAGCAGCGCTGACACCTACTAATAGTCTGACAAACGGTTAAGTAGCTGTTTCAGCCTGGGTTGAGAAATCAAGCATGGTATACCTGAGCATTAAGCCAAAAGTATGTGGTCTCTTCTTGTTCACAGTTGCTGAAGAGGAAATGGTGGTGGTCTATGTTGCTAGGCTTTTTCCCAACTAACTCCAGCCTCTTCCCCTGCAAACCACATGGCCAGAGTAAACTGTCTTTAAATAAACAAGACTTTTTGTGGGTGCCGATGGATTTTTATGTTAGTTTGATTTTGACTCCCCAGCATCTAAAATCCCTTCCATGTTTGAATCATTTCCCATTGTGTATTTTGAAGAAGAGGTCAGAGCCCACTTTCATTCACCGAAGCTACGAAGTCAGTATTCCCTTTGTGAGTTCTGGCCGTTCAGGCCTGGGTACTTGGCTGTGTAAGACAGGCCCCGGAGGCCCTTGCATCAGTCTTAAGTGAGGCAAAGAAGCAGGAGTAGAGAATTCATATTAGAAGTGAACTGTGGGGGCAGAATTCCGCGGAAGCAGAGGCCACAACAGACTTTTCCTGGTGTGAGATATGGGCTGAGTTTCTTGTGCTTAAGTATTCTTTGGTTTATAGTGATATTTTTTAGCCTGATTCTCTAGCCATTGTAGGAATTCTGAATGCTGTTTGATACTATTTTAATAAATTTCTTTTCTGCTATATGTAGCAGGTACCATTTCCATTGTTTGCAATTGAAAACCCTCACTCATTCCTTTATGTCTGTGGCTTGATCATTGTCTACTAGTAACTGAAATAGTAGCATTGACTTAAAAGCTTTGGCGAGGAATCTAAGTGTCCAGGCCACTAGTCAGTTGAGCAGAATCTCCTGTTTAATACTATTCATCACCCATGCGTCTGCTCTTCTTCTCTTCCCTTTTTAAACAATAATCTTCATGCAGTCTCCTGCAAGTATCAGTATCTCTATTGATGTGCTGTACCTCAGAGCGCCTGGTTATTAAGCGAATTAGATGGAGGTTCAGTGACCTGAATGGTAGGCCAGCAGGTCAAGAGGCCTGAGCACTCTCTGGCTGAGGCCCTGGCCTGGGACTCCTTGGCCATTTGTTGGAACAGCGTCTGTCCTTGTGCCCCCAATTAATTTAGCAAGCGCTGCTTTGTAAAGTGCCAGTGTGCTGCAGACGCCAGCAATGCATTAATGTCCTACGGACATTATGGAGCCATTCATTCTTTCCCTGACAGTTCCAATTCCAGATCCTTCCGCCAAACACAACAAAAGGGAAGTGAGTTTTTTGGTTGATAACACTGTAGGTCTAACTTTGGATTTGGAAATTTCTTACCTTTTTTGGTGTGCAAATATGGGAGATAGGATAGAAAGAGAAGAGGTGAGAAGTGAAAGATGAGCTTAATTTTTTTTGTTAAGTTAAAAACTCTGAACTTTATTGCGTTATACTTTTTTTTGTTTGTTTGCTTTATGACACCAAAAATGTAGCTCATGTATTCTCATAATGTACTGAGTATACAGGATCATGAGTGTTTGTGACCATTTGCTTAGGAGCAGAGCTTAACTCCTAAAGAGCCATTTTTACACTTTTTCTCACTTCCTCTTATAGCCATGTAGAAGCCTGTAAGTTATAGTTTTCCAGTTATAGAATAGTAATTATACAGATTGACTTAGAATTTAGGAAGGAAACAGAGATGAATTTCATTTTAAAAACAAAGAAATGGGCTCTCATGCCAAATGGAGTCCCACTTCTGTGAAATGTGTGGCCACTGGCTGTCAAGGCCTGATCTTGGGTGGTATATAGTCCGTTTTCACGTTACTGATAAAGACATACCTGAGGCTGGGTAATTTATAAAGAAAAAGAGGTTTAATGGACTCACAGTTCCATGTGGCTGGGGAGGCCTCACAATTGTGGCAGAAGGCGAAAGTCATGTCTTCCATGGCATGAGGCAAAAGAGAATGAGAACCAAGTGAAAGAAAAACCACTTATAAAACCATTAGATCTCATGAGACTTATTCACTACCACGAGAACAGTATGGGGAAAACTGCACCCATGCTTCAATTATCTCCCACCAGGTCCCTCCCACAAGACATGGGAACTATGGGAGCTACAATTCAAGATGAGATCTGGGTGGAGACACAACCAGCCCATATCAGGTGGTGTGTTTGTTCTAACCCGTTAAGTATGCTAAAGGTACAACACTTGTAGCCTCTGCCTGTCTCCTGGATTCCCACACAGGGCCTCCGTGACTCATTGGAAAAGGAGTCTTGCCTTCCCTCTTTCAGCAAGCACAACTTTGTCTGATTGTTGTTCACATTGCCCTTGTCCCTCTTGAGATTCACTTGTCTTTGACCAATGTGTATGTTATCTTTCCAGGGAAGAGTGACCCATTTTGCTTGTTGGAGTTAGGCAATGACCGACTTCAGACGCATACCGTCTACAAAAACCTCAACCCTGAATGGAACAAAGTTTTTACGTTGTAAGTGCTTTAGCTTCTGGAATTATTTGTGCTATGCTTGGAAGGTAGTCTGGGGCTCCTGAGTGGAAGTTTCTGTCCATTTTTATGGGCAAAGAGTAAATTTTATTGTTTTTTTCTTTTGAAAACCTTTTATCCTTTCATTTTATAGAGTGTGGTGTTAATGATAGACCATTTGGAACTGCAAGGGACGGTTATAGGAGGCATTTGTAAAGTAGATCTTTTAGTGACTAAATTAATCTATGAGTAAATGGAAGCTTCCATATTTCTAGGTTAATTCATTCATGGGTTAAGGAAATGGAGACCTGCCTTAAATTCAAGGATCTTATGTGTTCTAAGATCTGCCAAAATCTTTAGGAAAATACAGATTATCTGTGACTCCTTAGAGACTCCCAAAGACTCCTTATATTCCAGTTTATCTGAGCAACCCATCCCACGGTGATTCTCTGCCCACACTATCAAACCCGGGCATTTAGGAGGCTGGATAGATTTAATATCTTAGTTTGCTTTAGATTTCAAGGCACCTGAACATTGAGGGGAGGCCCTGTTGAATTTGGGTAAAATGGTGACATACCGCCCCCACGAAGCTAAATCAATGCTCTGTCTGTGCTTCTAAGTGAAAAAATAAAGTTCATTTTGAGTAGAGTTAATGCTATTAGCAGAATGTTCCCAAGGATCTATGAAAAGTGGATTCACTCTGCTAAACACCTTTGCCAATGGCCAGATGTAAGTAAGAGTCTCTTGTTTCCCTAACGCGTTGCCAACAGCCATGGCTCCATTTTTCATTGTCCCTGGTATCTGGCTTCTGGTCAATATTAAAATATATATATTTTTAGTATTTTGTCTTTCAACAACAGAGGGTTTCTATGCATTTCAAGAAATAGTGATTTTTCACCACCATTTTATTTTAAAGGTAATTCTTAATTTAAAAAAATGTTAACTCCTTTCATTTGGAAGCTTTTTAAAAATTACTTTGGTTGGACACTCTGCTAATGCTTTCTCCCTATCTCTTTCTTTATTTTGTTTCTTTGAAAGTCTTACCCTTGAGTGCAGATATACTGTTTGAAAAATGTCATAGTAAAAAAGTTGACTTCTTTTTTTCATATGGATGTCTGAATCTTCTATGATGGAAGGTTTGGGAATACAGTCAGTTTGATTTAATTTTTGGAATTTAATTAAATGGTAGTTTTATACTCTAAGGACATACAGACTTAATTAGTGAAACAGTGTTTCCAGACCTTCATGGAACAGACTTCACTTGTGTGTTTTTGTGTATAATACATGGTATTTTTGTTACAGTCCCATTAAAGATATCCATGATGTTTTGGAAGTGACAGTGTTTGATGAAGATGGAGATAAACCCCCAGATTTTCTTGGAAAAGTTGCCATTCCCTTGCTGTCTGTAAGTTTCCTTTATTAATAAACAATTTGTGAGTCATTTTATAGTTGATGAGTTTCTATGGTCTAGAGTTGCTTTATCTTTGTCAACGTGGGGGAAAAATATCCTCCTAACTGTAGCAGGAAACGAGTGTTTTAATCCTCATTCTTATCCGGTATTTTCAGTAGTTTCAGATATAAAGGGATATAATTTTTTTCTGTTTCTGTCCAATATTGACTTAACCAACCAAAACATTTTGACCAGTTTTTCAATTCATTTTCAGTCTTTCCATCTTAAGATAGGAATTTGTCTTTGGTTACAAGGAATATAGAAGAATGACTGATTTTCTATTTATTAATGAAAAACACACATGTATTTCTTTATACCTCCTTACTGTACATTTCTTCAAAGATTAATTGTTGGTAACTGTACATTTGTTCTCAGTTCTTCTAAAGACCATTTTCCCAAAAGTTCTATTTGTCTTTTTAGTAGTCATGTTTGCTTTCGGTCTCAAAATTAAAAAATGCTTTGTGGAAGAAAGCAGAGAGCCTTTCTTGGACAAGGAAAAGTATTTTGGCAGTCCAGCAGTAAGATAATGCACCAGGGTCAGTGAAGGAAAAAATAATTACAAAATTCAGAAAAGAAGGCACCAAAGAATGCCTTTACATGGGTTGGGGGGAGGCTGGGGAGTGAATTCATCTCTTAATTAGACAGTAATGTATGTACCAAATGTACTCTTTGAGAAGAGAGAATTCCAGTTTTTCATCCAACCATTAACACAATTTGTTTTAGGCTTATTATGGCTTTATCAGCCAATGAGACTTTATTCTTCCCAAAGACTTATTTTTCCCAAGCTATCTGTGGATTTTTGTGGATGGAGCACTCTGTAATTTAACCAGGAGATTAGCCTAACTCACTTGATGTTTACAGAGGGAGGAATGCCGTACTTCTTAATATCTTTTCTTCTGTGTTTGCGTGCTTGGCTAATTTCTCCCTGAGTTCTCATATCCCTGATGTTACTTGGAGAGCCTGTCTGGAGCATCTGCTCCCTGGTACGGCTGGCTCCTGCCACATGCTCTGAGCCATCAGCACCAGCCGAGCAGCTCTCAGAGAGGAGACGGCAATTTGGGATTTACCCCCCTTTTTTTGTTACAACTTTGTCAGTTATTCTCATGGGAATACATGTAACCAGTATGTGGGGGACACTTTAAAGAGGTCTGGGGGACTCGAAGCAAAGACTTTCCTTGACAGTTTTCTCATTTCTCTTTTTTTATTCCTTGCTTGGTGAACATGACCTTAAAGAAAAAAAAAAAAACTCCCCTCTGTTTTGTACATAAAAGTTTTGTGTGTTTGGTCTTTCTATAATACCAACAATTGACAGCTCACCCGCCTGCCTTCCTTTCCCCAAACCGTTGCCCACTTCTGTCTTTCTCTTTTTCCCTACTTGTAGCCAACCTAAAAAAAAGTCAAGGTGTGTGGTGGCTTGCATTCAAAGTAGGCTTTCACAAGAAATTCTACCTTGTATTCTGAAGGATCTGGTTTGTAAAAAGCATTAGCTTAGGTTAGTGGTTCTTCCTTTTTCTCTCCTTCCTCCTTCCCCCCTTCCTCCTTTCCTTCCTCCCTCTCTCCTTCCTTCTCTAGAAGATCTAAGAAATTACCTCCAGCTTAATCAGGGTTTCTCAATCTTGGCACTATTGATATTTCGGGCCAGGACATTCTTTGTTATATGGAGCTGCCCTGTGCATCGTAGCATGTCCAGCTGTCTCCCTGACCTCTACACACTAGATAACAGTAACGCCTGCCCACATCCCTGCTGTGACAGCCAAATATGTATGTAGATGTTGCCAGATATTCTGAGGGGGTAGAGATCACTTCCAGTCAAGAACCGCTGACCTAAACTAATGCATTTTTCAAAACATATCTTTCAAAATACAAGGTAGAATGTCTCATAAATGACCTGGCTTAAATGTAAGGAGTCCTCGATTGGGACTTTTTTCAGGTTGGTCATAAGCTGCCTTATGATCTGTTGTTCATTCATTTGTTCGACAAATATTCATCAAGTGTCCACTTGGTGCCAGGCAGTGCTTTAGGTGATAGAGCTCTAACAATGACCAGAGGGAGGCTCCCTCCTCACTTGGAGCTTTTATTATAGTAGCAGGAAACAATGCATACACAAAACAAAAGCAATATACAGAATGTTAGATGGTGAAAAGTAAAGAGGGAGAGGGTTGCCGGGAATATGTGTGGGGAAGGGCACTTTTTTCTAACTGCTAGCCAGGGAGGGCCTCTTGGAAAAGGGGGCATTTGAGTGGGAACGTAAGGAGGTGAGGGAGAGAGCCATGTGGATATCTGACAAATCCCTCCCGGGCAGGAAATTCTCAAGTTCAAGGGCTGTGAGGCAGAACCTTGACTGTCAAATTCCAGCAATGGCTGGGCAGCCAGTATGGATTGATCGAGTGTGCCTGGTGGCGAACAGGAAAGGACACGGAGGCAGGGTGGAGCTGGAGAGGACCCTGGAGGATGTGAAGGTGAAAAAAGTTGAAGTATTTTGGCATTTTCATAGTGGGGGATGGGAAACCACAAAGAGTTTCAGGCCAGGAAGTGCTTGATTTGTTCCACATGATGTGTTTGTTTCTAATATAAAAGTGCTGTGTACATCCAGGAATAACCCCTGATCTGCAAGGTCTCTGCCTTGTAAAATAGCACAGCCTGGGCCGTTCCTCTCAAGGCCTTCGGGGGTCCCTGGCATGGTGCACTCAATGAGATGCTTCGGCTGCTGCTGTTCACTCTGTTTCTATCCAGATTCATTTCCAGTTCCTGACTGATAAATTGGGGAAGTGATCATATCTTCTAGTGCATCTGTGTGGGCTCTCCCTGAAATTCAGTGGTCCACCTGCAACATTCCCTGTCCAAATGAATTGATTCTCTATCTAATATTAGATATAAATATGATCTTAAAATTGCTGTAACCCTCAATTTAACTGGCAAAGTATAAGCTGTAAGTTGTTTCATGGATCATTCTATTTTCAAGTAATTCTAACTTGTGATTTAGAGGATGTATTTTAACCTACTTATTTAGATCTAGTTTTTCTTTTTTTTCTTTAATCTCTCTTGAGTGATGCTTACAATAGAATAGTGAACTAGCGAGTTCTGTGCCGTGCACTTAGCATGCGCTGAATCATCAATTCTGTAGGGCCTGGATGAGGCAGGCTTTATTACTATGCCCATTTACAAATAAGGATACTGAAGCACCAAAAGGATCCTATAGCTAGTAAGTAATAGAGACAGGATTTTAATTTAGGTAGTCTCATACTAAAGCTTGAGCTCCTAAGAGTTTGTTATATTGCCACAGTGAGTAATTATTACGTATATATCATCTCCAAGAATCAAGAGGCTGTTTTGTGTAACCACTGTGCTATGTGCCGTCAGGGTCGGGGTTGGGGGGTGGCAGGAGGGACGCAGACTTGAAGAGTTGGATATGTTGCAGGAAGGCACCTGTGCAATAAACACATAAGACCCAAATAAACATACAAGTCTCACCGGAACGAGAAAGGGCAGTGGGAAGTAGGAGGGATGCGTTTAAGTTTAGGAAGACTTAGGAAGCAGGGAGTTTGAGCTGGGTCAGGGATGAGTGGCGTGTTGATAGTGTGTGGCGGGTGAAGTGAAGAATGAAGGACATTCCAAACAGAGGGTCCAGGGAGAGAATGAGGGGAGCAGAGGTGTAGGGAAAGGTCATGACTGGGAACGAGGAGGGGCCCGGCTTCTGGGAGCTCAGGGTGGACATGGAGGGGAAGTGGGACACACTGAGGGCAGCCCAAGAAAGGTTGGGGAGGTCTCGGTTACAATTTTAGCAGGGAGCCACTGAAGATTTTTGACCTGGACGTAGAGATATCGGAGCAGTTGACTAGGAAGAAAGTTTCGGCTCTAGTATGAAGCAAATTAGTGAGACAGAAGACTCTTTCCAGAAGACTTGGTTGAAACTCTGAGAATTAAGCATCAAAGAATGCCCTTAGATTTCATACTGTGTGCTTCTTTAGGAGAAGGACTTGTTTCTCTGTTGTTGTTGTTTTGTTGTTTTTAACATGAGCGAGAATCATAAAAATTGATTTGTTGGTGTTTCACTCTGATCTTTATAGGCTATGGAGCCATAATCAATAATACCTTGTTTTAGGTTTAAAAACAGAAATTGTATTTTTTAAAGAGGAATGTGAATAATTCTTTTGAGAATTCATTTTCTGTAATCAAGTCATAAACCGTAACTTGATTTACACTTTTAGAGAAAATGCAAACTATATTTTTAAATGTCTAAGTATAAAGTATAGAATATACTTCAACTTTTAATCTCACTCAAAATGGTAATGTGCTAAGTGCATTTAAGCCTGTTAAATAAAGAGCCTGTTCTAAATTCACTATATCTTTTTAATCAAGGTGAATGTGCTGACTACTGGCTCATTTAAAATCCATATAAATATATTCATTATTGATGGTGAATTGTTCCAGGCATATATATATATATATATATATATATATGCTTAGATGTTTATCATAATTGAAAGAATACAGGCCAATGGGCTATCCTTCCATATATTTCATTTGTCTTCAATCTTTTTCAGAAAAATAGTTCTTTATATAGATATAGAATACTTTTTAATAAAATATTCATTGGTAAAAACAGTAGAAAATTGAGACTGGAATGCGTTATAATCTGAAGACTTCTAATATTTACTCATTTTCACATTGCTCCTCTAATCTTCTAATCAGTAACATAGTAAGTGTGCACTGGAAAACACTAAGCACACTTTAGAGTCTTAAAACATGTCAGGCAGTAGACACTATCTTCTGATAATTCACTGACTCAATAGACTTATTTAATATTTTTATCCTCAATTAAGTGATCTTAATTCTGTCCTGAAAATCAGGCTGGATTCTTCTCCTCTAGGCCATTCCTTTTTATTGAATCACACATTTACCCTCTCAAAATTACCCAATGGACCCATTTTAGAAGACTGAAAATCAGCTTTCATGGCAGCCTGTAAAACAGGAAAAGCATGCATATATTGGTATTTCCTAATAACAAATAAGAAGTCATCTGCAGTTTGATGAAGACCTGCAATTTTTTTTTTTTTTTTTGAGATGGAGTCTTGCTCTGTTGCCTGGGCTGGAGTGCAGTGGCTTGATCTTGGCTCACTGCAACCACCGCCTCCCAGGCTCAAGCAATTCTCCTGCCTCAGCCTCCTGAGTAACTGGGATTACAGGCACCCACCACCACGCCTGGCTAATTTTTGTATTTTTAGTAGAGACAAGGTTTCACCATGTTGGCCAGGCTGGTCTCACACTACTGACCTCAGGTGTTCTGCCCGCCTCAGCCTCCCAAAGTGCTGGGATTACAGGCATGAGCCAACATGCCCTGCCAAAGACCTGCATTTTGAATCAAATGTGAGTCCTTCTGTGTGAGCCAGGCCAATGTCACAAATGACTGTATAATCAGAAGCATGGGTCATTATACTGCCCTTCTAAATTCTCAGCGTTCTCGGTGAATCCATGTACACCCAATAGCTGGCTGCACCAATAACAGCTTCACTTAATTAATTTTCTGGGACAAATTTTGTATAATGGCTTGTACCAAATAAATGCCGCGTATATCTCCATTTGCATTTTCGATTAACTCTATTGCCCAAGTTTCACCTGTGATGGGTTTGTGCATTGAAATGGACTTGAACAATCATAGGCTGTTTTAGGTTAATACAGAAATTTTTGCCCATTAAAGTAAATAATATTGATTTATAATTAAGCTTAAAAAAAAGTAAATCTGTTGCCAAGGTTTGGTTTTCCAGGGCATAGATTTGGTTGGGGAATTCCCTGTGAGTCAAGTTGGTGCCATAGGGTAGAGGGGCAGTGTGCATAGGTGAAAAGCAGAGGGGGATGTATCACCTTGGAAATTATTTGATAAAGACAAAACTTGAGTCCCAAATGGGGCAAAAATGGTCACTTTGAACGGAAATTTCAACTCTTCTTATTGTCTACTCCTGGTCCAATGTGACCATTGAAATAAATAAATGAAGACAAAATAACGCAAATTTCCTATTGGTTCTAGAAACTAGGAAAGAGTACCTTTAACATGCTGGAGAGATCCTGGACCCCATGTAGTAGACAGTCTAGGTATTTGATTAGAACAGACAGGCTAAGAGAGAAAGAATGACTGTAGGAGTCTCCTGATGGCAAGTAGAAAGCTGGGTGAATCACACGTGTTAGATGTTCAATCAGTTCAACTTTTCTATTAAGTGGAAAAACCTCTTTCATGGATTCAAAGAGTAAAATCTAACTGCTGCTTCTTTGAGACACCTGAAACACAGTAATAAACGGATGAACAAAAGTATCCTAAACAAATGTAAGTTAAAGGTAGGTCAGAAACTTAATACAGGTTTTAGGGGTAAAAAAAGATTGAATTAACAATAAGGTTATTATAAGGCCGGGCGCAGTGGCTCATGCCTGTAATCCCAGCACTTTGGAAGGCCAAGGTGGGCGGATCACGAGGTTAGGAGATCGAGACTATACTGGCTAACACGGTGAAACCCTGTCTCCACTAAAAAATACAAAAAATTAACCGGGTGTGGGGGCAGCTGCCTGTAGTCCCAGCTATTCAGGAGGCTGAGGCAGGAGAATGGCATGAACCTGGGCGGCGGAGGTTGCAGTGAGCAGAGATGGTGCCACTGTACTCTAGCCTGTGTGACCGAGCGAGACTCCATCTCAAAAAAAAATAATAATAGTAAGGTTATTATAAATATGAACCTTTAAGTGGATAACTTTTCATAGAAATAAATATGCATGTTAAAACAGGGAAAAATAATAAAACTAGAATCATCAAACAATATATATTATGTATTCAGCATTTTAAAAAATCAGAAACAGGCCGGGTGTGGTGGCTCACGCCTGTAATCCCAGCACTTTGGGAGGCCGAGCCAGGTGGATCACAAGGTCAGGAGTTCGAGGCCAGCCTGACCAACATGGTGAAACCCTGTTTTCTACTAAAAATACAAAAAAATTAGCTGGGCGTGGTGGCATGTGCCTGTAATCCCAGCTACTCAGGAGGCTGGGGCAGGAGAATCACCTGAACCTGGGAGGCAGAGGTTGCAGTGAGCCAAGATCACGCCACTGCACTCCAGCCTGGGTGACAGAGCAAGACTTCATCTCAAAAAAAAAAAAAAAAAAACTTGGAAAAAAAATAGAGCTATTCCCTCTATTATCTCATCTTTAAATTGGTAATATTTCCTATTGCATAGGATTGTTTGGAAAATCTAATGAGCTTATATGTTTATGAATTAACAATTAAAAATTAAGCCTTTCATGTCAGTTTTGAGCAATACAGAATTATGACAAATATGAAATTATGCACATTTTGATAAAGGAAATATTTGCAAATACTATCTGATAATATATTATCTTTGAATAATCTATCTGATGATATGTATTATCTATGAACATAAAAAAATTCATAGACAACATTTTGGAGTGACTAAAAGGTCAGTAAGATCAACATTATGAAAATAAGATTCATGACTATACACAACAGGAAAACATTTTTAAAAAGTGAAAAAGAATCCAAGACTATAACAGAAAACAAAACAAAACAAATCATAATGTCTAAGATTTATGTGAAGAAATTCTAGGACTATACTGAAGGGCTTGAGAGAAATAATTGCAAATCATTTAATTTATAATCAACTTGAAGGATGAAGTCATTGAGGAAATGATAAACTACTTAATAAGCAATTCTGGTAATTTGGTTGCTTACCATCGGGGAAAATGTGTCGGTGTATTACAGCAAACACAACAATTTCACGATGAGTTAAAGATCGAACACTTGAAACAAACTTCATTAAAAATGTCAAAATAGTGGGGAAATCTTACGTAAGTAAACTGAGAAGCAGGAATAATAAGAGAAAAAAAATCTTAAGATATCAGTATGGCCAAAACAAAAATCACCATCAGAAACTGAAGACAAAGGATAGACTGGTAGAAAAATACTGGCAGTATCTAAACAAATGGATAATATCACTAGTACAGTATATACATTTTCTTTAATCAATAAGGAAAATACAAGTCAACCTAGAAGAAAACTTAATTTAAAGAAGTCAAAATCAGCCAGGCACGGTGGCTCACACCTGTAATCCTAGCACTTTGGGAGGCAAGGTGGGTGGATCACCTGAGGTCAGGAGTTTGAGGCCCGCCTGGCCAACGTGGTGACACCTCATCTCTACTAAAAATACAAAAATTAGCCAGGCGTGGTGGCATGCTCCTGTAATCCCAGCTACTCAGGAGGCTGAGGCAGGAGAATCGCTTGAACTCAGGAGGCGGAGGTTGCAGTGAGCCAAGATTTCACCCCGGCACTCCAGCCTGGGCAATAGAGCAAAACTCCATCCAAAAAAAAAAAAAAAAAAAAGTAGTAAAAAACGTAATAGCTGAACACATATGAATGGCTCATCATTTATTCAATTAAGATCATGATGGTCGAGAATGTAAATGCTATAGCCAGACCACATAGGTTGACACCCTGGCTCCCCCTTTAAACTGGCTGTGTGATTTTTGACAAGTTACTTAACCTATCTGTCTGCATTTCTTTTTTTCTTTTTTTTTTTTTTTGAGACGGAGTCTCGCTCTGTCACCCAGGCTGGAGTGCAGTGGCGCAATCTCCGCTCACTGCAAGCTCTGCCTCCCGGGTTCATGCTATTCTCCTGCCTCAGCCTCTCCGAGTAGCTGGGACTACAGGCGCCCGCCACCACGCCCAGCTAAATTTTTTTGTATTTTTAGTAGAGACGAGGTTTCACCGTGGTCTCGATCTCCTGACCTCATGATCCGCCCGCCTCGGCCTCCCAAAGTGCTGGGATTACAAGCGTGAGCCACCACGCCCGGCCCTGTCTGCATTTCTTTGTTGCTGAAGTGAAGATAAGTATCCTTCTGCTTGTATTGGAGGTGTATGGTGAAGATGAGAGTTGTTAAGTGTGAGGTGGGCACAACATTCCCTGGCACACAGTGAGCACTTATAGTGTAAGCTGGCATTATTTTCATCTGCATTGTTTTAGCAATTGAAATGACCAAATACGAATATGCCTTAAAAACTTCACATGAGTGTTTGTTTAAAAATGTTACATTAACATCGTGACTGGGTGCGGTGGCTCACGCCTGTAATCCCAGCACTTTGGGAGGCTGAGGCGGGTGGATCACGAGGTCAGGAGATCGAGACCATCCTGGCTGACATGGTGAAACCCTGTTTCTACTAAAAATACAAATAATTAGCTAGGTGTGGTGGCATGTGCCTGTAGTCCCAGCTACTCCGGAGGCTGAGGCAGCAGAATCACTTGAACCTGGAAGGCAAATGTTGCAGTCAACCAAGATGGCACCACTGCACTCCAGCCTGAGCGACAGAGTGAGACTCCATCTCAAAAAAAAAAAAAAAAAGTTATATTAACCTTGTGTTTTTTCTATTAAACACTTTTTATAAATTTTACACAACTTTTGGAATGAATGTATATTGCTTTTGTAGGAGCAGCTTATATTTTAGGGATAGTTGGTTTGGGTTTCAGGCAGTAGATGAATGGATTGTCTCAAGAAGGAAGAAGTGAGGCAGAAATGGAGGCGGTCTAGGGTGATGAATTCCATGCTGCTTCTACTGGCTTGTAGCTGAGCTTCTGTGCAGACAAACAGTGACCTAGTAGATCTCTCCCATGCTGTTTGTATAACTCACGTCATGGGAACATGGCCTGATTCCAAGTGACGACAAGAATGCGAATGGATACCGAGTAAAGTGTATTGATTTTCCTCTTGCCCAGCCACGTGTCTGTCCTCGTCACATTTTATTGGAGAGCCACTTTCCATGTGCATCAGCTGGAACCAACTAATATGTCATGGTGTTGTCACGTTATTTTCCCTTTTATGCAGAGTGAATAAGAGTGAATAACGGCTGAAAGAACAATGCTATTTATACGCAACATCCTCAGTTTCTAACTGGAAGGTCAAACAATGGGGAATCAATATGACTCTTTAGTTTGGATTTTGATCTTAAGTGTGTATCTTTCCTCTCTAAAGCCGTTGATGGTTTTAGTCCTTCATATTGATTCTGATTAACTTTGCTATTTAATAAGTTGGCAACTCATTGCATCAAAGATCTTTATAGGAAAGCATAATGATGATAATTGTTTAAAAAAAGAGTTCAAGATGAGAAGTTTTTTTCCTCTGTTCTCACATGCTCACCTCTGTTATATGCTGGTTATAAAATAGTTTAGTTTTCTAATACAATGAGTGTACCATTTATTTGACTCAAAAATTAGTTTTATCAACCAACTTCTAAAAACGGGTTATATTTACTGTGCTTACAGCTTGGTAAATATATTTAATATTCTTTTATATAGAAAAAAGTTAAATAGCTTAAGCATGACTGTGGGTCAAATTAAAAATTTTAAGCAAGACTGTCTTCAGTAACTTGGTTCTGGCTCCAAAATCCTGAATCATTACTCAGAAACAGACTTCTTGTACTTTTATTTACTGACTGATTGAACCAGGAATCAACTGTTAGCATGCTCTATAAAAACTTTGTGATATATTTCTGAAAATAACATAAGGGACATGAAAATGTCAATTTTCCTGATGAGGGGTGTTTGCATTCTCAAGTTAAATCTTTTATTACTGTCCTGCGTAGATGGTTTCTTCAGCTTATTGCCTAATATTATGCACTATTTGGCCATGAAAAGGCAAGTATACAAAAATGTGTAGTAAGTCAATTTGAAGAGTTTATCCTGGAAAACTGAAGTTAAAGACATCATTATTTTATCTAAGACTCGTATTTTAGTGAAGTGAAGTCCTCCCAAATGTCAGCTCAGGAAATCTCTCCAAATGAATTGCGTTGTCTTTTTGTCATAAATTGAAAGCTGCATTGTTCCTTTTTGCCTTTGCTGACAGAGATCTCAAAATTAATAAAAAGTATATATAGATTCTCTCCTCTAAATTTTCTTTTGACTGTGCTTTAATTAATTATGTCTGTTTAATTATTTAATAGAAGCTTTAAAGTTATAAACGTAGAAATAATTTTCAGACTTTTAAATATGAACAATAAATTTGTTTAGACATGGAATGTGTGTGTGTGTGTGTGTGTGTGTATATATATATATATATATATGTGTTTGGTTTTCATCTCCTATTATATAAATGCTCTCATGTAGGAGTTTGGCAAGTTGGATGATACAGAACTTTTTATCTGATATTCTTGTTTTAGAAGTTCAATTATATAATCAGGGAGGAAAATGAAAATATTTTTAAAAGTAGTCTCTTCTGTTACTATCTCAATGTTAATTATAACACTATTCAAATGTGTTCACCTGTTCTTAACCCAAACATATTCCAAATACAAACTAGCGTGTTTCTTCTTTCCTTTACCTTTTATCTTTTCTCTAAAGATATTCCTTGTGGCAGACAAACTAGAAAAGTGGAAGCAACTAAATGTTCATCAATAGGAGAATTAATAAATTATAGTTTATTCACTTTTTAAAGATTATATAGCAGTATAAAAAATGAACCAGACCTAGATACTAATATAAACAGATTACCAAGTCATATTGATAGATACAAAATTGCAAAATACACATAATTTGTCACTTAGGCAAAGAATTTTAAATACATTTGTCTGTCAAGACTATTTTTATGAATATAAAATCTCAATAAAATTTAGAAAGGATGCATGCCAAATTCCTATCTAATTTATGTTTGGGGGAAGGAATTTGGTGTTTGTGGAAGTTCAAAGGGACTTCAGTTTTTTCTGCAATTCTTAAACTTTTTACAGTTTTTAAACTTATATTCTATTTTTTAAGATAGTTAAATCCCGAACATGCATGGATTTAATTCTATCTCAGGCTTTGATGCCTGCTTTCATGTCCTTAGGTGGGTTCTGATTTTGCTGACACAATGTGAGGGACATTAGGAAACAGGAAATGGTCATTTACCAAATTAAAAAATCCCTTTGCTATAAAATATTTCTCTTTATTCTGATACCTCTTGTTCTTCTGTTATTCTTTGCCAACCCTTAAGAAATCATGGAAATTTTAAGATAACAGTACAATGACTGTGGGTTGAAGCAAAGCTAAACTGGACCCAAGTCAGCTTGGCAAATTGTCAGGCTGTTTTTGTATTTATTTCTTTCAACTTTAACATCCACAATTTATTAAGTGAGACTGTGTATCAAAGCGGAAGCTCAGAATCCTGTTTGGACACCGTTTAGGAAGGAAACCAGGTCTTTATGGGGCACCCCCTTCCTCTTAGCTGCTGGCCAGGAAGACCATCCTTCTGTATCAAACCTATTCAATCAGAGAGAGGTGGGGTGACTTTGGGAAGGAAGATGACCTCTCCCTTGTAAAGTGGAATTGCTGTGTTTCCCCCCATGACTTATTCAACTCATTTCTACCACTGTTTATAAGAACACTTGTGTGAATGCTTGTAGTGACAGCAATAGTCATTTAAAATATGGCTCAAATTTCACGCTGTTAGATTTCCTATGCTATTTACATTTTTGATCATTACAATCTCAAATAGAGCTTTTGATTAACTCGAGTTTTGCTGAGTCCCTTTTAGAGTTAACAGGTATGCTTCTTAAAAGCCCGAAGTTTAACCAGTTACATATACTCCTACTATGTAAAATCATGACTGCTATCAAATCTGAAAAGAGAATGATTAAATCAAGCTAATTAACTTGTCTTTCATGGGAGCCAATTAGTTTCCAAAATCATACTGAAGATGTTTTACTTGGATAACTTATATGTGGGGTCCACAGGTAGACTAGTGTATGGAACTGATGCAACATGCCAGCCAAGAGAGGACAGCAGAGAAACTTGTTTATTTTGAAGATTTGTTGGCACTTTGTGCATTTTGAGTGTTTTTGGATTTTGACCTCAACTTTAAGCTGATTTATTTACTTAATTTGCATTGTTTCCTGGCTCATAAAGCACTATTAAAACCAACTCCTTTATTCATTTCTGTTAAAAATAACCTTTTGGGGGGAGTACTTTTAGATTTACAGAGAAGTTCAAAGAGAATACAGGGTTCCCCATACATACCTTATCCAGTTTATTCTAATGTTGACGTCATATACTACCATAATACATTTGTTAAAACTGAAAAGAACTAATATTGTTACCTTGCGATTAAACTCTGATCCCTGTTTGGATTTCACCAGTTTTTGCACCAATATCTTTTTTCTGTTCAAGGACCCAATCCAAAATACCACATTGCATTTAATCATCTTATCTCCTTAGACTCTTCTAATCTATGACAGTTTCCTAGTCTTTCCTTTTTCCCATGACCTTTACAGTCTTGAAGAATATTGGCCAGGAATTTTGTAGAATATTCATCATTTTTGAGTAAATGGAAATATGTAACTTACGATTTGCACCAATATTTTTCATCCACACACCAGTTTCAGCCTAGTGATTATCACTTTATCTTCCTATCTAGAGCGTGTTATAACAGCACTCTAAAAGTAAAAGGTGATTTATGGCGGATTTAATATTTGTTTAATGTTTGCTTCATCTGTGATCATTCTGCATCCCCAATTTTGCCAAAGTTAGTTTTGGTTATTTACTTTAAACCACATAGTAACTTTGCACCAATGTGTATTTTATCTTTTGTTTGTGACAGATTAGAGATGGACAACCAAATTGTTATGTACTAAAGAATAAAGATTTAGAACAAGCTTTTAAAGGAGTTATTTACTTAGAGATGGACCTTATATATAATCCGGTAAGTCTAACTGGGTCATACTTCCCGGCTTTCCCATACCTAAAATAGAAGGTGACCAGCTTTTGGAGGCTCAAATCAATGTAAGATGTGTCAGAGTTTTTGCATCTAGAAAGAGGAAAGAATAGTGTTTTAAAGCTGAGTCATAGAATTTGCTGGACATCCCAGCTCTCAAGTGGTATTAACCCTGTTGAATTGACAGAATTGATGGTGTTTAATTCTCAATAAATCTAAATGTCAGGGAAAAAATTAAAAAACAGGAAAATTATTTTTTATATAATCTCTATTATAAAATTTTATATAAAATGTATAACATAACCTATATAATATATAATTATATAATATATAGTATATAAAATATGTATTTTATATTATATAGATTAGATAAATATATTTTTTCTCACATTCTCAATAATACTAGAACTCTGGGCACAGTCTCCAGTATAAGGATGTGTTGTTTCTTCTTCCCATTTCCTTCCCTTTCCCTTCAAGGAAATTGTATGTGCATTTTATAAGCAGGTCACCCTCATCTGCTGCTTTCTTCTGGAAAACGTTTGTATATAGAGTATATATACTGGTAAAACCTGAGTTTAAGGGAAAAGTGGAATACAGGCTTGAAGAGAAAATATTTCGGTTAAGGAATTTTACAGTTCATGTGATGTGGAGAAGGACTTGAATCTGATTCTCTGGGGTCTTACTCAGCCTTGTGATTTGAACAAGTGCATAAGTCCCTCTGAGCCTCAGTTTATTCCCTGTAAAATGGGGCTAAAATGGCTCATTGACCTATTTTTCCGGGTCATTGAAAGGAAATAAAATTCTCTGTGAAAAGTGTGTTTTCATAAACTGGAAATTGTTATTCACATGCAGACATTTTTGGTAGAAGCTTAACTTAAAAGGATTTCAGAAGGATGTTTTATCTTTTACGGACGTTAGTTTGAAAAATTCATGAACCTCAGTCTCTGCGGTGGTTTAAAATATCCCAGGGAATGAGCAAAGTGGAGACAGTACCGTTCTAGACTCAATCTGACCCATGCCAGGGACTCTTATCAAATGAGACCCCCAGAAACATGTCCAGGGCACAGGGTTGTCCACCATTTCTTTGCTCCCTGCTAAGGTCAGAGTCAGAAGCTATTGGTTTGCATGATTTTCCCAGTCATTAAGAAAACTAGATGGATGAAGTCCCTATACACGCTGCCCTTTTTTAACAATGATGTCTTTCTAGGTGAAAGCAAGTATTAGGACATTTACTCCCCGGGAAAAGCGCTTCGTCGAAGACAGCCGCAAGCTGTCCAAAAAGGTGGGTTGGTACAGTAAGGGGCTTGTTGATTGGTACACTCAGCACCCAGCAGCTGAAGTATTAACACTTGCCTATAATTTCTTCCTTGAATCTTTTCCTCCCTCTTACTCCTCCTCTCTCCCTCTTGCCCCATCTCTCTACTTATTTCTCCTTGTCCCCTTCTCTCCTAAAATAAGGAGGTCGGTCAGCTCCCATAAGAAGGGCAAGACTTAAAACATAATTCTTGGATGAAACAGAAGGTCTCAGGCCCCCATTATTCTCCTGATTCATTGTATAAACAAAAATTCCTAGCATCAAGACTGTCAATGTATTGTCCTGCCTACCCGTCCTTTAATCACAGCCATTTTGTCCTCTGCCCTTTGAAGTTTCAGGGAGGTGCAGTGTGTGGAGTCAATAACAGAATTAACCCAGCTGATCTTCAGAGACCTCTAGCCTGGGTTTCGCTCATGACTGCTCCTACCAGTTCGGCGTGGTCTAAATTTGGGATGTGTTGGCATTTCACCCCATACTGAATGCAAGTTCTCTCCCTCTGCCTATTGCCCTTAACTCCTTTCTCACTCAGTTCAACAAAAGGTGAAGTTCAGGGCCCGGTAGGGGAAGTTTCACTTTTTTTTTTTTTTCCCCTGACCTTTACATTGCTTTTTCAGAGTCCTCCCTGTTGTACTCTCCACAGCTCAGGATTTCACTTTGTACCTGTCGTCCCTCTTCAATTGTATAACAAAGAACAAAGTGTCCCCTTTTTCAAGAGTTTATTACTTCCACCACTTCCTTTGGGGTGAGCAGCTGTGGATTACATAAAGCAGTTAAATATAAAGACATCTTATCATCCTTTTGTTTCCCATGAACTTCTGGGCATACTTGGGAAAGGCCTTAAACATCTTCTGAGGGGAAGCCTCCAAATATTTCTTTTTGGTCTGCCATAACATTGAGTGTAATATTTATTTTGTGTAATCTGAGTAAATGTCTTATTTTATTATTATTATTGCCTCTTGCTCTGTTTACTTGAAAGTTAAAACCTGGGTTGAGGTGGGTGGGGTAGCTGCTTTGCCATGAAATGAATCTGCCTACAACTGGGAGAGAGACATTTCCTTTGCAAAACAAGACCTCCACGTGGGGTGGCTTTGGGCTCTGAGAGCACTGGGGAACTTGGGGCTGAAATCCTGGGGTATGCTAGGACCCTCCCCACATGGCTCTTGTTACTTAATCCCCCCAAAATTTGATAAACTTGAAACATTTCCTTAGGATACAAATGCTTGAAGCACTTACTATGTGACAGGCACTTTTCTAAGCTTTTTCATTCTCTCAACAACTTGTAAGATTAGCACTAATATCACCCCTATTTTATAAGAGAGAAGTTAAGTAACTTGCCCAAGGTGAACTCCAATCCCTTCCCAGAACTCTGCTTTTCTGTAGACCTCTGGACTAGATAAGCTATAATACTTGTATGTTTTATTGTAAATCTATTCATTTGCTTCCAAACTAAACAACATAGACACTCATTCTGTGTCTGTATCTCTCTTTATCTCTCTCTGCCTTTCTCTTTCTAGTTCTCTCTCTCTGCCTCTGTATGTGTCTTTCTCACACAAATTCACCAACATTAAATACCTGGCTTCTGTAGTTTCACCAGTTCCATTTTTGTGCTGAACATTGTTGAAACAGGCTATTCTTTTTCAGATGAGCGCTAAAATGCATTTGATTCTCTTTTCCTCTGTGGATGATCATATTTTAAAAAGACTTTTAGAAGTGTCAGGTCTTCTCCTTTCTATTATTATCATATTTTAAAATTGGAATCTATACAGAATATAATTTAAATGATCAGGGTACCTGATCTAGATGGAATATTTGTAGTATTTAAATCTAGTTACCTGCTTGTCATTTTTTAAAATCAGATCTTATCAAGAGATGTGGACCGTGTGAAAAGAATCACTATGGCAATATGGAATACAATGCAGTTCCTTAAAAGCTGCTTCCAGTGGGAATCCACATTAAGAAGTACAGTAGCATTCGCGGTAAGCTTCCTTTCTTATGTTCAAATTATTTGCTGCTTATTTACATCTATTCATCTTTCTGAAATATATTACAGCATAGGTGATTATGTGGGGGTTGTTTTTCTAAGACAGTACTTAGGTCAAATTTACCCTGGGAAACCCCTTAAATTACCCAAATCTTAGTCATATATGGTCTCTTGGTAAATTTCAGAGCACCACTGTTGTATATATATGTTTATATGTTTCTCCAGTTGTTGTTGCAGCTACATTTGTACAGCCTTGCATTGTGTTTATTTTTTTCTTTCTGTGCCAGTGACTGCCCGTAATTTCTGAAAAATGGCATCTGAAAAATCACGTGACTAAATAATAACTGAATTGTTCAATTTACATTTTAAGTAAATTATTCCCAAAATTTGATATTAAAGATGTTTATTCATTTCAAGCCAGTTGGGACATACTGATCATTACACATTACAATTTCATTCAGCACCACAAAGAGGAACCACCCCTGTCTATGAGATGTACCCTTTTCTCTGGTGACATTGGCCCATCCTTATGAGCATACTAAAATCACAGAATCAAAGCGCTGCAAGAGATCTTAAAACCACCTAAGTCTACCACTGAGAGCCCAAGGATCTTGGAAGGACTTCACAGCTGGCCTCATGCCTTCACTTTATATCTCAGGGCATTCTCTCTCATTTGTAAAGGGACTTGTCCTTGATTGAATTGGTAATGTCAGCCATGGGAGGAGAAATCAAGTCTCCTGACTTCAAATCTTTGTATATTTGGTATCATGCCATTCATTTCTGTCCTCTGCAAAGATCACTATAAAAACTAATATGAGGTATGAGTGGTCTAAAGGTGTGAGTATCAGTCGTGATCATCAGTGAATCTGATTTCTGAATGTTATGTGGTTCTGTCTTCTGTTTTCTACTGCCGATTTATGCTCAATGTTCTCTCTTAGCCAACAGGCATAGCCTCATTTAAAACATGGGGAAAAAAAACAATTATTGGCCCAAGATGTCAATGGGTTCAAGGTCACTCCCAACATTTTTATGCAATGAAGTAGATCAGCTCTAAAAGAGGCTTTTCCTTTGCCATTGGGGAGTATTTTGTTTGGTGTCGTTTATTTTAGTTCTCCACTGCTTCAGTGTAGGGGACCCATGCTGCCTGCAGGCTTGACCTTTCATATACTTTTTCTGCTGTCTGAAGTTGCTAAAACATTTGGCCTTAATAAAAACACTAATAAAGGTTTTATTAATCTGTATCCGTCATTGTCTCAGCATTTGTTTACCCGCTTCCCTTTCTCACATTCTCCTCAGCTGGTGGCTTCATGCCTTGGGTTCCCCTTCAACCCCCCCAGCTCCACTTCCCACCTGAATTCCCTTTCAAAACTTTCCATGGAATGTTCTATGCAATTCTGGGCAAAAGAGGAAAGTGAACACAATTGGTAGCTTCTTCCAGTCAGCACCCAGACAGCCGCTGTGAGGAGGAGAGGATTTCCTCTTTCTCGAGTTTAGTTTCTGGCACTGTGATTTTAGAAAAACAGAGATCTGTTGCCCTGGATTCTGTAGGGAGATGACAGAAATGATTAATGGGCTGCTGGCTTGATCTGAAGAAAGATTAGAACAGATGAATAGAAATAGGTTGTCTAATAGAGGGGACTTCTAAACAGGAAGGGAGCCTTGGAGATGGAGCCACTTCTGCACTGCCTTTTCTCTGAGGGATTCCTCCCTGATGAGCTTCATGCCTCAGAGCAGAGCCCGCCCCCAGGCTGGAGAATGCAGGCCACCATGTTGTACTCTCAAATCTCTGAGGCCCACAGCAAGGAAGATCAAGGTGGTGTTCTTCTTGCTGGTTTTCCAAAGTATGATTTTGCAAGGATACGTGGGTTTATGCAACTGTGTGTATAGGGATGTTTCTCATTGGACACCATTGAAAAAAATGCAGAGCCAGTTAGATATGCTATATACCTACAGCCTATCATTTGGTTGTCCTGAAAGTACTGGAATAAAAGTGCTCACTTAAATTCGTTTTCAGTTTTAATTTAAAATTCTACTTTCAAAAATTTAGACCATGTGTATGTTGACTGGCCTTGGTGATTCTCAGAAATACCGCAGCCATAACGTGGTGGATACTTCCCTTCCCTAAGTTGATGAAGTGTAATTTTATTAAAAATTGTTTTTATTATAATTATTCCAAATTGTTTTATTATAATTATTCCAAAACCATTTCTGCTATTAAAGTGAGAGGCTATGCAGAAAATGCTTTCCTGGGACAGAATAAAAAATGTATTTCAGTTTCATCTTTTTTTTATTTTTTTATTTTTTTTGTGACAGAGTCTCACTCTGTTGCCCAGGCTGGAGTGCAGTGGCATGATCTTGGCTCACTGCAACCCCTGCCTCCCAGGTTCAAGCGATTCTTCTGCCTCAGCCTCCCAAGTAACTGAGACTACAGGTGCGCACCACCATGCCTGGCTAATTTTTGTATTTTTAATAGAGACGGGGTTTCACCATATTGGCTAGGTTGGTCTTGAACTTTGACCTCGTGACCCACCCGCCTCAGCCTCCTAAAGTGCTAGGATTACAGGCTTGAGCCACCATGCCTGACCTCAGTTTCATCTACTTTCATTCTTCTTTTAGTAAGATTATGGGTAGCCAAGCTTTCATTTCCTTTTCTTTGAAAACGCCTTTCATTCTTGTACCTTGCGTGTAGACCTGTTAGCTGTCTGTAGGGGACTGGGTTGGGGGGGTGTTGCACACCTCGGGGGCTGCCCTGGCTGTAGTACTGTGTCCCCAAGTCTAGGGTGCTGTGTCCCTGAGTCTATGGGGCTTCATGATGGGTTGTCTTTCTGCAAAATGTTGGATCCTCAAGCCCAGGTTCTCCTCTGCCTTTCTTCACTATGCAACTGCCACATCTGTTGGAGGTGACACACACTGACGGATGTTCTCCTGTGATCTGTTGACAGAATGCTGCTTGGTGTCTTTATTCGTCATTGTGACACTTTCTTCTTGTTCCAACTGCTTGCCTTGGCATGACAGGGCAGAACAGAGGTGGTGTCTGAAGCAAGGTTTTAAGCCAAGGATTTCTTAAATGACCCATAGTCAGGTCCTTTAATTGAAATGAGCAAATGTGATAGTTGAGGGTTCGTTACACAGGTGTGAAAGGAGCTATTTTAGATGAACCAGTCCCTGGTGGGGCTTTTCTTCCTGTGACGGTACAGGAAGTGACGCTAACACAACAAACTAAGGGCAGAATTGAAGGGATGTGTTTTTCTTCTGTTTTGTGAGAAAACATAAAATACTAACTTTATCTTCTGGACTCTATTTCCAGGTGATACAAATATGAACATTGTAGAATCATGTTTAATCTATTCTCAGTGTCAATTTTAAGACTTTATGAAAGCCAACCGTATGTTTTCCATGGACGCCTATGTATATGTGCATGAACATAATCATATCTTGTTGAAAGCAGCAGTTAAAAAAAAAGCAGGCTCTTAAGATCTAGGTCCACGTGGTGTCTCATCAGAAGTGGATGGACAAACATGAGAGAACTCACCTTGCTAGATGACCCAGGCGTCAACTTCCTCTACCATGCAATTTATCACTTGGAGGAGTGGTTGTATTCCCCACATGAGAGAAGAAAGTTATCAGTAATTCACCTGCTATGTTAATGTTGCTGCACAGTGTTGCATTTACTGTTACCATAAGAAATTAAACATGGGCATTTGTAGGGTGCTCAGACCATTCCAAATCAAGTTTCTACAGACTGAGTTCTTCTTGTTAGGATGAACATTGAAAATCTTCCTCATTTTGTGTTTTGAGTCTTTCTCCTTCCCCTATGTTTTCTGGATATTTTGGTATCTTGCCTTTTCTAAGGTTTACTTAGTTGTATTAAATTAAGTATATATTTTTTCTTTTTCTTCCTTCAAAAAGTAACATTCTTGACTTTCCCATTTGAAAAACAAATTAATATGAGATGTCGACTTAGTGAATGAGGGCAAATAGAACTAAAATATTTTGCCTTGAAGTAAGTGCACCTGTATATTTCCCTATGAATAGATTTGTAAATATATGTGGTATTTTATACACATGTGCATACATATACAAGACATGTACCTGACCATTCCCACACAGATTTTGACTATTTGAACTATTATTCATAGTTCATGTTACTTCAGTGCTTAGACACTGTCCCAAGGATTTTATAAATTTAGTTCTCACAACAACCTGCTGATGTAGGTGGTGATTACTATCTTCTTTTTACAGATGAGAAAAATAAGCCTATAGAGGTCAAGTACAGTGACAGAGCTCATGTGTGTGTATGAGGTGGAGGTGGAATTGAAACCCAGGCCATCTTGCTTTAGTCTATGCAGGCTTAAGCTTTCAGCTATTCTGCCTCTCACTGATGTCCAGGATGCAATGCTTTTTGTCCTTGTATTTAGATAATGACACCAGGACCAACCATACTGATCGTTTCAGATCTGTATTAGATATTATGTGTGGGGATTAAGCCTGTTCCAAGCTGTGATGCTATAGAGGAAAGAAACCCTCATTACACGGGTGGGAATAATTCTTTAGCCAAGTCATTTTATTCATAAGTAATGATGAGACCAAAATTAAAGAAGCCAAAGGTGGGAATGCCCAGCCCCTGGGCATCACATGCATTTGGCATCCTTGGAATCCAGCTGGATAATTTGAAAAACCCTAGAGCCTTGGTTCTAGACTGAGTCCCAGATTACAGTCTGACTTATTTTTTCCCCACCTTTGAGGAGTGCTTTTAGATGATGTAGAGGGATTTTCAGGGAGAGAAGAAAGTAAAAACAGAAAACAACTAGTGGAAGGGGTCATAGAAGGCATTTGTACTTTTTAGTTTTTTTTTTTTTTTTTTTTAAGTATTCCAAGTTGTTCAGAAAAGGGATGAAGTAGAAGAGAATAACCACCCCTTATGTTCCTTTAAAATATCTTGAAATAGTAGCTATAAAAGAGATAGGCCCATATTTCTGGTGGGGATCTCTATTTTATATACCCAGTGTCTCAGTGCAAATATATTATTTGATCATAATGAAGATAAATTTGTTCTCAAAAGATAACTTTGCATTGTGATATTTATACTGGTAGATCCAATCATGTATGGGTGTTTTGTTATGACATACTTATATTTTATAAACCCCAATGTTGTCTATTAAAAGTCCTAAAGTTATATAATTATATAGATGCATTTTTCATGTGATAAAATATTATTCACTTGACAGATGGCATCATCAGAAGGTGATTTTAAACAGCAAAGTTCTTCTGATGCTTTTAACATAGAGTTGCATTTATGCAGTTTCATTTTTCCACCGATATTTCAGGCATACACCTATTGTATCAAGGGAGGCAAGTTTGTGGGGCATTGATGGATTCTTCGCTTTATTAAATTTTTACTTGGATGTTTGATCTAAGAAGTAATCTAAATCTACCATATATCAATAAGTATCTTCATAAAGCTATGATTTTAACATCTGTGCCTTTTTTCTGATTTTTTGAGTATAGGGAAATAAAGAATTTACTTTTCAGAGTTGACAAGGACTGAAATATGATACACAAATTAAAGCATCAATCAACCTCTCCCTCAATAAAGTTAAAAAAATACAACTGTCCACTTGCTTGGTGATACCCCATATTTAACATATATAGAATTTTTAGCTTTTAGAGATCCTAGAATATTGAGAAAATGTGAAGTAACTTCACATAGAACTTAAAAACAGCAGTAGCAGTAATAGAGCCAACCCTTCCAACACACATGTACTTGTGCACACACACACATGCATGAACACAAAGAAGCAGAGGACATTTGGGAAATTAAAAGTTGCTCTGTTGAATGTTTTGTGAAAGCAGTTTAGTAAAAACCAAAGGCAAGGCCTTGAGGACTGCTGTTTTCCATGATTTCTCTGTGGACTGAAAAACATTCAGATTCATTTTGCTTTGGTACAAATGACAAATGCAACATCGTTTTGAGATTAGACTCTTTAAATAATTCTGGTCAAATGTCTTTTTGATGCTTTCGATATTTATGTGTTAACCGTGTCTAAAAGATTTACTTTAAGTTCTGTCACCAGTTTACTCACAACCAAATGCACCTGCATTTGATTAAGCTCTTTCATTGGCTGTGACATCCACCAGAAGTCACAACTGGATGTGCAGAGCAGACATCGCTGCCCATTTGCTAGGTGTGTGTGCAGTTGATGCTCAAAAATTAAAAGTATTTGTGTAAAGCTGGAAAAAAGAAATTTCACAGTTATGATAACCAGAAGAAGAGGGGTTTTAGACATCTTAAAAGTGTGTATATGTAAGTGCACACACAGTACCATATATACATATATGCAAAATATATAGGTATATTCAATGCTTAAAATATTTGGCATCTTATTTGTTTTAACATATATAAGATAGTTTCCCTAGTCTTCCTTTTCATGAAGGACTACATAGTATACTTTCAAAATATTTTAAAGTTTTTTTCAGCACTTTTTAAAAATAGGAACAACCCATCATTGCATATTGTGAGCATAATTTTTACAACATAATTGCACTTCTATTGGTAGATTCTCAGGCATTAACTAATTATGCAATTTAATAAAATTACAGTAATTGCATTAAAAAGATTATCTGTTAAAAATTTAAAAGGACACTATTAACTATTTTAGCATATTTTCATGTTTATATTTTCAATTTTGTGAGTTGTGATTCCAGACAGAATCATAGATAGACTGACTGAAATCACTTATTATTTTGGAGCATTCCAATTTTGACTAGTAAACATTAGATCTCAATTATTGTAATCATAGCACAGCCATATTCACATAGCCTGTTAGATGTAACTGGTTAGCTCCCCTTTTGTATGTAGGTCCAGGCTCTGTGGGGGACCCTGTGTCACTACCACTGCCTTTTCTGAGCTTTCTGTTGGTGTGCACTTGCAAGCACACATTTTCTGCCTTCTCTGAATTTTCTGTTTAGGATTCTGTGATGGTTAATACCGAGTGTCAGCTTGATTGGATTGAAGGATACAAAGTATTGATCTGGGTGTGTCTGTGAGGGTGTTGCCAAAGGAGATCTGAGTCCGTGGGCTGGGAAAGGCAGACCCACCCTTAATCTGGGTGGGCGCTATCTAATCAGCTGCCAGTGCGGCTAGAATATAAGCAGGCAGAAAAATGTGAAGAGAGAGACTGGCCTGGCTTCCCAGCCTACATCTTTCTCCCATGCCGGATGCCTCCTGCCCTTAAACATCAGACTCCAAGTTCTTCAGTTGAGGAACTTGGACTGGCTCTCCTTGCTCCTCAGCCTGCAGATGGCCTGTTGTGGGACCTTGTGACTGTGTGAGATAATACTTAATAGACTCATATATATTAACCACCAGATGCCAAGCAGAGCTCTACCTCAAGGCTATGACAATACTCAAATATGAATATATATATATTCCTATTCCATTAGTTCCATCTCTCTAGATAACCCTGACTAATACGGATTCCTTGTCTTTTACAGATTCCAAGAAGTGCAGTCTAATTCACTCTGCTTTCCAGAGATACCCTACTGAACTTGATCCAGATTTTAGGATCTTTAATCTTAAAGAAAAGACTCCAGAGGTAGTGTAGCTCCTTAATGCAACTGATGCTTGACTACCACCTTCTTCAGGCTTGCTTCTTCTCCCGATCCTCCCTCTTTCCTCCTCTCTCTTCCCTCTTCTCCTTCCCCTTTCCACAAGCAGTGACAGTTTTGCTTGTGCAAATTGAAGTGCAAAATGAATTTTCATACTAAGCACTCATAAGTCTATCAACCCTCCTCCCCTATTTTCCACTCACCCTCCCTTTCCCCCTCCCTCCCTCTGTCTCTTCTTCCTCCTCCTCACCCCATTTATCCCCTCTACTCTGCCTCTCTCCAGAAGCCCTCCTCACCTCCTTAGTTTCCCTACTTTATTGCCCCAACTTTCTTCTATCATCCTCCGTTATATTTGAAAACAAAAGGTAGTGTTTTGATTATTCAAGCATATCATAAGAAAAATGTGCTCTTTGGGAATTAAATTAGGTCATAAGCATGGAAATATTTTAAAAACGTGGAATGGGTTACAAGTATGGGTAGGAATTACTATCTGATATAACTATCGGTGAGTGATGGTATTCTTCAATTTCGAGAAGGCCTCACTAAAACACACACACACACACAGTCATGTGCTATTTCATTGCAAAGTGTTTTTGTGGACCTGGACTTGTTGAGAAGCTGTTCAATGACAGGGTGGAAATGCAAAGCTTGGTATTGTGTGCTGTGGTTAGTGTTCAGGAGTCAACCATTTCCAGGGCTACTTGATGTATATTTAACCACCAGATGCCAAGGCAAGAGTTCTACCTCAAGGCTGTGATAATACTCTTCATGCTTGACCTAATAAACTCAGTTCATGTCAAAAATAGACGGCTTTTGCCTGTAGTTCCAGCACGTTGAGAGACAGAGGCAGAGTTTGAGGCCAGCCTGGGCAACAGAGTGAGACCCCGTCTCAAAAAAAGAAAAAAAAAAGAAAAGGAGGTATTTTATTTCAATGACTTAATACTTCAGGTTAATGTCATGTGTTATAACTGTAACACAGCCTCGTGATTGAAGGATCGTTTTAGTATATTGCAAGCTGCAGAAAGGCAAAGGCCCAGTCTTTCATCTTTGTGCATATCCTTACTGCTTAGGATAATGTTGGGTACACAGTAGGCATCTAATCAATGCTTCTTGGAAGGGTGCTAGAACTAGTGAAAACCATCTGTTACCAGATGTTGCTTTCTTTTTATTCTTACACCTCCCCTGATCATAACAGCCTGTGGCCGCATCAGTAGCTAAAATCCAAAACAACCTAGCAACTTCATCATATTCTTGTCTGATATGCATTTTTCTGGCTTTTTCTTGGTCCTGCCCATCCAGGGATTGTGCTAATTAGTAGCAAAATGGCCAAAAGGCAGCCAGGAGGAGGAAGAGAGCTGGCAAGCCTCTAACTGCCATCACAGCCCCTGAATCTGAGAAGATGCTATTTTTGATATTTTCAGAATTGAATGCCTTTTCTCCCCTTTCATTTGTTTCTTTATGTGACACCTGGATGTGCAAACATTTTGTGTGATGCAAAAACAGAAAAGAATATTTAGAAATAGGGGAACTTGGTGTGTGTGAAAACAGTTATAACCAATTCCTTATGTAGGTTTTGACCTGTTGAAGAACATGCTCAGCACTTAGATATCTGGCTAATTTGATATTGCCTTTTTTTTTTTTTTTGCAGTCTGAGCTTTGTCATTTGTTTCTAAGCTGTCATTTTTATTAGTCTCTCTGGCTGATCTTTTGGGGCTCCCCATCAGGTGGCATGTGCTCGCCATTGTCTGGCTGTGCTTGGCAAGCGGAAGGCCCTTTTATTGCTGTGTGATGTGGGCGTGCTTGCTGGGGTAGCCTGTAATTAGACCCACCACAGGTGACAGTTACTAGAGAGCCCAGTAATCATTCTAGCTGCCTGATCTGATGTTTATGGAGAGAAGCCTTCTTTGTGTTCTGGTCAGGGTTTACTACAGCATGTTGTACTTTTGCCGTTTGATTTATGATTTAGAAAGGTGTGTTTTGTTACTGCTCCCTTTATCTTGGGGTTGTGTCATTGGCTTTTTAAATAACAGATGTGTATTAGAGGAAGATTTTTATTATAAAGCCTGATCATCCACATCTCACGTATACAAAAAAAAAGATTTTGATATTTAATCAAAATCAGGTTCAATATGTAATCATCTAAGCCTTGCTCTTGCACAGTGTTTACTGACTGTTTTAGTCTCCCTGGGATTCTCTTATTACCTAAATCCATATTGGTTTTGGCCTTTGAAAATGACTTTTCTATTGCTTCCCAAGCTCTTTAAAATTTCTGTTTTAATTCATTGTCTGGGATGCTTCATTTTGTCAAGGAAAAAAAAACAAAACAGAAATATACTTCTGGGCCCCATTGGTGTTAGGTAAGACCCAACAGCTGTCGTTTTTAATATAGGGAAGATGGAGCCATAGAATAAGGTAGGAGGGGCTTTCGTGGTCAGTCTGAGGGGAAGAAGAAAGCTGCAGGCTTCAGAAAGTGATTTTCCCAAGACCTCCTCATTTGTTTGAACAGAGGATTCTCAGTCCTACACTACTTTTACAATGCGCGGCTTGTATAGTCATAAACTTTGAAATTATGGTTTTAGTTCATGAGTACAAACTGCATATACACAGGATCCTTGGACTCTGCTTTTTTTTTTTTTTTTTTTTTAGGTACATTTTCCCTCAGGTCTTACATTTGAGTAAAAATAGTTTGTGAGTCTGTGGAGTTGCTATTCAGAGTGGTAACATGCCGTAGGGAGATGTAAATCTGTATGGTTACCTCGTGCTCACTTGACTGACGCTTCTGTTAGAACAGGTGAATTTTCCTCATCAAAATGTTGTGTCCATAGTGATGAGAGTAATGAAGATGATAACAATGATAACAGTGATGACAAGGATGATGGTGCTGATGAACGGTGTTTTTGTGTTTGGGAGGTGTTTAAGTTTTGACTTCTGCTATAAAACCTTGCTCTTTATTAGGCTTTAGTGACACTTTTAGTGAAGTCTTGTCTTACGTTGTCTTCTCTTTAAGAAGAAATAGAGTATTGCTTCTTCAACTAAGTATGCCTCTGTTAATAGCCACATTTCTTCTGCTCTGGGTTAAGCTAGGTACATGCAATTACAAACATTTTGTGTCCCATAGCAAGAGCAGTTTTCCTTGGAAATCACCGAGACCCTCAATTTTTTTTGCAAGGAAACTTTTATAGGCTAATTCATTACCCTCCATCCCCAAATTCTACTTTTCACAATAGGAAAACGCATAGTGTGTTTAGCTGTTAAAAAAAAATTAGCTGACTGTGGCCTCATTAACTGCACCTCTTTTGGCAAATTTGATTTTGCATTTCATTGGCGATTTTTCCATTTTTAATAATCTACATGTTTTCAAAAAATTGATTTCCTGGAAATTTAATCAAAAACAGGGTTGGGGAATAAGAGGAGGGAGAGAAAAAAGGAAAAGGAAAGAAAAATAACAAATAGCTTGACAATTGCTTGAGTTTACTTAAAGATAGTCCTGCAGGTGGCGATAGAAACTCATAAATGATAAAATCCTAAGGTAAATTTCTGTGGGCTACTTCTTGGGGATTTTAATTTCAGCAATTTATTTTTAATTTGATACAATCGTCTAGAAGCAGAAATTATTACATTAGTAAAAACAATTGAAATTTTCATGTTGTGTACTTTTCTGTTTTTATAATAATTTTCTTGAATATTCTGTAGCACGTTCTTCCTTCTGCAGAAGAAATAAGATCCAGATTACTGCCCAGTTGGTACAGATTTCATTAGGAAGATCGCCATTTTAAGGCTCCTTTTTTTAATTTCATTTTTACTTTCTTTAACCTGCAGCTAAAATTTGATGCTTATGCCATTGGCTAGGTTTAGCTTCTATAAAGGCCTTTGCTCTTGGGTGTGACATGGCTTAGGCATGACGCTGAGTGTGTGTGTGTGTGTGTGTGTGTGTGTGTGTGTGTGTGTGTGTTCACAGAGACATTCCTTCAAATCATAGTATCAAAGCTAGTCGCTTCCAGAGACCATTTCCTCCCTTAGCTAGGTGTTTCAAGTTAGTTTTAATGTGACCAGGATCACAAATTTCTTGAAAGCTATTTTATTTAGGGATAAAAACAAAACATAAATATGTATATTTTTAACATTAGACAGTACATAGTGAATATGATAACTTTTTTTAGTTCTTTTGGACATGAGGCATTGTCAAAGCAAAATGAAAGCATTTGGAAGACAGGAGATCTTTCTTTTCTGCTAGTTGAGGTTCAAGAGTTTTTAAATTGCTTTTTGTGACTATATATATTCATTTATGGTTTTTTAAGTTTGAGTCTGAAAATGCAAACTCTAAAGGATAAAACTAATTTTCAACTTTCCTATTTTCTTGTAGTCTCATTTAGAAAACCTTTGCCGTGTACATTTTCAAGGTGGAGCTGCCTTGATTCTAAGAAAATGCAATTATTTTGGTTTAAACACTTTAGGCTTTAGATGTTGAGTGTCATCAACCGATAATTGTGACGGTCTTGAGCAAATTATGTGAATTGCAGTCTCTGCCTTTCTTCTGAACGTTTCCCTAAGTCTTACGGTAAAGTTCAAACCAGTAATGTCTTATATGCTGTACCCTTGGATCCAGAATGTTTTTTATGATATAATAGAAGAGGCAGAAAAAGAAAAGAAACCTCTGGCCTTCTTATATTCTGTTTCAATTGTTCTTCCAATTACTCATGAGGGAGAGAAGTGGAATGCAAGTGAGACACTCTGAAAACCTATTTTGCAGCCTTCATATAAAAAAAATATTCAGTTCTCTGCTCTGTTAGCAGCTGACCAAAATCTAATCCATTAAAAATATATCGTGGTAAGCAGTTCTTGAAAATGTTTATAATAAATGGTAAAAGCCAAGCTTTCACTGTGAGATGAGCAGTTGGAACAGGATGTGTTCATCAGGAAATAGGTTATTGCCTGACTAGTGTGTCCTGCAGAGTAACCTGCAGGATAGATGAAGATTTAAAAGCTTGCAGTGCAAGGATTTTATTTGATTTTCCCCCTTTGCTTTCTTTTGCATATTCCAGTATTGTTTATCACTCATGGTATTTTTCTCAATGACTCTCTTAGGAAGTTCATTTTACAAACAAAAAGTGTGGCATGTTTTGGGGGTTGGTTCCATTCACGCCCCATGATCGTCTAATGACCTATGGGTATTACTGTTGCTAATACGCTTTTTGACATTACAGACTTCGTAGCTTAAAGATAAATGTGAAAGAATCTTTTCCAGAGAGCTGTACCTACCCCCAGCTTCCGTCTTAAAGATACAGGAAGTGCTGCAGAGAATTGTGGTGTCTTTCCTGCTTTTTGCTTGACTGCAGTCCAGCGTCAGTCAATGGACAGTAGTGCTCATGAATAATGCCTTCTACGTGGATGATACCTACAGTAACACAGGAGTGACTAAGAGATCAAATACACTGGCTAAAAAGCCTTAGGGAAGCATTATGTGTCTGAGGTCTGATCTATTGTCTGGGAGGTCGGAGAGTGTTAATGCACTCTGCAAAGATTACACTCCCTCTCTAATTGCTCAGACACTTCCTTAAAGGATTTAAACAGTCAGGAAAGGTGACACTCCTTGTCAATTTTTGTCTTCTGCCTGCAGTTGAAGTTTATCTGTCTTTCCACTGAGACCACTAGATCAAGTAACCTAGATGGTGTCAAAGGCATAAACTCTGAATTAGGAGTGAAAGCAGTAAGAGATGTTATTTACTGTACCATTGTTACTTGCTCTTTAAATGCTCTCCATTCCATTTCTGGTGTTTACATAGTGAAAACCACAGCATCTCTGTGTTCCAAAGCGGGGCTGAAAAGGGTCCAAGGCTTCACTTTGACTTTTGATCAGATTTGTTTTCATAATCCTTTCGCAGTGCCATAACACCCCGTGCAGCATTCTGCATTTAGGTTATTTCGGCTAAATATGTAGAAAATAGGTGAACTTTAGGATTTCCTCTGTGCATCCCCCCAACCTCACCCCTCCCAACACACCCCCATTCTGAAATGTTTCCCCTGAATCAGGCATATGCAAGACCAACCCACATTTAGGACGTGATAACTTTGTCCAGACCATCATTGTAAACTTCAAATGATACACAGACACATTTGAAGAAAGGTCTCCTCTCTGCATTGGAGAATCCTGACTCAATCTCGTGTGTCTGAGAGCTGATGCAGCAGTTTTATCAGACTCTGTATCTCTTATATTGCTTTGATTATAACTCAGTGTTTCCTAAATGACACTGAAAAGCTTAAAGAAAGGTTTTACTAGTTCTTTCCCAATGGCAGTTTAGGAAATATCGGGGAGCTATCTGTTTGCGAAGAGCATAATGAACTCCTTAAATTCATAGTCTGTGTTGCTGTAGGAAGGAGTGGGGAGTGCAAGCTTGCATTCCACCTCGAGCATTTTCTACCCACTATGCACAGTTGCGTCATTGAGAAGAATTCCTCTTAGATCAGTTCAAATTGCTAATATATGTGTCCTACAGCCTGCAATATAATATTTATGTAGCTTCCAAAAGAGACCTGGGAGGATTCCCTGTAATTCAAGATGGTAGTCTGACTGATGGGTGTAGAAGGATTTTTTTTTTGTTTTAAAGAAATTCTTGTTTGTCCCATGAGATTTTCACACTTTTCGGCTGACGGCGCTGTATTTTACTCATCCTGTATAAAGCTGTCAGTGTATTCATTATATGTGTCTCTTGAAGACTCTGAGCAGATGACGAGAACAATTGCTGGAGGGGGAAAACACATTTGAATCAAAATCTTCAGAAGGGCATTTCTGTAGTCACTCCTGTTCCTGCTTCTGCGTGGACTGCCCCTCGCACTTTCTCTGATTGCATGTTATCTCACACTGTTGGTAGATTACACTGAATGTTTCATCTGTATATAAAAATTAAAAATTCAAACAAAAATCTGGCCCACATGAAGAACAGGCCCTTTGGGCATATGGTTCATTATGCATATTCGTTTAATTACTAAAACACTTGCGATGGCTTTAGTGCCCTTGCTTTCAACTTGCAAAGTTGGATCTCTTCTATTGCACAGAAAATATAGTGCAGAATTCTGTTGTGAAGGAGGAAAAAAGAAAAGAAAAAAATAGAGCCTTTGAAGAAATTATTGGAATTCACCAAAAGTAGGTATGATTCTCCGTATGAAATAAATGGAAGAAGGGATTTCTCCCCTTCCTGGTCTTTGTCATCTCCTTCTCCCTCCCATTTCTATGACTACCCTGAAGGCTGTTTTTACTGTGGTTAGTTTATAAGTAATGTGAGACTAAGGATTTAGGTTTCAAACATGTTCCCTCTGAGCGCCTCAAGTCTCATGATGAAGCAAAGTTTTATTGTTTAGAAGGGGGCTGCTATGAAAGTGTGACTTTAATTGATTTTTCAGGGCAAACAGGTGGTGATGGTTTAGACATCTCCTGGCCTGAGTGCCACTCCTAATTTGGGGCTACACATATAATAGCTTTATTAAAATAAACAATCCCTTGGCTTTGGTTTTACCTGAACATCTGCCTCCTGGTTTTTAAAGGGCTTTTAAAAATATTTTCATTGTGTGCTTAAAAGGATCTGATCCTAAAATAGCGAAGAAAGACTTTATTTTCTATTTATGCCATCAAATTTTTTATTTTTATCTGATGTTAAAGACACTAAAATTTAGAAGCATCTTTAAATGGGATAATCAGTGCTTCAGTAGTTTTCTTTAGAGCACATTCATTTACAGGATGCAACAGATTTTGAAAGTAACAGGTCAAAAATTGAATTTGTAGCTGCTGGGTTTTGATTTGAACTCTTATTTTGGCGCACAAAAGATGGTTTGAGTGAGTACATGTACTTGTGTGTGTGTGTGCGCACATGTTTGAAGACCATATTTTGGATTTATTCCTGAGGGCTGGTGATGTTTCAGCATTGTAAGAAAGCTTCTTGGACTCCTCTTGATCAGAATAAATTCAAGACTCCTAACAGCATTTCTAAGGGAAAGGAGGATCCAAGCCTTGGCATCGTTCTTGTTTTTAGTGGCAAGTATGTGTGGCTCTGATACAAGCACAATTTTGCTTTTCAATTAAGCAAATAGGTAGTCTATCTGAGTAATGGGAGACCATCCAAGACATTCTTGATAGGATTCCTGAAGGAATTGTACTTTGCTATAAATAGCATCACTCACTAATCACTATTGGAGGGTTCCTGAATTAGGGCACCTTAGTCGGGTTTAAGCACGTTGAATATGTACAGAGCTATTGCAGGCTTAATGTGAACTTACTGCAAGCCTGCTTCTTTTAGTGCCAGAAATAAAGCTGCAAGTGGAGTAACTTAATACAGTGAACTGCTTTACTCTATCACGGCACTAATGCTAATTAGATACACTTGCTTTATTACCCGGAGCATTTTTTTCTGTGTTCATTCTGATCTAATCTTTCTATGAACATAAAGGAGTAAGTCATGAAGGAGTAAGTCGTAAGTGTTATGTTTAAGCTTTTAGTCACAATTGCAGCCTAACGTTCATGTGAGCAAAGTCAGAGAACACTCTTAGAGAATGCTTTGTCCACTTACAGTCCAATTAGAATCCCATTGGACTTCTCTCACGGAGGGCCCCACAGTGCCAAAAATTACGCTTCTGAAATGAGTAAGACACTTATCGATACCTTTAATGGAATTTTGTTCTTGACCTCTTCATCTACCCACCTTTATGGAGAATAAATAAATGTGTGAGGATTTTTTCCTCCCTTCCGTTAATCAGAGCAGAGAATTTGCTGATGGTTTTGAAAGATGTATTTACCAAAATCAGACTTTCAACTGCTCAATTACCACCTTCTGCAAAGACGCATAATGAGAAATTTATTGTCTGATTCTAGACCTGAAATTATGATCATTCTAGGGGGAAAAAGCCAATAGTGCAGCACATTAGATGCTTTTTCTCTTTCATTTAGTTCAGTGCTTTTCTACTTTTTAAACTACTTTTTCTGCCTGTATGAGTGGTGTGGGGATTTTTATTGGGCTATAGGTGATTGTTTGACTTTTTTCCATTTATATAAAATCATCACAAAATGTAGAATATAGTGTGGCCAGTAGCATGATGCAAACATTAAAGGGATGGAATTTTAATAAATGCTTCACATTTAAGAGAATAAAAACTAATAAGAAGTGAATGTATCATATAGGTTAGAAGCCTTCTTCTCCCCCTGTTTAAAAAAGTCCATTAATATTTTCTAAAGAGGAAAATAAAAGTCAACAAAAACTTCATGTCTAGAGCAACGGAGTCTAAAAGCCTCTAATTTATATTTAATATTAAGATAATATATTTTATATTTTATATGTACTTTCTTTAAAATTAGAATGGATCAGCCATATTCTTCATAGAAATGTTCAGTATAGTGATATTGTGAAACTGACAGTTTGAAAATGATACGCATTGTTTATTTAAATAGTCATAGAGGATAATAAAAGTGAGAAACATATAATTGAGATGTCTACCTACAAAAGCACTGGAAATAAATGGCCAGATGGGGTTATACCCACACCAAACTAGAACTACTTGATGGAAATGTGTCTTTAAGAGCCAGACACCAAGTCTGATATTCCTCTAATAACTGACCAGGTCACTCTGTGACACATAGAATTAGTCAAAGACAATGTCAAATAAACACCAGAAATAGTACATTTCACTGCTCATGGATCTTAAGAAAACAAATGGTTAAAGAATTTTGATTTGGTAACCTTTCTTTATATTATGGCACCGAGAGCATGACTTAGAGGCACAGGTGGAAATATGAAGGTTTTATTAGAGGGCAGGGAAGAAAAGGGAGGGTCAGGGCAGGAAAGGACATTTTGCTTGTGGAGCTTCATGAAGCTGAGATTTGTCAAGGCCGTTCTTCCATTATTGGTGTCTTTTTCCCTTTCTCTAAATAGGACCTTGACTGGGAAGAACATGCCACCTCCTACACCCACTGATTTCTTCCGAAAGTGCAGAATTGGTTTTCTGGTCAGTCGAAATAGCCTTTCATAGTTTCCGTATGTATCTTCACCCCTTTTACATTATATAGGCAGACATCCTTTTATCAGGCTTCACTTTATTGCACTTTGCACATACTGCTTTTTTTTTTTAACAAATCGAAAATTTGTGCAAACCTGCATCTAACAAGTTTATTGGCACCATTTCTACAAAACAAGTTATCCAGAAGTTCTAGCTGAGATAATTGATAAAGGTGGCTACACTAAACAACAGATTTTCAATGTAGAAGAAACAGCTTTCTATTGGAAGAAGATGCCATCTAGGACTTCTATAGCTACAGAAAATGCTTTACTTTAAAGCTTCAAAGGACAGGCTGACTCTCTTGTTAGGAGTTAATGCAGCTGGTAACCTTAAATGGAAGCCAGTGCTCATTTAGTATTTTAGAAATCCTAGGGCCCTTAAGAATTCTACTAAATGTTCTCTGCCTGTGCTCTATAAATGGAACAACAAAGCTTGGATGAGAGCACATCTGTCTGCAGCATCGTTTACTGAATATTTTAAACCCACTGTTGAGATCTACTTCTCAGAAAAAAATGATTTTTTTTCAAAATATCACTGCTCATTGAACATGTACCTAGTTGCTCAAGAGCTCTGATGGAGATATACAATGAGATTAATGTTGTTTTCATGCCTGCTAACCTAACATCCGTTCTGTAGCCCATGGATTAAGGACTAATTTCAACTTTCAGGTCTTATTAAAGAAATATATTTTGTAAAATGATAACTCTCATTGATTGTGAATTTTTCTGATGGATCTGGACAAAATAAGAACCTTCTTGAAAGGATTCACCATTCTAGATGCTATTAAGAACATTTGTGCCGGGCGTGGTGGCTCAAGCCTGTAATCCCAGCACTTTGGGAGGCTGAGGCAGGCAGATCACGAGGTCAGGAGATCGAGACCATGGTGAAACCCTGTCTCTACTAAATATACAAAAAATTAGCCGGGCGTGGTGGCGGGCACCTGTAGTCCCAGCTACTCAGGAGGCTGAGGCAGGAGAATGGCGTAAACCTGGGAGGCGGAGCTTGCAGTGAGCCGAGATTGCGCCACTGCACTCCAGCCTGGGCGACAGAGTGAGACTCCATCTCAAAAAAACAAAACAAAACAAAAAAAAAGATTTGTGATTCATGGGAGGAGGTTAAAATATCAATATTAACACGAGTTTGGAAGGAGTCGATTGCAGCCTTCACAGATGACTTTGAAGGGTGGAGTGGAAGAAGTAAGTTTAGATGTGGCAGAAATAGCAAGAATAGAATTAGAAGTAGAGCCTGAAAATGTGACTGAATTGCTATAATCTCATGATGAAACTTAAACATATGAAGTTTCTTCTTGTGGATGAGTCAAGAAAGTGGATTCTAGAGATGGAAAATACTCCTGGTGAAGATGCTGTGAACATTGTTGAAATAACAAAGGACTTAGAATATTCCATCTCGGTTGATAAAACAGTGGAAGGGTTTGAGAATGTTGACCCCAATTTTGAAAGAAGTTCTACTATGGGTAAGATGCTATCAAACAGCGTCACATACTACAGAGAAATCTTTTATGAAAGCAAGAGTCAATTGATGTGATAGACTTCATTGCTCTCTTATTGTAAGAAATTGCCACAGCCACCCCAGCCTTCAGCAACCACCACCCTGATCAGTCATCAGCCATCAACCTTGAGGCAAAACCCTCCAGCAGCAAAAAGATTATGACTCACTGAAAGTTCAGATGATAGTATTTTTTTTAGCAATGAACTGTTTTTAATTAAAGTGTATTTACTTCACCTTTTTAGACATACGCTGTTGCATACTTAATGTTGCAACTTAACCATTGCATATGTTGCTGTACACTGTACTAGACTATAGCACAGTGTAAACATAATCTTTATTATGTGCTGGGAAACCCCACAAATTGTGTGACTCACTTTATTGTGATTTTTGCTTCATTGTGGTTGGCTGGAACCAAACTCACAAGATCTCGGATGCATGCCTGTACAATTGTATTAATTTTCTGTTGCTACTGTGACAAATTATCAAAGACATAAGTGGCTTAGGATGACACAAATGTATTATCTTATAGTGCTGGAGGTCGGAAGTCTAACCCTGGTCTCACTGGGCTAAAATTAAGGGAGGGCTCTGTTTCCTTCTGAAGGATCTAGGGGAGAATTCATTTCCTTTGCTTTTCAGCTTCTGAAGGCTGCCCCCACATCCCTTGGCTCATGGGCCATTCCTCCATCTTCGGATCCAGCAAGGGGAGATTGTTGAGTTCTCCTGTCACATCACTCTGACCTTGTTTCTGCCCTCATGTCTTTTCTGGACTTTCTTCTGCTTCCCTCTTCAACTTTTAAGAACCCTTGGGATTGTATTTGTCCCACTCAGGTAATTTGGATCATCTACCTATTTTAAGGTCAGATGATTAGAAAACTTAGCTTCGTCTGCAACCTTAACTCTGTCCTGTAACATAACAGGTTCTGGGAAATAGGATGTGGGTGCCTATTTGGGGTTCCATTATTCTGCCTACCGCAATGAGGTCATGCATTCCTGTCTTCCATTCATGTGGCTTCCTAAAGGATAAAGATGATTTCTAAAGCAAGCTCCGGTTTCTTGCATATGAAGTGTTTCAATGAGAGGCTTAAATTTGGGAAAAAGGAAGAGGTTATGTACTATACATATTTTAACCTGAGAGTGGCTGGGAGGACAGCAATTTGAAATATGCAGAAGTCACATGTTGTGGGCAACACGAAAGATCGTTGATACCTGGTGTGTTCAGTCTCCTTTCCCCACGGCTGCTAGTGTATGGCTGGAGGGCAGGAAGTCTGGGAGGAAGCTGTGTACCTGTCCACACCAGGGTCTTGGGCACTCAAGCTCTCATGGGGAGAGGAATGGATGGGCTAGTTCCAGGGGCCAACCAAAAGGGAAAAGAGAATAGAGAATGACTTGGAGGGTTGTGCAGGACTCAGAAATAATTCCTAGTTAGTGGGTGAGTGTAAGGGGCACTAAATCCATGGTGCTTCCCCACATGACTCTACACAGTTAGTCAAACTTCAAGCCACATTTTGAATGCAAGTAAAATCTTGTATTCTCTGTAAAACATCCTTTAGCATCCCAAGCAAAAGCGATCTTGCCCTTTCCCAGTGACTGTCACAGTGAAACTCTTCCTAATTTTTTTCCAGTTTCCCATTTCCCTTGCCCACTTCCATAATTAAGGGTACCATGTCACCTGATGTATCTAGTTAAACATTTGATCATATCATTTCTTTGTTTAGAAATCCATTCTCATTTCATTTCAAATCACATTCTCAACTTCCTACTGTGACATACAGGATTTTCCATGAACTGGTCCCCACCGAGTTCTCCCACCTTATTGCCAGCCGTTGCTCTATGAACCAGCACTGTTGGATGTTTTACCATCTCCAAGCATGTGCAGCTTTTCTGAATTTTTACCACTGTCATATCTTTTGCTTTTACTCCCTCCTTCCCACTAAACTATCAGTCATCGTCTTTTTTCTTTTCATTTTTTTTTTTTTGTAAAGATGGGGTTTCCACTATGTTGCCCAGGCTGGTCTCTAACTCCAGGGCTCAAGGGATCCTCCTGCTTTGGCCTCCCAAAGTGCTGGGATTACAGGCTTGAGCCATGACACCTAGGCTAAACTCTTAGTCTTACCTAAGCACTTTCATTGTCTAGCATTGAGCCTAACACAAAGTAGTAACTGGGTATATGTCTTCTAATTGAACCAATGAATTATCTGAATGCTTTTCTGCAAAAATAATTAGTGAAATAGAGCCTAACAAACTTTGTCATCCAAGTAATTTTCTTCACGATTATATCTCTGTCCTTTCACTTGGATGTAACCACTTATCCAATGTATAAAAACATGATGGCAGCCATTCAAGTTCATCATTGCATTTAATCCTCTCAAGAGCCCTTGAGGCAGATATTACCATTCCCATTTCACAGAAGAAAAATGTTTGATAATGTTTCCAAGATCACACAGCTAGTACAGTAGAGCCATGATTTAGATCCAAAGTGAATATTTTCTACACACCTGTAAATAAATATTTACTGTTAGAAAATTTAATTGCTTCACAACTGTTGGAAATAACACAAAAGGGAAAAGTACAAAACAGTTAAGAGCATTTGACTCCATATTCAAACTCCCCCAAAGTCAAACAGTAATGATTTTATGTCCTTATTTAAAAAGAAATGTTCCTTTGACTACTATGGAATCATACGTAATGAGGTACCCTGACGTTTGTACTTAAAACTGTATTTAAATAAGGCAAAATGGGGACTTGAATTTAGATATGTGTGTGCGCATAGGTGCATGTGCGTGTAAGAGTTCATGTTGGCGGCTGCTAGATAATAAAACCGTGCCTTATTCACAGTAGAGCAGTGATAGATAAAACTATGTCTTATTCACTTACTCAGCTTACAATAAACTGAGTTTAGCAGCTCAGTGCCTCAGATGTAGTAAAAGTTTCATGAATGTTGGTTGAAAGAATGTTTATTATTATTATTATTATACTTTAAGTCCTGGGATATATGTGCAGAATGTGCAGGTTTGTTACATAGGTATACATGTGCCGTGGTGGTTTGCTGCACCCATCAACCTGTCATCTACATTAAGTATTTCTCCTAATGCTATTCCTCCCCTAGACCCCAAGCCCCAGTCAGGCCCCTGTGTGTGATGTTCCCCTCCCTGTGTCCATGTGTTCTCATTGTTCAACTCCCACTTAGGAGTGAGAACATGCGATGTTTAGGTTTCAGTTCCTGTGTTAGTTTGCTGAGAATGATGGTTTCCAGCTTCATTCATATCACTGCAAAGGACATGAACTCATCTTTTTTATGGCTGCATAGTATTCCATGGCATATATGTGCCACATTTTCTTTATCCAGCCTGTCATTGATGGTCATTTGGGTTGGTTCCAAGTCCTTGCTATTGTGAACAGTGCTGCAATAAACATATGTGTGCATGTAGAAATAATGTTTTAGTTGGTTGATTAATTCAGTAGTTTTAGTTGATTCAGAAACTGTGATATATTTGATCACCTTGACTTTCTGGGCATTGATGTAGAGTATAGAATGGAAATAAACCATTCCCCAGAACTTTTCCACGTTCAGGCTTTCCAAGCCACTCACAAATGTGCACACTGAGGATGCATTAGGGAAACGTTTGGGATTGTGCATTCAGGAGACTCTCAAGCTCTGTCCTCTTGCATTTATATTATCCAAAGCCATAGTTTGGATTCTGATTTAAGGGGTCTTCCCCCTGGGCCACTGCACTCTACATGCTGCCTCACTGTGACATTACCCCACTGCAATGTTGGATAACAACAAGTGGCGTTTGGTTAGACCTTTCTTTAAATGCTTAAATTTTGACTTCAGTTTCAATTCAACAAATGTTTGAGTATTTATATCATATAAAACTTTATACTATGTTTTACAAGAAATATAGAGATGAATTATATGTGATTCTGGATTTCAAAGAGCAAAATAATTCTGGTGCATTCAATAGATATGAACAAAATTAATCATGGTGCCAGGAGAAGTATGTGCCAGGTATCTTATAGAAAGAATGGTTTGCTCCAACCAGGGGGACCGGTAAAGGAGAAAAACGAACATTCCTAGAGACACTTTAAATTAAGGTATTCAGAAGAAAAACAGAGGCAGTTTTTAAGAATGGCAAATTTATATGCCTGGAACTTAAGAATTATGGTAGGAAACAGTGAGAAAGAATTGCATATAGCACATGTGAAGGTCAGGCATATTTTGATTTGATGGGCTGGGAATTGCAAACTGATAGTTTTAGACTGTCTACAGAGAGTGGGAAAAAATAAAAGACCTTGAGTACAAGAACACTGAGATGAGACCTATGCTTTGAGTGATTCTTTTGACCCTGATGTGAATGGATAGACACTGGAGCCAGGTATTATGAGCATTGTACAAATTAGAAGTATATTCAAATCATCTGGGTCTTGGCTGTGAACAATTGTGTGGCCAACTCTGAGGGGTATGTGGGTATGTTGGGGGGAAGGAGAAAGAGTAAACAAAGTATTGTAAAGTGACTGAATTTGTTCTCTATGTTTAAAAATTGAAGGAGTTCACATCAAGAACATTTAAAAAATCATTTCATTTGAAAATAGGTTAAAACTCACAAGAAGTTAAAAAAGAAATAGTGCAAAGAGTTCCCATGCCCCCTTCAGCCAGTTTCTCCCAATAAATATCTTACATATCCATAGTACATTTTCAAAACCAGGAAATTCATTCTGGCACAATACTGTTAACTCAGGTATGGACCTGATTCACATTTAGTCAGCTTTTGCATGCATTTCAGTGGTGGTGGTATGTAGTTCACATATCAGATAACCATCACCACAGTCAAGATACAGAATTATTCTGTCATCACAAACAACCTCTCTTGTGTTGCTCCTTAATATTCACACATCCTTAACCCTAACCCTGGCAACCACTTAACTATTTTTCTTCACTGTAATTCTATCACTTTAAGAATGTCATACAAAAAAGAATCGTGCCGTACATAACCCTTGAGATGGGCTTTTTGCATTCGGCGTAATGGCCTTCAGATCCATCCAAGTTGTGTGCATTCATAGTTCATTCCTATTGTGAACTCTTGAAAAATGGTAAGCCTGGGTAATGTCAGATCTAGTTTTGCCTGAAACAGTCAGCTGAAACTGAGTAAGAAACACTAAGAAATAGACCCCTTGGAGAAGGGATGCAAACTGAGCTTACGATGGTCCCCACCACGCCCTATAGTCTAGCACCTGGGCTACATTTCAACTACTTGACCCCTCAAGCATTTTAATTTGCAGTTCTTGGCAGTGACTAACATTTCTGAAATGGATATAAGATGATCAGTGTTTCACAGGTTACTGTACGTGATAGAGAAAAGAAATGGTATCCCTTTCTCAGGTAAGTTCAGAATACAAAGTCTCAAAGAGTAGGATGTGACATTATTATTTAAAAAATGTAGCCACCTGTAGTCCCAGCTACTCAGAAGGCTGAGGCAGGAGAATGGCCTGAACCTGGGAGGTGGAGGTTGCAGTGAGCCATGATCGCACCATTGCACTCCAGCCTGGCGACAGACTAATACTCCGTCCCCCCCCCCCCAAAAAAAAAAAAAAAAAGGTAGCATGCCCTGTTATGTTTATGCAATGTCTATAAATTTATTAGACCATGGATTATTTTTCAAGTGCTTTTGACTACAAAGGATTTTTGTACAGGTGTGGGGTGGAGATGTCAGAGGCTGAAGGGTGGGGCTTTCGGGAAGAGAGACTGTTGCCCTTTTCTATGTCCATGAATAAAGAGGAGCAAAGCACAGTGAGAACTGAAGGTCAGGACCTCTGCATCTCTCCACAATTTTGTAACCATAATAATCTGGGGGGTGTGTGTGTTGTTTGGTTAGTACCCGTTTTCCTTTTCGAGTTTCTTCCTTACCCTGGCCTTTATCACTTTCAAAATCGGCACTTTGTCCTTCGTGACAGTTGTCAACCAATGGCAGTGGCTGCTTGGGAACCCTGAAATCATGGCTTTTGAAAGCATTCCTAGGCCACTGCAGAATCACACTCAGTGTTTCCAGTGGTACGTGATCTGCTGTAAGGGAAAACAAATGTAAAATATGTCACATGTACAAGGGAGTTTGTAAAACGATGTATGCACACATACATGCAGTTTAAAGAATGGTGATAAGGTAAAACATCTGTGTACCTACTGCCCCACTGACAAACTGAACATTTTTTGAAGTTCTTTCTCTACTTCTTTGTAATTGAATCCTTCTTCCTGCTTTGTCCCCAGGAGTAATGGTAATACTGAATGTTGCATGTCACTCACTGTCAGTTGTGGTTTTGCCATCTTTGTGTCTATCTTTCAACAATGTATTCAATTTTATCTGATTTCTGAAGGTTTTAGAAATCATAAAAAAATTTTGTCTTATTCTGTGACTTGCATTTATTAGTATCGTTTTTGATGTTCATCTATGTAGTTCATTTACATTCTGTATAGTGTATAGCTGTATGAGTAAATTATTTATCCATTCTATTCTCGATAGACCTTTGAATTGATTACATATTTGGATATTTTCATTTTGTTTTTTGAGTTTTTTTGCCATTATCAAAAGTACTCTTGTAAACATCATTATACATATCATCTGGTGGACACGTGTAAGAATTTAGAGCAATAGTTCCCAGTGGGGTGCCTGGACAGCAGCATCTAAAAACTTTTCAGGAATGCGGTTTCTTGGGCCCCCCTCCAAATCTGCTGAATCAGGAACTCTGGGACTTAGCAATCTTGTTTAAATAAGGCCTCCAGGTGCTTCTCATACAGGCTCAACTTTGAGATCTACTGCTCTAGGGTATATACCTAGGAGTAGGACTGCTAGGTTTTGGGATATACACTTTCTGCTTAATTAGTTAATGCCAACCATTTCCCAAGTGATTAATGAACCATCAGCATCAAATGAAAGTTATGATTTTGCATCTTAGAAAACTCTTGGCATTATCTGACTTCTTAATTTTGTCAATCTGGTGTGTGAAGTGGTACTTCGGTGAGGTCTTAATTTGCATTTTTTATTATAATACTTACACGTTTCATATGTTTGGAGGCATTTGGATCCCTCCTTCTTTGCTCTATCTTTGCCTAATTTACCTAATTTTCTTCTCCCCCTACACTTTTTGTTTTTTTAATAAGTATTTAATCTAGATACACATTCTTTGTACTTAAAATATCTTCTAGAGGTTTCTATTTTTTCATGCTGTTTTATCTTTTGATAAACATAATCTTTAATATCAAAATTACCCAATTTTTCCTGTGGTTGGTGCATTTCGTGACATATTTGAAGAATCCTTTCTTACGCCCAAAGTCATAAAAATATTCTTTAATATTTTTTAAATTTTACATTACATCTTTAAATCTTCTTGTGTTTTAATTTCATTTTTGTGTTCTGGGTAGTATCCAAATGACTTGGTATCATTTATTGAATATTCTGTGTTTTCTCAATGATCTGCAATGTCTACAAAGTCATAAATCAAGTTTACATACATAGATTGGCTTCTTCATTGGTCTCTTGTCTATTCCTGTATCAGTGTCACACAAACATTTAGGTTTAGCACAGTTCTTCCCAATTTCCTTTTCTTCTTCAAGAATGTCTTGATAAGAAAGCTTGGCTCCTTGCCCTTCCATATAAGAGGTAGAATTCACTTTTTGTGTTCCACAAAAAACAGGACAAGACAAGACCAATACTGAAAGTAAGTCAGAGGCAAACTTATTAACTTTCAAAATCAATACATTATAAAAAGAACAGCAGAATGATACGAAGTTGATGAGCAGGAGTAAAAAAAAGAACAAAAATCATGTGTAAAATCAAAAGAAAAAACAAAATTAAAAGTTATCTTTTTGAAATACTTAGAGAACTGATTATTCTCTTCTCAGAATTTTCAATGTACAAAGAGAAAAGACACAAACAGGCATTGGAAGGGGAGGTTATTCAGATGAGGCAGAGATTAAACATAAGAGGATATTATGACCAATTTTAAACTTAAAATGTTGAAACTACATGAAATGAATAAAGCTCATACAGCAACTTATCAAAGTTGCAAAAGAAACTTAAATAGCACTAAATCCATTAAATAATTGAATCTATAATTTAATATCATCCCAGAAAGCTAAACCTAAGGCTCAAGCAACTTTAGAGGCAAGTTTTACCAAACATTAATGGATTAGGTAAATCTTATACAAACTGTTTCATTTTTTTTTCTTCTGGCTATTACTATTTTTTGGACATGTCAATTGTCAATTTTATTATTGCTCCATGGAAGGCAAAGTGTCTTTTTTACTCCTGTGCCTGCCTTTCAAACTTGCTTTTGACCATTAATTATTTTTGGTTTTACTCTGAGATGCCAGAGGGAGAGAGGGAGAGAGAGAGAGAGAGAGAGAGAGAATGTGTGTGTGTGTATGTTTCTCTAGTCATCCTATTTGGCATTCCTTAACTTTATGACTTCATGTCTTTTATAAGTTTTGGAAGATTCTCATCCAGTATCACTTATAGCTTTTTCCTAGTCTCTCTTTTCTCTCTCTTTCTGGATATCAAATTTTTACATATAAAGTAAACCTTTCTCAGTGTGCCATACTTCTTCTTATTCTATTTCTAGTTTTACCATATCTATCTCTACTTGAAGTGTAGATATTTTCTAATACTCCAAATTATTAATTTAATACCCTACTCCAAATCACAAATTCTCTCTTTTGCTTTATCTGTTCCACTATTAAATTCATTTATTGAGCTCTTCATTTTGTTTATGAAGTTCTAGGTGTTTATTTGACTCTTACAGATCTCAGTTCTCTGCTGGTATTGGTTTCACGAACATATGGATTATAATTATTTTAAAATTCATATCTTATAACTCTAATATCTAAATCACCCATTTATACTGGTTATCTTTTTTCTTTTGATTTTTGCCCATTGTTTTTTCCTTCTGTCTATACTTGATTATTTTTATTAGAACATTTGAAAGGGGGCGTGGACTATGTTATCTTCTACCAGAGAGGATATCCAGTAGGCATTTAGAATATAGCAAGTCACTGTGATCCTATCAGAGATGGAGATGATCCAAGGTAGGATTCCAGGCATCTTAAGGATTCATCTACGTCTAGTTTTACCCCATGCCTAGCCCTTTTTGGATTCTCAACAAAACCATGCAGTATTTACTAGGGCCTTTCTTTTTAAATAGTCCCTCACCTCTAATTTTTGTCTCCCAACCCTGTGACATTGCCAGAAGATTTTAGCAGCCACTTTCCGCTTGATCTCAACCTTTATCCTAAGCATGCATGGCTTAAGAATTAGTAACTGTTTTAAGGAGAAATGAATGTAGAATGTCCAGCTTGACTGTCTGCTATTCTTTTTTTATTCTCTATATTTTTGTCTTTTAAGTCCTGGCTGCTGCAGTTACCATGCATGCACTCCAATTTTTGCCTCCCCAGATTTTTAAGATTGAAGCAAACTCTTTGTTAGTACTTTGTACTCTGTTGATTGCTGTGTTCTTGCACAGTGAATTGACAAAAACAACTGTATTAGTCCATTCTCATGCTGATATGAAGACATACCTGAGACTGGGTAATTTATGAAAACAAGAGGTTTAGTGAACTCACACTTCTGCAGACTTAACAGGAAGCATGACTGGGAGGCCTCAGGAAACTTACAATCATGATGGAAGGCAAAGGGGAAGCAATATGTCTTACCATGGTGGGGCTGGAGAGAGACAGCAAGGAAGAGAGAAGTGCCACACACTTCCTAACAACCAGATCTCATGAGAACTCACTCACTATCACGAGAACAGCAAGGGAGAGGTTCACCCGCATGATTTAATCACTTCCTGCCAGGCCCCTCCCCCGACATGTGGGGATTACAATTGGAGATGAGATTTAGGCGGGGACACAGAGCCAAACCATATCAACAAGGAAACAAACAAATAGGAATGAAACCAACCCCGAAAGACATGAAGCAGTAGCAAACTAAGGGAGTGCATTTGTTTTCGATCCTGTCTCCTCAGGTCCTAGAAGCCTTGATTATTCTCAGATATCTTCAAATTGTTTGTTTGTGTATATTAAGCAGATTTCACGGCTTTTTTTTAAAGGAATATTGAGAAAAATCTTCTCCTTCATACTGAAAAGCTGAAGTTTATCTTGCACTTAACATGCCAGCTTAACAACAATAGTATCGGAATTCTTTAGATCAAACCATACCTCTCCCAATTTGTAGGCTTTTGCTTTTCTGTATTTAAATTCTGGAAAGTCTCATTACAAATTATGCTTCACTTTCGTAATCAATGTTTATTTACACTGGCATGCACATTTACCATTGTTTTTGAGCACCATACATTTTTGCATTTTGCCTTTATACTTGGTGCAGTTGTCCTTCTGTTTGAAGTATATCTTTGATATTTAAGTTCATGAGGGTCTTCTGGTGAGAAGCACTACTAGCTCATGTTTTTCTGAAAATGTCTCTGCTTCACTCTCCTTTAAAGATAATTTGTGACATACAGGTTTCTAAATTGAAAGACTGAAAGAACATATATGTTAAATTATTCTACTGTCATCTTGCTTTCCCTGTTGCCTTGAGGAATAAAGTCACTCAAATTACTTTTCCTTTGTAGTTGAACTATTTTTTTCTCTCTAGCTGCTTTTAAGTGTTCCTCTTTTCCCCAGTTGTTTTTTTAGTTCTACTATGCCAGTTTTAGATATAGATTATTCTTAATTTATCCTGACAAGGAATTTTTAGGGGAAGGGGGGATTCGTATATTAATCTTTCAGCATTTCTGGAAAATCCTCAGACATTTTTTCTTTATGTATTGCTTTTTCTCCATTCTCTGTTTAACCCCTTTCTCTACCCCAGACACCTATCAGACCTTCTCATTTCTACCTTCCATGTGTCTTAACCTCACTTGTATATCTATAACCTTGTTTCTGTGGTCTGTGTCCTCAATAATTTCTTTGGAATTATCTCTCAGTTCACTAATTTTCTGTTCAGCTGCTTTTAATCTGTTAATTAGTGTACCCATTGTGTTTACATTTGATTTTCTCTCCTTTGTACCATTCCTCACCAATAACTCAGATCACGTAGTCCATCTTTAAAAGAATTTCCTTGCCTTCTCTACTTTCATTAGACTTGATTAACAGAACCTCAGGTAAGCATGGCTCCGAAGAAAACATATTTAGTGCATCCTGACAATTATATTACACTTCTATAATCCACTCTCCTTTTTGCTCTTCTAGACTATTTCATAACTTCTCTTCTGCCTTGAACTTTTAATACTTCTTTTCCTCATCCTCACTCTCATAGAATGACCATGATTGAGATAAGTGCCCCTCTACTGCTACCCTACCCCCTCTATATCTATCCCCCTACCGACATCTATGCCTGTGTCATCTGCTTTTCCTTCTGTAGCTATGGATGACCTGAATTGTTGCTAAGACCAACCCTCCATTTTACAGTGGATTCCACCCTTACCACTGATTCAAAAGTAGTGCTCCAACTGTGATTTCCTGTCTCCTGCCTCATAATTTTATTTATCTCTCTCTCCTCATTTATTGCTATAGTCCCTTCCAGCTATCACCCTATTTCTCTGCTCTTCATTGTAATAAACCTTTCAAAGAGTTAGGTCTACTGTCTACAATTTTCCCCATTCTCTCAAACTCACTCTTATCTAATTTTTGCCTCATCGTTTTACTAAACTGCTCATTTCAAGTCACCAATGACCACATCTCAGTATCTTACTTATAAATATACTGTGGCCATCCTCTTTAAAATACTTTATCTGTTTTCAAGAATACAACCATCTCCTAATGTACCTCTTTGTGGCACTTCCTCAGGCTCTTTTTCTGACCCCCTGTCTTCTCAAACTCTAAATTTGGACTTTTGTAGAAATCAATTCTGGGCCATTTCTTTCTAGTTGTTTCCTTGCTAAGGTTATCCAGTCTGATATCTTTAAATGCTATCTGGAGTCTGATAATCCACAAATTTATGTATCTAACCATAGCCTCTACCCTGAATTCCAAACCACTTATCTAAGGTTTACTGTGTGTCTCCACATGGACATCTGATTGGCACCTCATACTCCCCTCCCCAAACCTGCTCTTCCTACAGACTTCGTCTCAATGCATGGACAAATCCATTCATCCAGGTTTTTCAAGCTCTTAATCTTGGAATCATTCTCAATCATTCCCTTTTTATCTTCTCATCTAAACTATTTGCAACTCCTCTGTCCCTACTTTCTAACTAGTCAAAACATGGCCACTTCTCACTAATTCCACTGCCATCACCTTAATTCTAGGCCACAATTAACTCTAACCTGGTCTTTTCAATAGCTTTGTAAATGAAATATGTGTTGTCTCTTCATGATTTGTTCTCATTATGCGACCACAGTGACTCTTAAATATGAGTCAAATCATGTTATTCTGCTTCCCGTCCTCTTGCCAGTCTAGCAACTCCCTTAGAATAAAGGGCAAGGACCTTACAGCCATCAACCAGGCCCCTTGTGGCCAACTCCTGTTCCTTCCTCACTTCTCTTTCCAATATTCTTGCTCACTCTGCTTCAGACACAAGGAGTCCACGCTGCCTTTTTTAAAAAAGCAAACACACACACACACACACACACTGCAAGGCTGGGTGTGGTGGCTCATGCCTGTAATCCTAGCACTTTGGGAGGGCGAGGTGGGAGGATAACTTGAGGTCAGGAGTTCGAAACCAGCCTGGCCAACATGGTGAAACCCCATCTCTACTAAAAATACGAAAAAAAAAAAAAAAAAAAAAAATTAGCCGGGCATGGTGGTGGGCGCCTGTAATCACAGCTACTTGGGAGGCTGAGGCAGGACAATCACTGGAACCTGGGAGGTGGAGGTTGCAGTGAGTGAGCTGAGGTCATGCCACTGCAGTCCAACCTGGGTGACAGAGCAAGACTCTGTCTCAAAAATAAAAAATAAAAAATAAAACACTGAAAGAAGGCATACTCCCAATTCTGGGCCTTTGCATTTGCTATTTCTTCTGCCTGGAAACATTATTCACCTAGATACCCACAACTCCTCCAAAGTCTTTGCTCACTTATTGCCCTCTCAGTGATGTCTTCCTTAATTACCTTATTTGTAATTGCAAACCCAGCCCTACTGCCTGATATTCCTTCCCTTCCTTTTCTCTGTTTTGTTTTCTCATGGTGGGTGTTTTACCACCTGATATATATAGTTTATTTTTTCTATCTCATCTTCAATCCTCATATACAATCTAAGCTACATAAAGGCTGCTTTTAGTTTTTGTTTACTCTTGTGTCTGAATCAATGTAGGTGTTTAACAAATCAGTACTGAAGAAAAAAATGAGTAATAAATTTATCCAGGAAATAAAGTAGTGACAGGAAGATGAATTTAGTTTGTATGGCCCAGGGATAGAGCATTATGAGTGAAGAAATGGTCAAGCAGTTGAGAAAATAGCTTTCTAAATGAGAGAAAGTTATGTTCAAAAGCAAAGTCCTGAACATTGTTTTATATCTTAGGGTTTGCAAATGGTGCAGTGTGATTAGGAGCCTAGAATGTATGGTGCAGTTGGATTATGACATACAACCAAGTCTGAGCCAGTTAATGAAAGGTCTTAACTGTTAAATTATGAGGTCTGGATGTCTTAATGTTGGCCAGGGAAAAATGGAATATTTTAATGAGTTCGATGCACATGATAAAACCTAGTGGTGTGTTGTTGTTGTTTTGCTTTGGTATAGTGATATGTAAGACATGTTTTTCCTGCTTTAACAAAAAAAGGCAGTGACAACTTCTTGAGAAGGGGCTACTTATTGATTTGTTACCTTAGAAATGAATGTGTATCTTGTCAAATTACAAATTTTTTTTAAATTTAACCCTGGATTTTTTTTTAACAGAATTAACACAGCTTTGTTTCACCTTTACCCAATATGTTTATGGTAAAATAATCATACTTATGTGATTTCCCCCTCTATGCCCTGTACAATAGGATGATTTTTCATAAAGATTGTATGATTATTTAAAGATACACTGTTTCAAATATCTAGATTTTATCTTTATTATGACAAATGAGTTGATGTACACAACATTCTGAAAGAGTGTCTATGTCTGTGTGTGTTTGCTGCCCTTTCTTATTTTCTTGTCTCAAAGACCACTCCAGTGGTTTTTAAAAGAAATTTAGAATCTTCTTCAGTACTTTTCAGATGACCCAGCTTCTAACCCTCTTAAGTATTCATACAAAATCATTAGATTTTGAATTAGCAGTACCTTCCACCAGAAGAAATAAACTAGCCCTTCCTTGGACTTCCTGGGATGTTGTTCTTGTTTCAGTTTTAACCCAGGAGTTTAGTAAGGTTGGAGAGTTTGGGTTGGTGGCAAGGAAGGTGGATGTTGGGCCAATCTATTCTTTTTCTTACATTTGGTTTGTGGTGTAGGAATGGGTAACACAACAGAAAGTAGATTTTTCATTAGCTGAAACTTAATTTATATGATGGCAAATATAGAGAACATACAGCGTTCTCTTATGATTTTCTACCACAAAAGAACACTTAATTTTATTATTATATACTTACTGTACTTATGTCATCTTAGGTGACTATAAAACAGAAGAGCAATTTAAGATCACCTGGTTACTTTGACCAATGTTGGGTCAAAGTTCTATTCTAAATAATGGCCATGTTGGCTAGATTCCCAAATGTCTGTGGCATGCCTAGCTATTTACAAAATAGATGTATAAAACAACCCATGATTTTGTATGAACAACCATAATGAAATATATTTATTCAAATGAGGCTCTTGATTTCATTGTTCAGTTTTTTTAAACACTACTTTCATGGACAGTGTGTAAGCCGTAAGATGCAAACTCTAATCTCTGTAATCATACTTTGCTTTGTTTCAACAAAAGCAATGTTTTTGAGAATTATTCAGAGACTCGGCTTCTTGTAATTTGACTGTTTCCTAATCTCAAATTCACTCTTGAAGGACAAAAGGACAGAATCTTAAGATAATTTCAAATGAGGAGATCCCAGAGTATTTAGGGGGACAGCCCTGTCATTCATTGAACTTGGTATCTGAAGTTAACTACTTTTTAGTAGAGGCATTCTGTTGGATGTTTAGAAGATAGTTAATGGCTTGGTTGATTACTTAATTGGTTACAGACCACTTCATCACCATTTCATTATGAAACCTGATAGACATGATAAATTTTTTGTGACATGAGGTAACATCCTTCTCGTGTCATACTTAAAGAAACAATACATAGAGGATTTATTAGATTTGTTCAAGTGTCTATGGCAATGCTAGCTAAGTTCTTCAGTCACAGCTAGCTTGGAACCATGGAATCTTGAAGGCATTTTTATCTTTAGGGCTTTCCTCAGGAAAAAATTAATCTTTTCATGACTCATGTTCTTCTATCTGAGATTTAGCATGTACATATTTTCATAAAAACTATTGCAGATAGATTTTAGGATGGAAAGTGAAGAAATATTTGCAGCTAAAAATTTAAGGCATTTTTTTTGAAATTACACTTTCTGATCACCGCTGCACCTACGTCATGGAACATATTGGGAAGACATGCATGGTAGAGTAGGAAGTTTCCTTGGTGCCAGAGAAACCAAGCTTCAAGCAATGGTCCTAACATATGTGATTTTCCTAACAATACTCAGAATACGTTTCTGAGTATTGTTCTACTGTATGGATATAGTCACTTTTTTTGTTGATATTTGGGCCATTTCCAGTTTTGTTATTTAGAATAATGCTGCTGTGCTATGAACATTTGTGGACAAGACTTTTGTGAGACATATTAGACAGAAGTGGAAAAGCTGTGAATTGTGGTAAATATATGTTCAATGTTTTGAGAAACTGTAATAATTGTAATTATTTTTTATCAGTATATGTAGTGAAAATATTTTCTTCATTTTGTGACTTGCCCTTTCATTTCCTTCCAAAGAGGAAAAGGAGTATATTTTATATTTTGATGAAGTCTTTTTTGTGTGTGTGTGATGGGGGGTTGCTGTCTCACTCTGTCACCCAGGCTGGAGTACAGTGGTGCAATCATGGGTCACTGCAGCCTCTAGCCTCTGGGCTTGAGTGATTTCTTTGCCTCAGCCTCCCAAGTAGCTGAGACTTACAGGCACATGCCATCACACCCAGCTCATTTTTTGTGATGTTGCCCAGGCTGGTCTCAAACTCCTGGCCTCAAACAGACCTCCCACCTTGGCCTCACGAAGTGCTGAGATTACAGGGGTGGGCCACCACTCCCAGCCTATTTTTTTTTTCTGTTTTTATATGACTCTTTATATTTTTTCTGTCCTGAGAAATCTTTGCCCACTCTAAGATGGCAAGTTTTTCTCTTTTCCTTTTTTCTTAGAAGTCTTAAAATTTTAGAATTTACATTTACATGTATAATCCATGTACAGTTAAATTTTGTATGTTATGTGGTAAGAGTAGGTGATTTTTTTCCCCATGCATATATCCAGTTGTTCTAGTGCCACTGTTTAAAAAAAATACCATTTTTTCCATTGAATTCAGTTGGCAACTTAAAAATCAACCACTTTTATGTGGATCTATTTCTGGACTCTATCTTCTATTCCATTGATGTATAAGTCTGTCTTTTCACCAACACTATTACTACTTTGCTACAGCTTCATAATCGCTTGTGAAGTCAGCTAGTGTGTTATTTGCTAAAATTGCTTTGACTATTACATGTCATTTGCATTTTCTCTTTCTTTCTTCTTTTTCTTTTTCTTTTCTTTTTTTTTTTTTTTTGAGATGCAATTTTGCTCTTTCACCCAGGCTGGAGTGAAGTGGCATGATCTCAGCTCACTGCAACCTCCGCTCCCCGGGTTCAAACGATTCTCCTGCCTACAAGTAGCTGGGATTACAGGCACATGCCACCACACCTGGCTAATTTTTCTATTTTCAGTAGAGACAGGGTTTCACCATGTTGGCCAAGCTGGTGCCGAACTCTTGACTTCAGGTGATCCACCTGTGTTGACCTCCCAAAATGCTAGGGTTAGAGGCATGAGCCACTGTACCCAGCTCGCATTTTCATATAGTGTTTAGAATCAGGTTGCCCATTTCTATAACATAAGGATTGCTTGAATCTGTAGGTCAATTTGTGAATAACTGCCACCTTAACAATACCAAATCTTCCACTCCATGAACTAGGCATATTTATTTTCTTATTTACATATTCTGTAACGTTTCTTAACAATATTTCATAGTTTCCAGTGAGGATATCTTGCTCATGTTTTATAAATTTTATTCCAAAATACTGTGTTGCTTTTGTGGTGCTACTATCAATGGAAATCTAAAAATTTTATTTTTTAATGTTTTGCTGCTAGTATTAATATCTAAAAATGATTTTGATATTTTAATACCATGGACTTTGCTGAATTTAGTTGTCATTTCTAGGATTTGCTTTGTAGATTCCTTAGGATTTTCAACATTGAAAAAATCATGTCATCTGCTAAAAAAGTCGTACTTTTTTTATGCTTATATTTATGCCTTTTGTTTCATTGTTTGACTTTATTGTAGTGGCTAAAACATTTCATTCAATACTGAATACAAGTAGTGAAAGCAGACATCCTTGCCTTATTCCTAACTTAAGGGGTGCATGCAAGTTTCCCCATTGTAAAATCATTTTATCTGTTCTAGAACTTGATATAAATGGAATCAAACAGTAGGTACTATTTTGTAGAAGGCTTTTTCCACTCAGTGTGTTTTTGAGATTCATGTGGTTGCATGCATGAGTCATTTCTTTTTTAACTTGTGTTTGTCTTTCTAATCAACTTCTCAAGGTATAATTTATATACAATAAACCCCTGCCAAGTATGATCAAATATGGTAACTATAAAATTTTTACAGATGTCCTTTAACAAAATTGATGAAATTCCTTCCAATTATTATTTGTTAAGAGTAGAAGGGTGTTGAATTTTTGTCGAATGCTTTTTCTGTATCTATTGAAATAATCACATACCTGTTCTATTTTATTCTGTCAATATTGTGAATTACATTGATTTTTGAATATGCAATCAATTTTTCATTCTTGGAACATATTCTACTTGGTCATAATTTAGTTTCATATATTTCTTGATTTAATTGACTACTATTTTCTTGAAGATTTTTGCATCAAAGTTCATATTTGGTCATTTGTCTGTAATTTTATTTCTTTGTAACAGTTTTGTCAGATTTTGATATTAGGGTAATACTGGCCTCATAAAATTGTTGGTAAGTATTCTTTCCAAAATATACTTTCTTTTCTCAATGTTGAATAGAATTTAACAGTGAAACCATTTGCCCCTAAATTTTTCTTAGTGAAGACATTTTTGATAAATAATTCAATTTATATATTGTTCAGTTCTATTAGGTTGTATTTTGCCATTTTTTTCCTTCGTCTTTTTTTTGCCACAGTAATTCACTATATTTTTATCTCTGCCTTTTTTTAGTGTTTTATTTCATTAATATTTAATGTAATTTTTGGTATTGTTGGATTTTAATTATCATTTTATATTTACCTCTTACTCCTCTGTTTCTCTTCTTTTGCCTTTTAGATTTCCATTTATCTATTTACTTTTACAATTTATTCCTCGCCGCCTTTTTTATGTAGTTGCTCTGAGTATTAAGGTGTATGTGTGTATATTTTTCCCTTAACTTTTCACAGTCAATTTAAGATTAATATTGTATAACTTCATCTAAAACATGGAAACATTACATGTCATCTAAATCTAAATGTCCGTCTACCTCTAACCTCCTTTATATTAGTTTTCCTGTGTATCACACCTAAATACATTATACATCTCACCAGGATAATGTTATAAGCTTTGCTTTAAACATTTATAAGCATTCTAAAAAATAAAAGAAATAATATTTTCTATTTACTTATGTATCTACCACTTCTGATATTCATTTCTTCCTGAAGTTTGCATTTCCATCTGGTATCATTTTTCCTCACCTTGAAGAATTCCTTTAGTGTTTATTGACGTGCACGTCTACTGATAAAAAAAATTCTTTTAATTTTCTCATATCTAAATCTTTAACTTTGATTCTTATAGGATATTTTTACTGGATATAGAATTCTGAGTCTAAAGTTTTTGATTTTGTTTTTCGTTTTGCACTTTAAAAATGCTATTATCCCCTTGCCTCCATGGGTTCTGATGACAAATCTATGGCGATTCAAATTGTTGTGTTTATGATAATGTCATTTCTCTTAGTTTTTATCAACATTTTCTTATTATCCTTATTTTCCAGAAATATGGTGATGCTATTTATTCCCAAGACTGGATTTCTTTAAATTTACTCTTCTTGAGATCCTCTGGACTTCTTTAATCTGTACATTTTGTCTTTTCCTAGATTTGAAAAGTATTCAGCCAATTGTTCTTTAAATATTTTTCTACCTATTTTTTTTCTGAAATTCCAAATACCCATGCTAGAACTTTTGAAATTTTGATGGTCTCCAGACCTTCTATTTTTTCTATTATTTTCTGTCTTTTAGATTTGATGATTTCTCTTAATATCTTTATAGTCACTGACTTTTTCATTATTAATTTTGCTACCAAAATACGCATTGATTTTTTAAATGTTTAATGTTGTATTTTTTAGTTGGGCAATTATTTTTTAATTTTTACATTTTATGCTTATATTTACTGTTTTACCCATAGTGAGTTTATTTTCCATTGCCTCACTGAGCATAATTTTTATAGGTGTTTTAAAGTTCTTTTCTGATAATTTCAACAGAGTTCACCTTGGAGTTGGTATCTTTTGATTGTCTCTTGCTTGAAAATAGATTGCATTTTCTTGACTCTTTGTATGTTGAGTGATTTCGAATTGTATCTTAGAAATCCGCAATTCTATGTTGTGGAGACTCTAAATTATGCTATATTCTTCTAAACAAGTTTTTTTAAGGCATTTAATTTTATTAGACTCAAAATGCAAACATTGTCACATGTCTTAGGGTGATAGCTTTGATCTTAGACTGCTTTGAGTATGCTTTGCATGTATGCCAGCATGTATGGCATTCACATACTGAGTGTGGGGTTTACCTTTGCTTACACTCTCCTTTTAGCATACCTCTGCACTCTCCAGTGGCTCTGGTTGTCCCTGAGTGCATTCCTGTTTCCTCCACTCAGAAGTAATGGTAAATTTTTCATTGGCATTTTATTCAACTGGTACCACCAGAGTGACTGCAACTGCTCTTGGATCAAAGATACAAACATTTTTAATTAACTCCATGCAGATCTGATTCCTTCTTTCAAAGTTACAACTCTCCTTCTTTCTTTGAAGATGCTTAATTAGACTTTTTTCCTAAAAAAATATTTTTCTGGGGTTTATATTTGCTTTTCCTGAAAGATACGCTTGTTAGGAAATCAGTTCTTTACTACAGAAATGGGAATTATGCATCGATTTCAAAAAAATGTATCTAAAGGCACTATGGTCTCACTCTTAAAAGAGTTTTAGGCTATTTGAATATGATGTTTAAATATAACTCAATTTTTGTTGTAAAACATTTCTAGGATTGCATAAGTATTCCTGATAGAGGTAAATACTATGGCAAATGAGGTGTTTACCTAAAACAACCATCTCCTTAATACTGGTGGTTGTTCAAGTAATTTTTTAAAAGACATATATAGTTTTATAATGAAGAAAATAAATTTAAAATGATGTGTCCTGATTTTCTCCATAGCTTTATGTCAGCCTCTTCTTACTTGAAGTTACATTTAGCAATTTAAAATAATAATAAAATCCATTTACCCAGTAGACAGGCATTTAGAAACAACCACCATTTAGTATACAGTTAAAACCCTTAATCCCCCAAAAAACGTAACAATAGGGAAAGGGAAATAGGTAACAAATAGGAAAATCTCTAGCTTTACCTAATAAAGAAATTACTATTGGTTCTACTTTTTGCTATGTTTTATTTTATAAAAAAAGAAACATTTGAAAAGAAGAAAATTTTAGGAAAAGATTATATATTTGACATTATAAAACTTTAAATAAAGGAAAGTTGATGGAGCAAGCCACACTAGAGGAAATCAGTGTGGTTTGATTTTTGTCATTGATCCAAAAAGTGTTTCAACAATTTCACACTTACACATTTAAAAAAAAAAAAAAAAAGGTTTAGCACTAGGAGAAAAGTAACGTATAGAATGGAAGAAGGTGGAGGAAAATCATCATGATTTACAGTTGATATGATTTGCTACGTCAGATCTACAAAAGAATATATTTGCAGTCTCTTACAGCTAATAAGTGGGTTCAGAAAGAATGTGAACAATATATAAAAATTAGTGTTTCTGTACCCAGCATTAGCCAATTAAATGATAAACTTTAAAATTGTCCCATTGCTATTTATAATAGTGTTAAACTCCAAGTTACTTAAAAAAAAAACATGGAAAATCAGTACAGTGAAATTAATAAAATATTTTGAGATACATAAAAAGTTCTGAATATAGAGAAATAATCTTTATGAAATGTCAATATCAAGACACCAATTATCTTTAAATTTTCAAGACAATCTCAGTCTTAATTTTTCTGAGTTGTATAGAAATTTATAAATTAATTCTGAAATACATGTGGAAGAGTAAAGGGTGAAAAAATATCCAAGATCATTTTGAGTGTGAAATAAGAGACTTGTCCACTCAGATATGGTATGGTTACTAAATGATAGTTTTAAAATATGGTCTTGGTAAAATACAGGAAAATATATCAATGGAGAACTGAGAGGGCTCAGAAACAATAGACACACTCACGTGGGGACTTGGTATATTGACAGAAGTAGCAATGTAGATCAACGAGAAAAATGGGGATTATTACAGGAATTTAGCTGTAAAAGATGGCTGTAAGGAAAAAGTTCACATTGGATTGCCTCAGTTAAAGAAAAAATTAAAACAAAAACAACAAAATTGAGACAGAATAAAAATCGTACACAGTTATCTTTTAGAAGAAAACACAAGGAAATAGCTGTATTAACTCAAGGTAGAATATGGTTTCTTAAGTAGAACACTGAACATTAAAGGTACAAACCCTAATGTAAAAGACTAATATATTATTTGATTACATAAAACCGCATTTCAGCCTATGTTTGCATTGATAAGGGAGTATAGTCGACAAATTGCAGAGCATTCATTTGAATGGGAACTATATTAGTTAAAATAAATGTACTTGATTATGCATACACCATGAAAAGAACTGTAAAACATACTGTTGGTTAAAATATTTGCAGAACGATAGGAACATTTTTATTTTGTTATTGCTAATATATACCTAAGGTGCCCTCAGGTGGAAAAAATTCACATCAGATTTAGGACAAGGTTGCCTTTTGAAATGAGAGGAATAGGACAAAAGAACGCAAGCAAGGTTGACAAAAAGAACACAAGTGTCTATGCCAAACATCTTGAAGTGTTAGAAAATAAAATACAACAACACTGGTTCACCTCGGTGAAGGAGTTTCTCCCAGAAATACAAGATTGCTTCAAATTATGAAATTACAAATACAGTACTTCACCATATTGATGTCTTTAAATGAAAAGGATAAAACCATCCTTTCAGAAGATACTGAAAGAACAGTTGGTTAGCTACCAACCATTCTTGATCTTAAAAATTATACCCTGTTAAAATTGCTGGACAAATTTTTGTTTAAAACATGTTTTTATTAGGTTTGGAACAGATATGAAAGAGTATTTATAAAACATTTCAAAGATATAAATAATAATGATCAGCTATATATAAATTTTCTAGTATTAAAAATGGTTTGTGTGTGTGTTCTTAATGTGATATGATTTATCACTCTAGAGGTATTTTCATTAAAGCCACGAATTAAACAGTGATATCCTTCTGAATAGTTTAACAATTTTTTGTAGGAGTAATGAAATCAAGCAGGAAAAAAAGTTACAAATAGAAAAGAGGAAACAGAAGAGGATCCTTAACTGTAGATTATGTGACTATATTCTTAGAAACCTCGCAGGAATGAAATAAACTATTTGATACAATAAAGAATATTCAATAAGGCTGCTAATGTTAAAAATATATATGTAAATTATTTGCTTTTATATGTAAATAATGACGAGTTTGAAAAACATAATGGAAGAAGTGATTTTATTTACAATGTGCACCAAAAAAAAGCAATATATGATAATCACAAAGAGAAAATTTTTAAATGTTAGAAAAAGTTTTTAGCAATGAAACAGTATTGCTTTTGGAAAGGAAGATTTCATATTTACGATGCAGTAATTTGCCTTTTCTAAGTTGATATGTTATAGCAGTGGTTTTTTCAAGCACTTACAGACAGCTGATAACTACAAATTACCTTATTTCATCTTCTAGACTACCCGTGAGTTTGAAAAGAAAGTGAGACTCAAATTTTGAAGTAATTTACCCAAGATTTCACTCCTGCCTCATATTATAATTAAAAGGTGTTCTCACCTTGTTTATCCTAATTAGTGTGTTTCTTGGAGGTAGAACCATCTACCTGCATTCATGTCTCCAGTAACCATTGTAGCATAGGCAGTTGGATCAGTCTCAAATTCTCACTTGCCTTTCTATGTGAGGAGTCACAAATTTCAGAGGTTGACAGAAATTGGGCAGCTAAGAGAATACCTTTTCTGATACAGACAATGCTAGCCAATCATTTTCTTATGTCCATATAGTCTCAAAATTGGTAGATTTTAAGCATTTTAACAAAAGTTTGGAAATCCAAAGTCTCTCTCTGAAATATTTGGATTTTTCAATATTGGCAGCCAACTGAAAAAGTAATGGCTCTCTCCTGTTCCAATAAACCTCACTTTTGGCAAAATTTGGCCTGTGGCCTGCGTCTTTGTGACCTTGGACTTTTTCCATACTACTTTCCATAAATTCTGGCACACTAAAATCCACTGGCTTTTCAGGTATAAACCCAGTGTATCTGTCTATTCCAGAGCGTGACTAACCAGCTCTTTCTGTACTACCAGTTCTAAAAATGAGTTGATCATTGTGTGTGTGCGCACCTGTTCGGAAATGTTTCTGAAAGTGCCTAGAAAGAGTCCAGTTGAATCTCCTTACGTCAATGAGTAGGAATTTGATTGCTCCCCTAGTGTTTCATCAAGCAGTCATGTATTCTTATTTGTCTTTCAATCAGGTATTTTTGATCACTGTCTGGAATTTTGAGCTATATATGATCCCCTTGGCATTGTTGCTGATCTTTGTCTACAATTTCATCAGACCTGTGAAAGGCAAGGTCAGCAGCATCCAGGACAGCCAGGTAAGCAAGGATTCGGAGTTCTGACATTTGACTGCCGAGAAATGTGTTAACAACAAACTACCCCCACCACCAAATCATGGCTCAAGTCCATTTCGTTTGAGATGTAAGGAGCAGCCCGGCAAAGGCACTCATTTTGCAGTGGAGATCTTCTATCGTGAATAATCTGGAGTCTTCTTTCTGTGGCATCTTATGTTCCTGAGCCTTGGCCTGCATGAGGGGAGCCTCTGGTTCATGGTTATCATTTCCATGCTGGTAGCACATGTCTGTGTGCTCATCTGATTCTCTGTAGAGTTCCTGTGAACAAGCTCCTCAATCACTAGCGAGAAACCTTTGCTGGTTCTGTGGGCCGTTGCTGGGCATGCAGAGAGATCTGCAGGGCTAACTCCGGCCTTTCCATGAAGGCATCTTATGCAATGTTCTCTCTGGTGTGAAGGCTCAGGAGATTCCCAGAGGCTTGTCAACTCCCAGGGCAATCAGAGAGTGGGTGGGCTTAGACCTATCTATTTGCAGGTGCCCACATTTGTCTGGAAATTCCCAAACTTCCTGTCCTGTTGAAGAAAGCAAGGCCCTTTCTCAAAGGCATCTCTCCGCATCTACTCATCTCACTTCCACTCTGACTCTCCTGTCCCTGCCCCCTCATTGCACCCCATAAGATCTTTTTCTGCCCTAGGTGGCCAGGAACTTGTATTTGTAGGCTTTTTTTTTTTTTTTTTTTTTTTTTTTTATGATGTGATCTAGGCATTCCAGATTCAAGAACCAAGTTTTTAAAACAAAAATCTAAAGTCCTAAGACTTGATTAATTTCCTTTCTAGATGGATCACCTTCACATTTGGTTTCCCAAAAGTCAATCAAATCCTGACTGTTTTTATTTTTCCTTATGTCTTCGTAATGGATTTAAGGGAGGTTTCTGGTTTCACTTAGGAAGGAAGGTGGGAAAAATGAGTATTGTGGCAAGAGGAAAAACCTCGGGCAATTTCAAAATTCTATTCTGTTTGATTTTAATTATTTAATGCAATAGGCATGAACACCTATCAGTGAGAAAATAGAACCAGCTAATAAATGAATGGCTTTGATAGATCCATTTAAGGACTAGGTTTCACAGAGTTATAGATAATGGAAATTTTTACAAAGAAACATCTCTAATATCTATGTTGTCAACTAACATTTTTACAATGTTTATGCAGGTTTTATGTTGCCCACTGTGTATATATGTTTAGGGTATATGCATATGTGTGCATGTATGTGAGAGCATGTACATATACTGGCATACATGTGCATATTAATATACCTATATGCACATGAGTGTGTATGTACATATAAAGCCTTTATTTATAAAACAATGAAAATCATTACCTAATTTAGTTCGATAACACAACTATGAGGGAGGCAAGAACTATTTTCATTTTATGTCTTATGTGAAACTACAGTGCATAGTGACGAAGTGATCGCCGAAAGTCACAAAGCAAAAACTACTGGAACCTTGTCCCAAGCTAAAGGCTTCTCCTAATTATAGCGTTTTTTTCCTCCCATAGCCTGTTTTCATTACCTTCCTGTTTATCCATTGGCTCTCATGAGACATGTTTGCTGCCAGTTGTGAATAGGTTAGTTCCCCAGAGGACCCATGAGTACCACACAAACTGCTAGATGAATCTTGTGAGAATACTAGGCGGTAGGGCTATACCGGCCCTGAAGAAATTTCTTGATGACTGCTCAGTGGTTTTATGGAATGTAGCAGAGTATTCTCTGGATACTTTAGAGTTACTCCCTTTTAAGAGCATGATATTGACAATTCTTTTTCCATTGGAATAGTGACATCTGAACAGCATGCCTGACCTTTGCAAGGTTAAGCAGAAATGCAAGTGTGCAAGCTGAAAATAGACCCTGTTTTCTAACACTGAGCTTTCTTTCCAAACTACTGACCCTATTTGATTATGTACCAACAGATATTAGTTTTTAAACATTGCAGTGCTATGATCAAACTCTGGCCATTAAATAGCCAAGATTTTTATATTCATCTAAATAAGCCCATTAGCAGTACAGCTGGTGCTGTGACACCTGAGCCAAAGCCGGGCACCCTTAAGTCCAGATCTGAGCCTTGAGTTTCCTTCCCTCACCTGCCCCTTCTAACCCTAAACCCAGGGCAAAATAATAATGCCACAGAGAAACCTGTAACTTATTCTTAAGATTGATTATATTCAGACTAATGCATTTTATACTGTCTAATGTTTCAGTAATGGCCCCAAAGGGAGAGAGCAGTCATTATAACACTGAGCCTAGCACTAGTGGAGTATGGTATTCTCAGCCTTAACATAGCAGTTGGTTCATTTGTCAGAATAAGAACAACACTGTTTACAGAAAGTACAACTCAGCAATGCATTTTTAAAGCTGGATGCCTTCAAAGGGCACTGGCCTAATAGCTTTATTTATAGTCAACAGTTTTATGTAGATTATGCATATTGTTTAGAGTCCTGCCACAGTGTCCCTGAACTTTAAAAGAGTTATTTTTTAAGAGGTTATAAGGCATTTCAAAAATATAAATTCTTGAAGTCTGTAGGCAAGCTTTAAAATGTGTCTGGGTTTAATTTGCATTCGTTAATTTCGGTTGATGTTTTTATAAACACGTTGTGGGATTTCCTTTCAGGAAGGCACAGACATAGATGACGAGGAGGATGAAGATGACAAGGTGCGTATGTTCAAGAAAGAACACAAAAAAACTCTAGTGTCGTCAATAGATAGCATTCCTTCAAGTTGAATCTCTCTCCTCTCTCTTTTTTTTTTTTTTTGTATTATAGAGTCACCAGTATAGTAATAACATTGTAACTTTTAAAAAGGATATCCCTTTTTAAGATTTTTTAAAATGAGGTTGAGAAGGGTAAAATAGAAGGAATAATTGAAATGTTATAAAAAGCATAACTATAGGAGGCCTTTCATTGGATGCAAGCCAAAATTAGCCTTCCCCTTTATAGATAAAAGGTAGCCTAGGAAGTCAAAAGTAAATCAAGTGAAATTGCTGTTTCTTTAGGCTCATGTCTGCACTCTGTGGGGTGGTCACCCACTTCCATGCCTGTCATTTTCCCAGCTGTTCCTGGCAACGTTTTCAGCTATATGTCTGTGTACATCTGTCCTTTTCCTTCTCCTGGGAGAATCTCTCAAATCTGCTGCTTTTGTTGTCATTATGCTTTCAGACAAACCTTCTGGAATAAAATGAAACAAGTGAAATGCCAAATGAGATGCTACTAGCTTAATGGACTTCCAGTCCCCTTCACCTGTGGGTATCTGGGGCGAGGGGTGGTAACATGTAGGAAGCTTGTGCAGAGGAAAGGGCAAAAGGGGAAACCTTGGGAGTTAAGTATCCAGTGTAAATGCCCATTGAATAGAAATGTATTCAAAGACACTGGCTCTATGATACAAAGAGCCTTAAAATTAATTGAGTGGACCAGATGGTTTTGCCCATTTGAAGCAAATGGGGTGGATTACAAAGTAAATCTTATTTGTTGTGTTAAGAGGATCATTAATAGCAAAATAATAAAATCAAGTATAATACTTTTAAAGGAAAATGACCTTTTTCAGAAAAGGGGTCACACAGATGCAAGTTTCTTATTGATGTCTTGATGTTAGCGGTTTCTGAGTGATTGACTCATTGAATATTGTCAAAGGGAAGCTAAGTTAATAAGGTTTATAATGGGATATTTTACCAAAAAAAAAAAAAAACCAGAAGTATTAATGAAATTATTTTAAACCTGTATGAGGTGATAACTGCAAGTCTAGGCCTCCTGTTCTTCAGACTGGCCAGCTATCAGGTGGGGGTTCCCACAAGCCCTTTCTTGGATTCAACAAATTTCTAGAATGGCTCACAAAATTTAGGGAAATATTTTCTTACATTTACTGATTATTATAAAGGACACAATTCAGGAACAGCCAAATGGAAGAAATTCACAGGGCAACGGATGGGGGAATGGGTGTGGAACCTCCACGCCCTCTCTGGGCATACCCTAGAGCACCTCCATGTGTTCACCAACCCAGAAGCTTCCAGAATACAGTATTTTTGTTTCTATGGAGGCTTCGGTACACAGGTGTAATTGACTACATATTTGGGCATTGGTGTTTAAGTCAATCTCTGGCCCCCTCTTCCTTCCCTGCAGGTCAGGGCTGGGAGGACTGCAAGTTCTAACCTTCTAATCATATGGTTGGTTCTCCTAGCCACCAGCTGCCCTGTCATCAAAGGCTTTCCAAAAGTCTCTTCATTAACAGAAATTTAGGTGTGGTTGAAAGGGGCTTGTTCTGAATAGCCAAAAGATGCTCTTCTCGTCTCTCTTGCTCTGGAGCTATTTTAGGAACTGAGGACAAAACCAAATATTATAGGAAAAGATGGTTATCTCTCTCTTATCACTTAGGAAACTCCAGGAATTTTAGGAGCTTTGTGCCAGGAACCAGGGACAAAGAACAAGCATACATTTCTTATTATATCATAACATCACATTAGGCAAAATTCTAAATATTTATAAACCAAGGCCTGAATGAAAGGAAGATTTCTTCCTGTTTGGCCAAGCCTGTTTAAATGAACTACCAGTAGAAGAGGATGTCCCCCACCCTTTAGGAATAACGGTGACCATGTGTCTTTGGCCCATCTAATAAAGGAGAGTATCCAACAAGAAGATGAATGGAAACATGGTTTTCAGTGACTGGCAAGCAACAAAATCAGGTCATAGTCTAGACCAGTGGTTGTCAAGGTCTAGTCTACCACTGATGTACTTGAAGAGCTAACTGAAGGTCTGGAGAGACAGCCCTTTGGTCTGTGCTTTAAAACTTTCTGGGCAAGAATGACTGAAGAAAGAGTTGGAACAGCAGCATCCATAGGGATAAGCCCGAGAGCTGTTGCATTCATCTCAGCATGGCCCAACCCATAGCAGTTGTGCCAACCTGTCCCCCATTGAGGGCACTGGCATTAGGGTTCTCCTCCTTCCCTCCAGGGAAAGTTCATTCTTAACATGTTTTTATTATAGTATTTTAATAGCACTTTTTAATAGAGAAATATAATCATGGTGGTTTTGCTTTCCCAATTTTATATTTCTATGAAATCTTCTAGAGGAATAAATCTAAAATGAGATTTTGACTTCTGTTTATGCCTCTTCTGCTTAACACAACCGTTCTATTGTTAGGAAAGACTGGCGAATTTTTCCATCCTTGTCCATCTCTTTTCATTCTTCCTTCTGTAAGGGATTTGTAAACTAAAGGGATCTTCAACTTTCAGACTTTTTGAGTGCACATCCACATATGTATTACAAAACTTGGTTTCTTCTCTGTGCAGATCAGCTTCCACCACTAAGATGTGCTTGTCATAGACCAGGACATACAGTCACTGGGTGATTCCCCATCATAGTGAGCTGGAAGAAAGGTCTACTCACTGAGCCCTTCTGGCTTCTGTTGTGTGTTAGACATGACAGACCATGCTTCTGGGAACTGTAACACACTCAGTGAGAGATGAACTGTTTACAAATTATAAACACATAGCCATTTTGTTCAAAACCAGAAGAGGAGAGAAACTCCTTTCTACCCAAACCATCCATCTTGAAGGTGACACTCTTTAATTGCCAGTGCTCCTTCCCACCAAATACCATCACAGACGACTGTGGAAGATAAAAGTGTGCCGGGGCCTGTTGGCACAACTTCCTCGGGAGATGAATGCTTTGCCATGTTCTGCCTGTCTCTGATGCACAGACCAGGACACTGTCTGGGGTCTGTCATTCTTTTATTGTCTGGAACAGGGATTGTTGTAAAATGACATCACTGTAACCCCTTGTTCCTTAGCATTGTGAAAAGTTCATGGTAGTAACTTGTATTAGAAACCAGATTAGACTTCACAATTTTGCCTTTTCTTTTGTGGACTTTCAGTGATAACATAGAACTTTCAGGTAACTAGGTTTTTGCCTTTTAGGAGATGAAATGTACAAGCTAAACTTTGAAGAGAGGAGGTCCTCCTTTCTAATACCTTATGGCTCATGTAAGAAATTACTTGTTACAAGTCTAGTTTTCTAGGGACGCCAGAACAAACAGATAATAGCTAAGTTCAGCCAACAGCAATCAGTTGACATTTCCTATTTGTATTAGATTCCATATGTGGAATCCTTCCATGTGGACCTTATTTGTACGGATGGATTACAATGAAAATTGCATTAATTTTCTACACAGTAAAGGTCAGTAATTGAAGCATGAACCAAGAAACTATTGTGTAAAATGCTGTATCCCATACTTAGGAAAGGTCATGCAAGACAATAATATCTTGTTTTCATTACAGAAGGTATAAATACTTGCACTAGAGTTTCTTTCTTTTTCCAGCCCAACAATCACTTACATAGAATATTTCAGCATTTTCTATTAACATCAGGAAGAAGGAATCATAAGGGCATGTAATAAAAGAAAAAAAAGCCCTGCTTAATGCTATCAAAAAGAAACTGTGCTCTAAGGCTTGTATTGTGGGTTGGTTTGTTCGTAACTAGGTTGTCAGAAATAGGACTTGAATGATCTGTCCTTTTAGGATCTTCAGTGAGGTCACATTGCCTGACAGTGTTTATGAAAAACAATATGACCCTTTTATATCAGTTGTAGATGAAAAACAGATATGGACATTTTCCTTTAAGAAAATAAGAAACATTTAATCCATTTTTGTTGATTGATTGAGGAGCATATTATAATGGAAGGATACAAATGGATATTGTATCTATATTCTATTTTCACAAATTAGTTTGTCATCATTAAAATTTAAGTACACTTTAAACCATTAACTTCAGTGTTTAAAATGATTTTCCATCCTCTAAATTGATTAGTCACTTCCTCATTACCCAGACAGGGCCTTCTTAGTGGGAGAAGCGCATGGCATGTATCTAGAAGGAGTTCTCACTGTGAATTAACCTGTAGAGTCCTTTGGATGATGTGGTTAAGTCCATTGTGCCTCATTCCCTGTGTTTCCTTGTGCCAGAAAGAGAGAGGAGATGATCTATAATATCCTAACCAGATGGAGGAGGTCTTCTTACAATCTAACAATGAGAGTAGTTTTGTCTATAATTCATTGTGTGTGTGTGTGTGTGTGTGTGTGTGCGCGCGCGTGTGTGTGTGTTTGTTTTTTGAGATAGATAGAGTCTCACTCCATTGCCCAGGCAGGAGTGCAGTGGTGCCATTTCGGCTCAGTGCAACCTCTGCCTCCCAAGTTCAAGTGATTCTCGTGCCTCCGCCTCTGGAGTAGCTGAGACTACAGGCATGTGCCACCACACTGGGCTAATTTCTGCATTAGAAATAGGGTTTTACCATGTTGGCCAGGCTGGTCTGAAACTCCTGGCCTCATGTGATCTGCCTACCATGGCCTCCCAAAGTTCTAGGATTATAGGCATGAGCCACCATGCCCGGCCTGTTTGTGCTTTCTTAAGAATGTCTAAAACAGTAAATTAGTTAGATTAGTAATTTTTTAAACTATGACATAAGCAGTGATACTTAACAATGATAAAGTGTTGTATTTTTAAGAAAATAAAAAGCCAGAGAGTATCTTTGAATGGTTAACAACAGTTGCACGTGCACACACTCACCTTCAGGGATATACAATTTATATACAGGGCATATTGTAAAAGACCTGCTTATGGATAATTTTCAGGGGAATAAAGTGCATGGGAATTCTAATTTAAGTCCTTTTAATTTGATTTAATATGGTTTTTAGTGATGAAATGACTTAATTGCTAACATTTTTATCATACGATCTTTCAAGCCTTTTATAGTGAAGTGGATTCCAGCCAATTCTTAATTATCAGTTTATGCATGTTTTGGATGAGAGGGGGTTGCCTTCCCAATTTCCTGTAGTCCTTTGGCAAATCAACTTGCTTAAATATTCTTTTTAAAAATCAAACTCTCATTCTTAAAAATGTTTTGACTTCATAACCTTTAGAAGTCATCCAGAAATATTATCAGTCTGGCTTTCTGGAACATTATTCAGAGCATCCTACTTATTATCAAGCTCACTAATATTCCTAGTACAAATAGATCTTTCTGATTTCTAGTCTAAGGATTATAGTATGTTATTCTCAAATATTATGAACTGTGATATGCCAGACCCAATTAGATGAATTACCTATCCTTCTCTTAGCAAATGTGCATTGTCTGACCAAATTTCGTCAGAGGCGCTGATTTTTTCGTAGTCTGTATAGATTGAATATCCCTAATCTAAATACTTGAAATCCAAAATGCCCCAAAATTTGAAACTTTTTGAGCTCTAATTATCAAAGGAAATGATCATTGGAGCATTTTGGATTTCTGATTTTTAAATTAGGAATGATCAGCCAGCATGATGCATGTATTCCCAAATCCCAAAACGATCCGAAATCCAGAACACTTCTGGTCCCACGCATTTTGGATAAAGGATGATCAACCTGTATTGCATCTAGATATTTCATCTCCCATTGCTTAGAATTGTCACATCATGAGAAGGTAGAAGACTTTGGATATTGCATCCTGATTATCCACAAGTGATTGGTTTTCTGAAAATAGTAGCTATGTCTTTTGTATTTAAAATAAATCTGATTGAGACCATCCTGGCCAACATGGCGAACCCCGTCTCTACTAAAAATACAAAAATTATCTGGGCATGGTGGCGCACACCTGTAGTCCCAGCTACTCGGGAGGCTGAGGCGGGAGAATTGCTTGAACTGGGAGGCAGAGGTTGCAGTGAGCCGAAATCGTGCCACTGCACTCCAGCCTGGCGACAGAGCGAGACTCCATCTCAAAATAAATAAATAAATAAATCCCTCATCTCTTCTACTGTGACTCACCCAATTATCCAATGAGCTTATGAGATAATTGATAGAAAGGGGGGATACCACTTTTTTCTTCAAGGGAAAAGTAATCACTGGAATAAAGTATTATAAAACAAAAATAATAAAACAAGGCCATTTCAAGTAAGATTTAAGCAATTAGATTTATGAAAATATTAATATTTTAATTCGCAGGCTGCTTTTATATGCAGTAGCTCATTCAGTACTCAAAATATTAAGTTTTATAGTATGTTCCCTTGTCTATAAATGAACAAACCAAGGCTAAGAGAACTTCCGTAACATATCTGAGATTTCTCAGCCAGGATAGCGGCAACACTCAAACCCATCTCTTCTGGTCTAAATCTTATTTTTGACATGCCCCGTTGTTGTGAAGGAAACCTGTCGTTAATTTATTGGTTCATTTTTCTGCATTATTTTGCCAACATTTATTGATGTCTTTGTACCAAAGCCTCTATGAATACAAAAATTACAACCATACACAAGGTGCTCAAAGTAAACAACCCCAGTGCCCTGTGACGTCTGCCTTCATCACGGTTTGTAATGTTGTTGTAGATGCTATGTTGGGAAACAGAGGAGAAATGCTAGGTGAGGCAGGACTGCTAAAAGGTGATGTTTGAGCTGAATCTTAAAGTAATAATAATTTTTTAACTTGTTCCATTGCTGAATCACGTACATATTTTATCTTATACCCACGCCTTTACTGTGCCTGGGAGAAAACTAAAGGATTCACACAGCTAAACCAGCAACTGCCACTCCTGGTATATTTATCTACAGTAGTTACAGTTACAGAAAACCATTAGCCCTGCTTACCTCGTGGTGGCATGGTGTTCTGTCACTTAGTGCAGAGAGATTTTTAATGAAATCAATCTTTCAAGGGTCTAGGTTCCAAACATTTGTTTCCCTAATCTGTTGCCAATTTTTCAGTTGTATTTTATGAGTATCTTCCCGTTGAGCCGATTGTTTATTCCTTTTACTTTTTCAACCCTATTATTTGATACTAGATGATATTCATGTTGCAGGCCACAAAAAAGAAGTTGGTAAATACCAGTGCAGTTGTGTAAGTGCTTTATATAATGAGCAGATAGAGCAACATAAAACCACTTAGAAATGATATTGATTCAAAATCCAAATACTATTTTATATTCATTTCCCAAAGCGCAAAAGAACTACTTGAGAAAGAAGTACACTCCAGAAAGAGTACAGATCTCCCCACTCCATTTTAATAGCACAAGCTGTGGAGTTGACTCCGTGTGTGTGTGTGTGCACGCACATGCGTCCACATCCCTGCATGCCCACAAAATGCCTCATGGGAAGAAATTCTAAATGACAGTTGCTGGTGCATTGCTGGGATTCCCAAAGAATAATTTTTAATGTCATGTATCAGAAATATTGCTGCTTGTTCTTTGTTATGACAGATGCTAAGCTTTTTCTCATGTTAAATGCCACTCAATCTATTTCTAATGTTTATAATTCTTCAAGTTTTCAAATTATAGGCTTTTAATATTCAGTGGGATGAAACAGACCAAACATATTCTTGTTTAAAGTCTAAAGGTATATTTTTGCATCTTTAGTCTAGATGATTGAAATTACTGGGAGGATTTTGAGATAAAAATTTTTGCATTAATCTCTTCTGAGAATTCTGTTCATCCTGTGACAAATACTACTCAGTTTTTAAGCATGTCAAAAGGATTTTTTCTGACATGGTCAATTTTCAGGACTTTGTCTCCAGTTTTGCTTAGGGAATTAATAGAGAAATGAGAAGTTTTCTAAATCAGAACATGTAGGAGAGATTTAAAGTAACATCCTGATTATATAATTAATTCTTAGTTGTAAATTCATTTTGATGGTGTTAATTCTCTGCCAGAGGCTCGAAGCTAGTTTATTGCACCTACAGTGCTATACTCATTGGAGGCTCAATGGCAACAAGACCTTAAGAAAGGAAAGATTTGCCCTCTGATTTTTAAAATTTTTTTTCTTTTTTAAAAAAGAACAATTGTGTTACAACACAGACACCTTATTTGTTCTTAGTTCAGCTGCTTACAAAAGTTAGCAAAACTACTCAATCCTTTTAACAATTTATAAATGAATAATGAAAAACAGTGGGCTTGTACTCATCTTCATATATTTTTAGGTTACCAAGTTAGTTTGTTATTTTTCTCACAATGAATGCTACTCTTTTTTTATTGTGTGTTTAAAAAAGACAAGGAAACCTTATGAAATTTGAAAAATTCCATGCTTTCATCTCTTCATTATTTGGTGATGCAGGCTTGCTCACTAAGTAGACCCCTAAAGCATGTGAATTTTACCTATGCCTCCACATTTTTTCACATTTGTAATGAGAAGTGATGCCCCTCTTTTTCAAATATAGGACTATAAAACTATGTATTTAGCCACAATAATCTTGTTCATTTATTTAATCACACCAGTGGCCTTCACTATTTTTATTACACATTTCCCTCTGCAAATTGGAAGCCTTATATGTTAAGGGAAAATAGAAGCACATGTGACAGCAGTTCTGTCTTTCTGAATGAATCACTGTTACTCTTCCTAGGCAGTTTGGTAGCAACAGCAGATGTAATGTTGTGTTTGCTAAACTGTGTTATCGCCACATTCCCTGGTTCAATCTGAAATGTGTAAATAAAGCCAGCATGATACAGATGGAACTGCAGATGATCTTTCATACAACTTAGGGCAACATGAGTAGACTTGTCCTGGAAGATCATTTTCTTTGAAACTTAAGTTAACCCCAGTATTCTTTAAGCTAGACAAAAGGTTGTTCCTTCTTTTGTAGCTTTGCCTTCTTGAAGGGAAGGAACTGGTGTTTATGAAGCACCTCGAATATAGTAGGTACTTTACATATGTGATAATATTTAATTTTCTCTACACTCCAATCAGAATAACGACAATGATTACATTTTCCAAATATTGAATTGAAATTCAGAAAGGGTAAGGAACTTGCCATGATCACCAAGCTAGTAGATGACAGGACCGGAGTTGAACCCCGTTCTCTGACTCCATGGTCTGCTGTATATAACATCATTTAACTTCCCTGGACTTCATTTTCCTATACATGGAAATACTAATACTAAAGGCTATGTAATACATCCATATGTGATATATCCATTGGTATATTGCTAGATATAAAGAGAAGAGACCCATAAAATCAATAGCATCTTATTTTAAAAGAGAAATTTTGCAGTACAGAGAGTGAAAAGAGCATTTGCTATTAGGATGATTAAAATGATAGAGGTATAATGCAAATTGAGAGAACAAAGACTGTAGTCAGCATAGACTGGAATCCTTAGGAAGAGGATTCACAAAAGCCATCAAGCTTGAGTTGGGCCTTTCAGTCATTCTTCTATAAGGCCTAGAATCTTCTCTCACACTGCAAGCATTTGCTTATTTCTTGGGTCGATGTAAATAATTAATACTATTATAAACCTGATAAACTATTTTTTTCCTGTATCCATTTATTTCTCCATCAAACAAGCACTGTAGCAACACTGAGGATGGACTCACCACAGTTGTTGGTGCTAAGAACACAGGACCAGATAAAACAGCCTGGTCTTACCTGTTGATCCCCCAGTTCAAGCAGTGCATAGCCAAAAAGAGGGTAATGGAAGGTATTAATGAAGCATCCAAGCTACAAAAATATGATCTTCTTGTAGCATAGAAGCTACCATACCTTGATAAACACACATTGTCGAAAGGCTATCTTTAAAGCCTTTCAGAGAGCAAAAACTACATTTATCGCTAACCATAAAGATACCTGAGCTCAGATGGAAATTTTCCCTCTCTCACATGAGTAGCAAATGCGTTTTAAGGAAGGGGTGGAAACATGTGAAAAAACGTTTTTTTGTTTGTTTGTTTTGTTTTGTTTTTTTCTCCCTGTCTAGAATATACTCTGGAAATAACTGGTTCCTTTCTTTAGTAAAGAATTTTAGAAAAAGTGATTCAGGTTCACCACAGGTCCCAGTTTTCCCAGAAAGTTTTCATTTACTAATTATCCTCATTTTAAAACTATTGTATTTAATATTTCCACTATAACAAGGTGGGATGCGTTGCTTAGGCTTTCAATTTAAGCTTTCAGCTGTTTCTGTGGTCATTACTAGCAGCCCGTGAGATGCATGCACTGTGACCAGAGTTCTCAGAGACCAACACCAGCTTAACTCTAACGACCAGGAATGACCCATCTCTATTTTCCTGACTCTCTTCAGGGGCTGAGTGACTAACATCCAGCTTTAAAGGAAAGCTTTTGCATGGTCCATAATAAAACAAACTGCTCTCAGATGAGCTAATCCCTTCTTGCTTCAGGCAGTGGTAGAAAGCATGTGATGTCTAGCGGCCTGTTAAGCTGTGGCCACTGACAGGGACTGTAAGATTCAGGAAGCTTTCAAACTGCCTATTCAGAACGGTTAGTAAGGGAGATGCGAAATGATAGGGTAGGTGTATGTTAAATATTTGCATAATTTAAGCCTTCCTGCTAAGAGAATAAAAAGTAGTCTGAACACTCTTAGAATATACTATTTTACTCATTGCAGTGAGTAAACGTGCACTTATCTTTTTTACTTTTTCAATATGTAAATAACACAAAGATTACATATTTAATGAATAATCATGTACAGATAGTACATTTCTTAAGACAGTTGTTGATAAATGTTTACATTTCTTCTGTATCCTGGGGTCTTGACTTGATCATGTCACTGACATGTGTAAACCTAAGTCATAAACCTGCCAAAGAAGCCTCAACAGCTACTTTAAGAGGAAGTATCTAAGAAAATCATTTCTGAAAACATTATTTTAATGCATACAGCTAAAAATACATGTTGATAGATCTCTCTGTGGAGCATGACTTTTCATTTAGATCAAATGACTATTTCTTCCACATTAATTTATATCATTTTCCATTTCAAGATTTCATTGTACATATATGAAAAATGACCAAGTAGCTGTTAATCTTCCTGCCCAAGGATGCAAACACAATATCAGAGAACTTTGTGAAATTATTTTCATTTTTTTACCTAATATATGAAAACAAAATAAAGCTTTTGCAAGTTAACTCTGCAAATACTGTAATTGCTAACATCAGCAATGCCACTATAAATTTAAACATTTAGTATTGAGGATTATTTAACTTTATAATGATAATATGAATGCAAATTTTGATGGAGCAAATATTGCAACTAATAAGATATTCCTCCAAAATGAAGAAATATGAGGCAGAAATGTACTTGGTGTTGGCTGTGATGCACTAATTATTCATAATTGCATCCAGACAAGCGATAATGTTCCACCACTTGCAAAGTTGTAGTGTTCACACTTATGATTTTTTTATATACACAGTTGGGATATCAACAAGGTTGTGTGATAAAGATACATCACATATAAAAATAAACATCAGCATGGTAGTATGCACTTTCTCTTCTTTACCCATCATTTTAGGAAGGTTTGAACCTTTGAAGATATCTCAGTTAACTTAAACATTCTCCAAAATTGGACTCTTTTCTGGAAAAAAAACCCCTAAATTATGGTCATAATCAGTTGGAAAGTTTTATTCAAAATGTTTTATGACCGAAGTACTAACTTCATTTTTGGAAGCTTTTTCTGAATGGAAGTGAATTTTTTTTTAATAGCCAAAAAACACTTTATTTTTCTACAAAAGCAACACACAAAAGGTCAAATGCTATGCATGATTCAATTTTTAAATTCTGAAGTTATACTTTAGGTTATTTTTATTACTATTTTATTAGGTGGAGTCTCGCTGTGTGGCCCAGGCTGGAGTACAGTGCCGCGATCTTGCCTCACCGCAACCTCTGCCTCCCAGGTTCAAGCGATTCTCCTGCCTCAGCCTCCCTAGTAGCTGGGATTACAGACATGTGCCACCACAACAAGCTAATGTTTTGTGTTTTTAGTAGAGACGGAGTTTTACCATGTTGGCAAGGCTGGTCTCAAAACTCCCGACCTCAAGTGATCTGCCCGCCACGGCCTCCCAAAGTACTGGGATTGCAGGCGTGAGCCACCGCTCCCCACCTAGATAATTTTAATTTATGGGAAGAATCCTTGTGATTTTTAATACAATAAATATACCTTCTGACCATTAATAGAAATTTAGAAGGCATTTACTTTTCAGCATACATTTTGTTAAATGTTCTAACATACTGTCTTGAAAAAATGTTTGACAGGAAAAGTTCCTGTGAATGAATACAAAAATACAGTGCCTTTGAAATATTTGGGATGAAGTATATACAGATTTCAAAATTTTAAAAATAGATTGAGAATATTGTCCACGTACCACATTTTTGTTGTGAGTTTTCAAGGTACCTAAGTGATCGTAGACAGTGTTCTATTTTATTTTTTTTAGACCGAGTCTCGCTCTGTCGCCAGGCTCGAGTGCAGTGGCACCATCTGGGCTCACTGCAACCTCTGACTCCCTGGTTCAAGTGACTATCCTTCCTCAGCTTCCACTGCAATCACGTGCCACCACGCCCAGCTAATTTTTGTATTTTTTAGTAGAGACTGGGCTTCACCATGTTGATCAGAATGGTCTCCATCTCCTGACCTCGTCATCTGCCCACCTTGGCCTCCCAAAGTGCTGGGCTTACAGGCGTGAGCCACCATGCCCAGCTTCAGAAAGTATTATTAAAAGTATGGTCTACAGTGGAGTCAGTTAAGGTGTCAATTTAATGACACCTCTGAAGGTGATTAATAACAATTTCATGAAATATTAGAAATAAAAAGATGCCATTAAAAAGTACATTCTTCTGAAAAGTAATCCTGACATGGGTATAATAGAGAGTTGTAGCTAGTAACTGACTAAAATATATGAATATATATCACAAATAATCATTCTTCATGTGTCATTTTTAAATATCCAGATGTTCAAATTGATTTGAATGCACAAAAATCTATTTTTATTTGAAAATAATGTATTTGTTAAATAAAAATGGAATAGTTTTATAGGTCCAATATAATAAAACCAAGTTATCAGTTATCAAAAATTAATTCTGTTTACTTCTACTCTTAAAAGTAAACAAGTCCAGATGATGAGTTATTCTATTACTAAAGATAGAGTAAGACTCTTTAGCCTAGTCTTTGGATATTTAATACTCCAAACATCAAATTCGTTATAAAGTAACAGGACTCGTGAGCATCGTTATTTTGGCATACTAACTCATGCTTTCTTCACAACCAGAACCTCACTATTTGGGTGTTTCATAGGGAAAAAAAATCAGACAATTGAAATAGGAAGTTTTTATTAAATTGAATGACATGGAAACGAGTCATTTTCCAAGAAACTGTTTTGACCTAAACTGGATGGTGCCGAAAAGAGGAAGCCACTTTCGGCCTTTGGGTCAAATTCCCTCATGCTTTCAAATGTTCCTTTATAAACATGAATACTTATGTGGCAGACAGAGCTGGGTTTTCACCATTGTGCCCATTAATAGATGTCAGTGGACTCATGAATTAGTACACTCTGGCAGCATATCTAATTTTTAACACAAACTGCTTGAGGAATTAGAGTAAGGGAAAAGAATTCAAATTAGGATAAAAAAGTAAAAGTATCTTGAAAGTTTGATGTTGCAAACGGAAGCAATGAACCTGGTTTTCCTTCTGCACAGAATGAACGGATAAAGGAGTACAGTCCTGATGGTAATAATTTATTCAAACCATTGCAGCACCCTTTACTGGAGAGGGGGTGGCAATGAGGCATTCTAGCCTCTGTTCTTCCTTTGTCTGTTTCAGCCAAGTAGTTTCATAAAGGCACATGCAAGAAGGGAGGTTTGTGCTTTTCAACATTTCTGACATCTTGGTGCTTTTACCAGCAATCCCTATTGGTAGTGGTTCTCTTTCACCCCATCCATAGCTCCAGTTTGATGGAACAAAGGATACGAGATGAAAATGATTTTATTTTTTCCTTTTGCAGCACAGATGGTATTATAGGAATGTCCTCTTAAATTTAGAAGTGTTTGCTTGACAGTTTAGTACAATTTTCACCCAACTAAAATTCTATATAGGAAAAAAGTTCCGTAAGAGCTATTTGAGGTTTTAGGTTTCATACAATAGATGTAGTGGCTGTAATGACCCAGAGAGTTAGGAGTTGAGAGCTCGTTGACTACATCCCAGTTACAGCAAAGTCAATAGGGGAGCTAGAACATAGCATCAGAATATTAAAAATAGTGTAAAAATACTACTCTTTAGGGAATCTCCTGACATTTAAGTGATTTCTAAGTAACCTGCATAACTGTTAGTTACCTGGCATGGTAAAAACACATGTAAGGTTTTCTATAAGCAAAGTAAGGATAATATTCTTAGAAAGCTGAATTCCATTTCACATGAAGCATTGGAGATTAAGGAAGATGAATTTATGTTTGCTTCTATGTCATGAGGAGATCACAGTCAATTGCTGATCATCCTGGAAGGGAATAATCTGGGTAGGCTGCCCCACCAGCAGTGCACCGTGGGGTTACTTTGTAGCATGTCCACAGCTGCTTGCTTTGTTTCTGAAGTGGTTGCCAAAGGATGGATGAAATGTCATCAGGCTGGCAATATGTTTAAAACATGCTTAAAAATGCAGCAGAGTTTGACTAAGATGCTCCAGTACTAGGAATCATACTACCTCTGTCTCCAACACGCCAGGAGCATCTCTGAAGAACACTGATAGGAGAGGAATAGGGCGAGCTTCAGAACACCTATGGAGACAGAGGAAGTCAGTCAGCCAGACTGACGGGATTGCAGAGTTCTGCGAGGGACGCGGCAGCCTCCACAGGGAAGTGCAGCGCTTGGTTCTGTGGGCTTCCCTTTATCGCCTCATGACAATAAGGTAGCAACTGAGGCTTGCACATTAGGAGTGGTAGCATCTGAGTGAGTGACCAGATTTTTCTCGGGGGGAGTCAATGTTTAAGTTGTAAAATAATGATTTATCTCTTGTCACTCTATTGGTAAAAACCTCGTTATAACGTGTTAGAGTATTTTCTGTATCAGCATGATAAAAAATGAAGTAACTGAGTTAAATCTTGCTTTTATGTTTTCTAGGAATCTGAGAAAAAGGGGTTGATTGAAAGAATCTATATGGTACAGGATATTGTTTCAACTGTTCAAAACATCTTGGAGGAAATAGCTTCTTTTGGAGAAAGGATTAAAAAGTAAGTTCTAAATTTGTGTTGTGGTGTTTGAAGTAGACCTGCTATCCACAAGGACAGTGGGGTTATGGCAGTGGGGTGGGAGAAAGGGAGGTCAGAAAATACAAAAACAAACCAAAGCAACACGTTGGGTTAGCACTGTCTGACTTCGGTTGGCTTCTTCTCTTCACAGTTGGGTGGTGCCTCAGAACTGGCGTGACCATATGGCCCAGTTTGTTCCAGTCACCCCAACATAAATATTACTAGTGTTCCCTTTCACTCAAAAATATATCAGTTTGGGTGACAAATTATAGACATTTAAAATGTTACCCTATTCAGAAATAAAAAGAGAAGCAAACGTGCTATAAAGGAGCCTTTTCTATCTGAACCACAGAACTTAGTAAATGCCTTGAGTAACTTTTCTTTCCATTTCTCCAAAGAAAGACACGTATCTAGTAGCACCATGGATGATAAATGTGAAGTTAATTACCACATATATGGATGTCTTAGGACAGGATACTACTCTCTGGCCCTTTATAGAGAAAGTTGAAAATATTTTCAGCTTTGTGGGACATATGGTCTCTGTCCTGACTACTCAACTCTGTTGTTAAAGTGTAAAAGGAGTAACAGTTAATATGTAAATGAATGGTTATGATATGCATTCCAATAAAACTTTATTTATACAAACAGGTAACATGCTGGATTTGATTTACAGTCCACCCACAGCTTACTACCCCCATCTTAGGACATGATAGCTAAACTCTCCAGTTAAGAAAGACTGTAGATTCATATGTTTTGTCTGTTTTGTTTGATACATTATCAACTCTGCATTACTTAGTTTTCATTTGGCACCAATAAATGGAAGGTTTTTAATTTTTTCCTTTGAATTATTAACTTACTTCCCCCTTTAATCTAGAATTGTGTCAACCATGTTCTTTCTAAGGATTAACTCTTACTTTATTGGTCATGTCTATGTGGATCATTCTAGTTTCTTTAAGAATATATCGTAGGCCGGGTGCGGTGGCTCACGCCTGTAATCCCAGCACTTTGGGAGGCCGAGGCGGGCGGATCACGAGGTCAGGAGATCGAGACCATCCTGGCTAACATGGTGAAACCCCGTCTCTACTAAAAATACAAAAAATTAGCTGGGCGAGGTGGCGGTCGCCTGTAGTCCCAGCTACTCGGGAGGCTGAGGCAGGAGAATGGCATGAACCCCGGGGGGTGGAGCCTGCAGTGAGCCGAGATCGCGCCATTGCACTCCAGCCTGGGTGAGAGCGAGACTCTGTCTCAAAAAAAAAAAAAAGAATATAGTGTTTTGTAATTGCATGGGTAAACAGATTAAAAGTGGTACTAAAAACCAAGTGAAAGTCTTATGCATTAAAATGCAAGGAAATCAATAAATGATGTTAACATCAGGAAATATAAGTAGTTAATATGCAACTTTAAATACTAATGTTTTCTCAGTTGCATAGCCAATGAAATTGCCCTTGAATGCCCATTTATTATAAGCATAGTAAACGTGTATGTTTAAAAAACGAGTTATAAATGACTTTTAAACAAAGTTGATGAATTTTTATTGAATTTACAGTTATAACGATTATTAATATTTAAGGAAAAAAATTTTTGCTCACAGATATGATGCCTATATGCTTTATTCTTGTAGGTTTCATATAAATTGGCAAAAGATTCCTGAATTTACTCTCAAAATGTTTAATATAAACATATTTGAAAGCAAACATGAATAGTAAAATGAGGAGGGCATCACAATTCTTTATTCATTTCCTCACTCAACTATCAGTTATTGAGTTTCAGACACTGACTTGGTGTAAGAATGAGAAATGCAACCATAATTACAATAATGATAGCAACACCAACTGTTATCCAACCAGGCACTCTTCTAAACCCTTTAAACACACCAGCTCCTTTGAGGAGCTACTTAAAGGAATAGGAATTACATCATTGAAACCACCCTATAAAGTAAGGATTGTTAATATCCTCATTTTACAGATGAGGAAACTGAATCACAGACTGATTGAATTTGTAGTCCAAGATCACACAACTAGTAGCTATGTAGCTTGGATTGGAACCTGTCCTCCTCATGACTACACTATAGTGTCATTACCCTCAAGAAATCTCTATTTCAATGAGGGAGAAACAGAGTAATAGCCAATTAGGATTCAGTGGCATTAGTGGTAGGGAGAGGTAAGAGAGAATTCTGGGAGAGATCTGATCAGCCCGGGAAGAGATGTAGGAGAAAGACAGACCGCAGGCAATTCTGAAGCAGAAGAAACTTATCAGCATCTCTGAGAATAGGAAGAGATAGCTGGGCAAAGAATTGATGCATGAGGGCATCAGTAGCGGAGAGCCCTTGTGCAAATGCTCAAAGTTCAAGACTGTGTGGGAGATTCAGGGAGATGTAAGGGATTTAGTGTGTCCATGCCATGGAGGTGCGGTTGGCAGTGCCTAGAGATGAGGCAGGTCATGCAGGCCTTGAGGAGATGGAAAAAGTCAATGGAAGAAAGTTCAGTGAGGGACGTATTGGCAGCAAGGAGGATGAGAGGACACAGAGTGGGGTCAAGACCCGGGAAGGAAGATCATGTTGTTTGGTAAAACTGTCTCCATTCTTGAACATCTCTGAAAGACAAATGTGGCTGTTGTGCAGTTGATAATGTAAAAGGAGATGTGTTCGAGGAGAGAAGAGGGCAGAGTGATTTAAACAGGCTCCCAACTCTCCAGTGCTTTGAGGGGCAGCTGTGCCCAGCGCAGCTGTGGTGGCCATGTCTGAGATGTGTCTTCAGCTCATGAACAGAGTACTGTTCTGCCCAGCTGCAACACAGGAAGGCTCCTAAGGCTCAACTCCTATTAATTCTTGGCCATTCATTATTACAATGACCTTAAAGTCCCTGCTGGGCATTCAAGTGGGATGTCATGTGTAACTCTGTTGGAATTCCATTGTAACTCAGCGCTTAAGAAGCAGGCAAACTTTTATTCAACTCAACTCTTGGCAACTGGCAAAAATATAGAAATACATAAAACTCTCAAAGCAAGGCTTCCCCGATACTGATGGGTGGGGGGGACCCCAGTAGTGGTGCATTTATGTGGAATGAACTGTATTCCTTTCTTCCTACTCTTCTCTACCTTCTCTAGTTACCTTCCCTAATATTACACAAATTTTAAATGTATATATGAAGCCAAAATATTTTACTCAACACGTAGCATTTGGCTGGGCGCAGTGGCTCACGTCTGTAATCCCAGCACTTTGGGAGGCTGAGGTGGGTGGATCACCTGAGGTCAAGAGTTTGAGACCAGCCTGGCCAACATGGTGAAACCTCGTCTCTACTAAAAATACAAAAATTAGCCAGGCGTGGTGGCGCACGCCTGTAATCCCAGCTACTCGGGAGGCTGAGGCAGGAGAATCACTTGAACCTGGGAGGCGGAGGTTGCAGTGAGCCGAGATGGCACCACCACACTACAGCCTGGGCAACAGAGTGAGACTCCCATCTCAAAAAAACAAACAAAAAACCCCAAAAACCATGCAGCATTTATGCTAGACAGCAGGCAGAGTGCTGCAGGAGAGTGAAGCATATCATATGTTCTATCATTATGGAGTGAGGGCTCTAACTCTTGTGTCCTTGGGTGGCTAGGGAAATCTCCACAGAGGAGATACTGAGATTAAGGGAGACCTAGAATAGGCAAGTTATGCCTACAAATGTTCCAGGGTAAAGCTTGGAAGCCACCTTCATAAGAAGTAGAACTGCCCTGGCTAGGAATGATGTGAAAAATACTAAGCAGAAGATGGGCAAGCAGGTTAAGTAGTTGGAATCCTGAGGTTACGTGGGGCTGGAATCCAGGTTTGATTCCAGTTAAGTGGTTGGAATCCAGGTTAAATAGGGCTGGAATCCTGATTGGGGCATGGGGAATGAGAGACGGATGCATTTTGTGTTTAATTCAAGAGTGACATGTCAAAAGGGACAAAGGGTGAAGACAGAATGATCAAAGAGGGGGACCAGGTGTGAGGAAAGCAAACACAGGCTAGTGTAGAACCATGCATATGTGAAGGGAAGCCTTTAGTAGAAGACAGGACAAAATAAGAACCTACAGCAGAATATGACCAGTAGTTTTCATTTCCCTGGGAAGAAGAGTCAGAGGACCTCATTTGTCCAAGCCTTGGAAGCAAGGAAATAATCCCATTGACACAAGGTCAGTGCAGTGAGGCAGCCAGCCTAGGGGAGGACCCAGAGAATATACCTGCACCCACCTTCTGGGATGTGGTCACAATCATTTTTGTTAAGTGGGCTGAAATTTAGAAAACGATGTTCTTCCATATTAGTGAGCGCATGTGGTTGAATGAATGAAGAGGATTCCTTGAGTTTTTTCATTAATTGAGAAGTTAAAGTCATTTGTTTCATAAGCGCCTAACTCAGGGATTACCTTCTGAGGATTTAGGGAGCTTCCAAGTGAGGAAAACAGGAGAAATCTATGAAAATGTTGTTTTACAAAGTGTCTTATTTTGAGATGGGAAAGTGTTAGGGGTACTGCTACTTAGTGTCTTTGAATTAAATCCTCAGCATTATAAACAGGAATATTCAGCTAGATTACATGAGTAACATGTGCTTATTTACATTTTTTAAAGTGCTTACTACAGAAGCAGTGAAGACGGGATCCTAAGCCAATTTTCCGAGTTCAAATCCCAGTTTTGTCACTGGAAGTGAATGATCTTAGGCAACTTATTTAACTTTTAGGACTCAGGGTCCTCATCTGTAGGATGGGAATAACAATAATGATTTCTGCTTCATAAAATTTAAATGAATTAGTACATACAAGGAGTTTAGACCAGTGGATGACAGGTAGTAATCACCTAAAAATATTAACTATTATGAGTATTATTTTATGGCCATTGAGTTGACTTTCTTCCTCTGCGTCTTAAACCCAGTCAATGTCCCCTGCCCTCCTTCTCAACCATTTTAACACTAAAATTGTGGGTTGCTGAGGGGAAAATGCATTAGTCAACTGACCTGGCTCTTAGAAGGCAAATCTGACAGGGTATGTGGGAGACTGAGTGTGTTGCCCAACTCCATTTCTAGAAAGCACATGACACACCATACACTTGTGCACACACAACTGTTGAGATCTTTATTAGGACTGCATTAATTGGGAAAGAATTGATATCCAGATACATGCTTAAGTTTTCTAATACATGATCTTGTTATATTCCAGTGTAATATCTCTTTAGATCGTCTTTATCTCATTATTATTTTAGAGTTTTCTGTGTAGAAGTCTGACTTTTTTGTGTGTGAAATATATTCCTGAGTACTTGATAGTGTGGCGTTAGTTTAAATGGCATCTTTTCTTCACATTTCATTTTCTGTTACTCACATACAGACATGAAATTAATTTTTCTGCTTTGATTTGTTTCTAATAACCATGGTAAACTTAGTTATCTTATTATTATATGAAGATTATTATTCTAGATTTTTTTCCTTAGATAAATGTATCATATAAGAATAATTTTTTCTTCCTCTTTCCAGCCCTTAACACATTTCATTTTCTTGACTTGCTGTACTGGCTATTAACTGTCATACAATGTGGATTAGAATTGGTATTTTGAGGCATTCGCTTCTCATGGGATCTCAGAGGGAAAGCTTTCAACGTTTCACCCTCAAGAATGTTTGCTGTAGGTTATTGTAAATATGCTTTATCAGATAAAGGAAGTTCCCTTTTTATTCCTAGTTTGCTATGAGTTTTTATTTTGAACATGAGTTGAGCTTTCCCTAACGTTTTCACCTGCATTCATTGAAATGATGTTATTTTTCTGCTTTATTTTGGTTTATGTGGTGAATTATTTTGATTGGTTTTCAAAGGGTAAACCGATCTTACATTCTTGGAATAAACCCAACATTGTTGTTCTGTAGTCCCTTTATATCTGGCTGGATTTTATTTACTTGTTCTTGCTTAGGATTTTTGCAGTTATGATCATCAGTGAGATTGACTTATTTTCTGTTCTCGAAATTTTCTTGTGGCTAGAAGGTTATTCTAAACTCATAATACAAGGTCAGGTAGGTTCTCTGTCTTTTTTCTGGAAGAGTTTATGGGAGTCTGATATCATTACTTCCTTTAAGATTTATAGAATTAAGCTGTTGAAGCATCCAGGCCTGAAGTTTTCCTTTGGAGATGATTTTGGATGAAATATTATGTTTATGTTACATACATACATATATAGTCAGCCATTCTATTATTTCTCATCTCTGTTTCTATAAATTGTAATTTTCAAAGAGTTTATCCCTTTCATATAAATTTCCTACTTGTTGATTTAAGGTTGTTTATAACATCCTCTTATTTAATGTCAGTAAGACTGTTGCATTATCTACTCTTCTGTGCTTGATATTGTTATCTTCTTTCTTCTTGACAGGGATTTATCAATTATATTAGTCTTCAGAAATAAGCACCATTTGCCTTTGCTAATCTTCTCTATTTCCTGCTTGTTTTTTCATTAATTACTACTCTTATATTTTTCTAACTCTTTAAGATGGATAATTAGATCACTTATTTTCAATCTTTCTTCTTTCTTAACATAAACATTTTAAGACTCTGCAATTTCCTGTAAACACAACTCTAGCTCCATGCCAAACATTTTGGCATGTAATATTCTCATTATCATTCAAATTTAGTTAAAGCCATTTTCTGGTTTCTATTTTGATTTCTTCCTTGGCTAAGATATGTATTGCTAAATTTCCAAGTATATGGAGATTTTCTAGTTACCTTTTCGTTTCTGATTTCTAGCTTAATTGCTTTATGGTTAGAAAATATTGATCCAGCAATGGACTACGTTTGTCAATTTTCCATGTGAGTTTGAAAAGTAGATCATCGGATACATTGTTCTCTATATTCATTAGATTAAATTTGCTCATTGTATTCAAGCCTTTTATATTTGTACTGATTTGTTTTTGTTTGGCTTGTTCTATCAATTACTTAGATGTGTTTAAACTTCACTATTGTACATTTGTCTAATCCTCCCTTGAATTTTGTCCATTTTTGCTTTCTGTATTTTGAAGGTATGTTATTTATAGATTTTTAAATTATTATATTTTCTTGGTTGATTGGAGCATTAATGTGAAGCAACCTATTTCTTGCTAATACAGTTTTTTCCTAAATACCTTGTTGACCAATATTGGTATGGCTATACAGTAGTCCCCTATTATCCATGGGGGATATATTCTCAGACCCCCAGTGGCTGTATGAAATCATGGATAGTACTGATCTCTGTATATACTATGCTTTTTCCTATACGTGCGTGACCTATGATAAAGTAAACTTTATCAATTAAGTACAGTAACAGATTAACAATAATAATGAAATAGAACAATTATGGTAAGATAATGTAATAAAAGTTATGTGAATGTGGTGTTCCCCTCTCTTTTAAGATATCTTATTGTATGTAACATTTTGGCTGGGCGTGGTGGCTCATGCTTGTAATCCCAGCACTTTGGGAGGCTGAGGTGGGCGGATCACGGATTCAGGAGATCGAGACCACGGTGAAACCCCGTCTCTACTAAAAATACAAAAAATTAGCCTGGCGTGGTGGCGGGCGCCTGTAGTCCCAGCTACTCGGGAGGCTGAGGCTGGAGAATGGCGTGAACCCGGGAAGCGGAGCTTGCAGCAAGCCGAGATTGCGCCACTGCACTCCAGCCTGGGCAACAGAGTGAGACTCCGTCTCCAAAAAAAAAAAAAAAAAAAAATTTTGGAACTCCAAACTAACTGAAACCACAGAAAGCCAAACTGCAGATAAGGGGTGACTACTGTCTCACCTTTCTTTTCTCCTTTTCTGTACTTTTCTTTCAACCTGTCTTTTTGTTTCAGATGTTTCTCTTGTATCTCACCGTCACTGTCATTTCACTGTAGCATGTAATCCCTGCAAAATTAATGATGCTTATCATTGCATTTAGATTTAAATCTGCAATTTATTAATAGTAGTGTTTACTTGCTTGTTCCATGTCTTTTTATTTCTTCTGTATCTTTCCTCCACTTGCTAGGAATTGAAACACTCTTGCTATTCTTTTAGTTGTCATCTTAGAGTTAACAGCTTTATTATTTGCCACAGTCTAATATCGTCACTTTTAATGTCTTCCCAGTCAGTGCAGGAACCTTCTTAATCTATGTTCCACATCTCTTTGATATCTGCCATCTTTTTCTTCTTTGTGATGCCTTCTAAATACTTTCTTTGGAAAATCTTGGACTGTTTTAGTTCTCTGCAGTTTAAAATCCTGTCCAATTAATTCATTGGGTTTCTAACTTCAATTATTGTAGTTTTCATTTTTCAAAATTCTACTTTATCAATTTTTCTTGTTTTTCATTTTCTTTTGGATTAGATCTTCAAGTGTCTCTTACATGATTTTTAACATATTAAACATTATGATTTAATATATTGGATTAGATTTGAATATCTGAAATCTTTGCTTTCAGATTTTGCTGGCTCTTACTCATGGTGTCATGTGTCCTTTTGTGGTTTGCATTTTTAAGTGTACACTTATATTCCTTGGATTTTCATGTGGAGAGTACTCAAACATCATAGTTGATGATGCATTTCCTTGGAGAGGATTACTGTTAAAGTCACCTTGGGATACTACCAATCCCAGGGCCTACCAATCTAGGTCCTTTCTTAAATTTTTTTGCTTGAGGCTTTTCAAGCAACACTGGTAGCATAAACTCAGATGACAGATTTCTCCACTTAGCACCAAGGTCATGATTTATGTCCACTCTATGGTACAATGTGTCTCTCCTTCCTTATTCTTACCCTGAATATATATGTAAGCTTTATGCAATGGTCTCATATTAAAATCTCCCGATGGGAAGTTCCTAGGCTTCCCCTTCTGCCCCCAGTCTCCCATTGTACCATGCGGACAACAGGAAGAAGCTCAAAATCCCAATATTTGGCAGAAAATATTAGAGTGAAAATCGTCATTGGAGCTTAGTTAACCTCCAAGAGTTCTTGCAATTTATTTTATTTTTACAATGCATTATTTTCATGTCAGCCTAGTAATGGCTTTTTCTGTTGATTAGTATTTTACTTTCTCTTCAAAGTGGAATGGTATTGCTAGAAAAGGAATGATAAAGTATATTCCTTTTTAAAAAGTAATTTTATTCATTTTCGTAGCTATTATTATTTTTAAAACTCTACCTGATATCAATAACTTTCTTTCCATCTTTGTGTGTTTTGTGCAATAACAGTGAGAAAAATGAGGGTAGCTAACGCTTATTAAATGACTATGTGTGATATGTTTTTACAAATGATTTATATGTACGAACTTATGGAATCCCCTTAACCAGCTCTATAAAGTAGATGCAGTTATTACTCCCATTTTACAGATGGGAAAACGAAAGCACAGAGTGGTGGGGTAAATTACTTAAGGCCATACAGCTAACAAAAGTTGCAAAGGATTTTTTTTTTTTTTTTTTTTTGAGTCTCGCTCTGTCGCCCAGGCTGGAGTGCAGTGGCGCAATCTCGGCTCACTGCAAGCTCCGCCTCCCGGGTTCACGCCATTCTCCTGCCTCAGAATTATTTTTACATTATAGGCTACAAAGTTAATAAGTAATCTTCCAGGGTGAAAAAAGAGTGGGTTTTGTTGCCACCCAGCTATGGATTTATGTCCAGGATCTGCCATCCACTGTTATTTATTTTAGTTATTTGTTGTACCTGATGTAGTTGTTACTTTTATTATAAATATATCAATTATAAAAATAATCAAATACAACCAATGAAATATAAAGTCTTCCCTTATTTTATATATGTACATTATTTCTACAGTTTAGTTTTTTACTGTATGTAGCTTTGAGCCTGCGGGTTGGGGGTTGTATGAGTGTTTTTAGTGCATTCTCATCTTTTTTTTTTAAGCTGCATAGTATTGCAGAGCATAAATCTAATTAATTTTTCTTCATTTTGAGATTTTTCAATATTTATTTTACTGAGTTTATTTAAATATTACCAACCAGCCTGGAGAAGACATTTATGTACTGCCCCTGTGTCCTTGGGCAAGGAAAGTTGCAAGTTAAATTTCTGGCCATGCTGAACTGGATCTGTTGTGGAGTTCAGATAACATTTCAACACATATTGTAAAATTGCCCTCCAAAAAGTTCTGTTACAAGTTCTACTGTGGAATAGAGAAGTAGGGAATGGACCTATGCAAATATAGAAATTCAGAATAACAAAGATGGCATAATAAAGATGGGGGAAAATAGTGATTAATCAGTTGGTGGAGTCACATCACTGAATCAGGGGAGGGCTTTGGTAAGCCTGGCCAAATCTAGATATTGACAAGGAAAAACTGATAAATTTGTTCATGTGAAAGTTTATAATTTTTATGTTAATTATAAACAAAATCAACAAACTGCAAAAATGTTATATATAACAAACATGACAAATGTCTGATTTTTCTACTATTCAAACTGATATTGGAAATCACTGAGGAAAAAGTTAAGCAAAACAGCTCAGGAGAAAACTAGCAAATAGTAACTATTTCTTTTTTTTTGAGTTTTTACAATGTACCAGACACTGAGCTAACTATTCTGGAAGTTCTTTTTAATTCTAGCAGAATCTATGATACAGGTATTATTATTATTCCAGCCTGGAACCTATGGTTCAGATTGATTCAATCAATTTCTGGGAGTTACTTAACTTGAAGAGGTAAAGCTTGAACTTGAACCCAAGTCAGTTTGCTTATAAATCAATTTTCTTAAATACTTTCCTAAATAATAGCCCCAGGCCAAAAAAAAGGTTGGTCATTTCGTTTCTCTGTGATTTCTAATAGGCATATTAAAAGGTATTCAAATTTGCTTATAATTTAAAGAATTGAAAAATTTAAAGACATATATATATATATATATAATATTTTACCTCATAGTAGGCAAAGATTAAAAACAATAACAGTCTTTTGTTTGTTTTTGAGAGGGAGTGTCGCTCTGTTGCGCAAGCTGGAGTGCAATGATGCAATCTCGGCTCACTGCAACCTCCACTTCCCGGGTTCGAGTGATTCTCCTGCCTCAGCTTCCCAAGTAGCTGAGATTACAGGTGCTCGCCACCACCCCCGGCTAATTTTTGTACTTTAGTAGAGATGAGATTTCACCATGTTGACCAGGCTGGTCTTGAACTCCTGACCTCAGGTGATCTGCCCACCTTGGCCTCCCAAAGTGCTGGGATTACAGACATGAGCCACGACGCCCAGCCTCAGTCTTAACCAGAGGGTGAGATTACTGTAGTTCTCCTATACTGTTGATAGAATTGTGATTATTTATACAAGTTAGACAATCTGTCAGCCTTAATTTGCTCATCTATAAAATGGGGCAGAATTATTGAGAACATGACATTCTAAATATGTGAATAATGTTAGCACAATGCCTGGCTTAATAACTTTGTGCTATTCCCTCTAAAATCCCGTCTCCCATAAAAAACATTTTACCTTTCTGTATTCCTAGCACAAGGCAATGAGGCTCTACAGTTAAATCTGTATGTGAAGATGAAGACCATCAAGAAGAAATACTCTAGGCACCTCAGTAGGGCATTCGATCTCTAGGAATGCACATGAATCTCTACAATATATCCAAGTCCATGTCCCATATTCTAGATCTCCATTTCCATGCCAGTCAAAGCAGGCAATAGATACAACAAAAGGAGCCAGGAGCTCTGTGAAAATAATACATAGTATAATCACCTACATTATCTATTAATGGTGGTGTGATGATTTATAGTCAAATGCTTCCCCATTTATTTCAAGTCACTGTTAGATTTCTGGTGTAAACAAGTCTGGAAATTCTAAATATAAGTGATTAGTGAACACAAAAGCACCAATGCCATGTAATAATATCCTCCCCGTGGGGCACAGTGGCTCACACCTATAATCCCAGCACTTTGGGAGGTCAAGGCAGGAGAGTTGCTTGACCCCAGGAGTTCGAGACTAGCCTGGGGTGACATAGGGAGGCCAGAGCTCTACAAAAATTTTCAAAATTAAAATTAGGCTGTGGTGTCTCTTGCCTGTTGTCCCAGCTACTGACGAGGCTAAAGCAGGAGGATCGTTTGAGCCTGGGAGGTCGAGGCTACAGTGAGCTATGACTGCATCACTGCACTACAGCCTGGGTAACAGAGCAAGGTCCTGTCTGTCTCAAAAAAAGACAAAAAAGAAAAAAAAAACTCCTCCCTTTTCTGGTAAAGGAACGGTTACCATAATTACTAGTAACCGTGTGTTTATCGAGAGACAATTGTTGACTTAGAAGTGACCTAACCCTTAGTTTTGAAGATCTCCATGCAGAGCCATCGTGGTAACTTTGCAGTTTTTAATCACTTCTGAGAGCCAAAAGTCTTCTCAGGAACAGTGGGTTCCAGGGAGGTAGAGTCACCAATATCCTGACAGACAAATTGAATGGCAATTGGTTTGTGACTGTCTCTTTAAGAATGTTTTTCCAGTACCCAATCATTTTGGCAGACTGTCATCTCGAGATTTTTAAAAAAATTTTTCCAATAGACTTTAAAAAAAATTTTCTATAACTATGAACATGAAATAAACATGACAAGTTGACTCGGTGTCAGTCGTTGAACATCAGAGGAAATCATATTTATGTGGTTTGTCTACAGCACATTTAACTGGACGGTCCCCTTCCTTTCATCTCTGGCCTGTTTGATTCTGGCAGCAGCCACCATCATTTTGTATTTCATTCCACTGCGGTACATCATTTTAATCTGGGGTAAGTTTGGCATGATCCTTTTGCTAGCAATCAATTCCAGGTAAGAACCAATTACTCATTTTTAAAGTGCGACTATTAACTTTAAATGTGCTCTTGTTGGCAATTAAACATGAGATTAAGGAAAGCATTTGGGGAACAAAAACTTCCAGGGCCTCCCTGAAAGGGCAGTTGCGTGAGTGATCAGCATAGATATTTACAGGCCTCTTGCATAATTGCAATCAAATAAAAATGTGATTGTACATGCCATTTCCCTTTGGGCTTTCCTAGTCATAAATCCTCTTGAATAATATATTGCTGTGCCTGGGTGACTTTAAGGAAACACTGTTCAAACAGTGAGCAAACACCTGCATCATGCCCTTGATACTATATAAAAAGTGGATTTGGCCACTACCAGATTGCTTCTGACACTTCATCTCTCTTGGAGGAAAAAATTCACCTAACCCCATTCTTAAATCCAGAAGCAGGGAGAGGGAGGGGAGGGGGCATTCTGTGAATACCTAACCAGTGCCTGAACAGAGAGGAAGTTATTATTTACCAGGGGAAAAATGGTGTGCCTATATAAAGTTTAGCTGCTTTAAAAAGAAAGTAGAAACAAAACTGGCAAACTGGAAATAAATGTCATGACTTGATTTAATACTCAAACTAGCGGTTGGACAAAATGCGAGCAGCTTGGTGAGTATTTGTGTCTGTTCCTGGGTGGGCTCTGAGTTGATATAAGGAGAGGGAATTGCAATAACTTAAACGTTGAGGAAGCAGTTAGCCCTTCTCCGTAAAGGGTCTGCCAATCCTGGTTTTCCATGACTTAGCTATGACTGCCACTGAGTTCTCAATGATCATCACTTCCAGGGATCTTCAGATGTTAAGATGTTTGGGGAAATCACAAAGAGAAGAGACTGTGTTGAGATGCATTCATCCTTAAGCAAAAGCTGAGAGCCTGCAAATGCTGGATGAAAGCTACAACCTTTCTAAAAACCATTAAATATAGACTTTTTCAAAGAGCATCCAACAAAGTAGAATCCTGCTGTCAAGAAAAGCCAAACTTGGGCAATAGGAAAAATTCTTGGGAAAAACAGAATAGCTCATACAGTTACAGAAGTAGAATGATTTAGGGATTTTGAGAGAGTATAATCCAATTATTCTCTAAACTATTCAGGGATCTATTTTAATACTTGATGATCCTGATTCTTGGAGGAAAGTCTAATCTGTGCTTAGTTCTTGTTGCTATTTTTTGTTTAGTTGGCAACAATAATAACAAATTGGTCCTTAAGAAAGAACATAGAGCTCTTCCGGGCTACTGATTAAGAAGGCATATTTTGAAGAAAAAAAAAAGTATTTTCCTGAATAATTTATATACTGAATGTTATTCACATCAACTGGATATCTTATTTTTCAATTATGTTTTCATGAGTACTACTATCTTGTTTACTGATAACATTTAGAACATAGATCTTGAGATTATTGTCTGACTCTAACCAGAATGTGATTAAAAATTGCAATCATTTGGCTAGTGGTTTGTTCACTTTTAAGTTCACGTAAGTTGAGTGCCATGGTCAGCTGTTAAACACTGCTTCTTCTGGATTTCCTCATCATCCTGGTGCTCGCTTGGTCTGTTTCTATGCATCTTTCCTTCCACAAAGAAGACTAATATTGGCTGGGTGCAGTGGCTCACGCCTGTAATCCCAGCACTTTGGGAGGCAGAGGCAGGCGGATCACCTGAGGTCAGGAGTTCGAGACCAGCCTGGCCAAGATGGTGAAACCCTGTTTCTACTAAAAATACAAAAATAAGCCAAGATGATGGCAGGCACCTGTAATCCCAGCTACCTGGGAGGCTAAGGCATGAGAATCACTTGAACCCGGGACGTAGAGGTTGCAGGGAGCCGAGATCAAGCCACTGCACTCCAGCCTGGGCAACAGAGCGAGACTCCGTCTCAAAAAACAAAACAACACAATACAAAACAAAAACAAAAACGACAAATACTATATTTTCTCATTTGATCATCAATTTTGAGATTCCAATCCCTCTTTCTCTATATACAAATCACTTTGGCATCTGATCTCATCCTCCAAGATCTTGGCAGCTTTCCAACAACAACTTTTTGCATCTACTTAATGAAATATTGTTGTATTTTCCATTTTATGGATAAAGCTATTAAATGGTATGGAGTTTATTATGCTCTCTTTGGCTGTTAGTAACTCTATGAGCTCTGTACTCTATGTCTGGTTCTTCAGTTTTACATTTTAAACAGGAGCTCATAGTTTATTGAAGAGCTTACCACAGTGAATATAGTTACAAGCCTTGACAATCACCACGTGATCTATTGCCTCTTCTCATTGTGTAAAAACTGCCATGCCATCCTAGAATATATTCCGCAGTTCTGTTAGGACTTATCCTAAGACAAGTTAGTTACTAGCAAGCATAGGGCAGGACATTATTTTGCAAATTTCTTATATGATTGCCTCCTTTGCAGCAATTTTTTTCTCACAAAGATAAATGTATATGTCTTAAAGTTTTAGTGTTTTTTCTAACTTTAAGGATCAGAAGACTTTCTTATTCTAAGTTATTCATTTTTTATTGAGTGCTAAAATGGTGAATAATATCCTAAAATGTTTTGTTCTATGTTTTTAATTTTTTGGAAAAAATTTATATATACTAGATTTCCATATTTTATATCCTCAAGTCATATTTTTATGTAAGTATTAGAATCATTTCACGTAAGCACATAAAACAGCCTAATTTTATACTAGCTATGGGGAATATTTTTGGACACACCAAAATTATTTTGACAGGTGAGATACTTTATTTCCTCTTTAGCCCTATAATTCTTAGTGCAGCCATTTATGTAATAGATCTTTAATGAGTACTTAAATATTTTTATGAATGAATGAGCCTGCAAGCTTAATGCCTGTGCTCTACATAGATGACATTTTGTTAGGCCCGTGACCTCTCTTGTGTAGGAGTGTGATTTTTGAAAATTAAGTGAGAAGGAGATTTTAAGGATATCTGAAGTTTTCTTTAGGAAACATCATCTACTGAATTTTAGTCACTTACGTGAAGTGTGTATTTCCAGAAGGCAGAGCATTTCTGAGGATTAGATCCCACGTGGGTTTCCTTTTGAGATTTCCCATATTCCTTCTATTTGTAGAGGTTTTAATTATACTTTTTCAGTTCTAGTTGAAACCACTGCTGTTTTTTCAGGGTAGATATTAATTCTCTAAGCTAAATTTTTAGCTTTTTGCAAGAAGGACCTATGCCTCGTTTAAGTAAGTTTGTATCTTCATTTGATAGCACAATAGCTCTTACATGGAAGACACTCAGAATTTGAAAAATGAACAGGCAAGGAACCCCTGCCTCACCCCAACCAATCTATTACAGTTGGAGCTACCTGCTGGTCACTCATATAAATATCTGAAAAATGGTGTTTTAATTGTGTTTCAAGTGGTTATTCTCAAGTGACCAAATGTGCAAAGCAGCCATGCAATTTTTCCATCTCTTCTGATTTTCTCCAAGTGATTTTTTTTTAAACTGTAGGGCTCATTCCACATTCCACCCCACTGATCAGTTCAGTCTATGATCCAGGACCAGTACATGATAGCATCTTTCCCCACAAAATGTTATTCTTCAGTATCTTATCCCACTTGCTTTTTTTCTGTTTTTCTTTTCTTTTCTTTTGCTAAAAGTAATTTTACAACAGATATACCCCTCCATCTGTACTATTTAGGTTAAAAAATATCTAAGGTATGTTTAGCATGCTAATAAATAGATGAAGCCACAATTTAGTTGGCTTTAATAGTATTAAAGGCTCTTTTCCATCCTCACTTCGTCTCCTTAGCTTGTTTGCATGTACAGTAATGATGGGAGCCCTCTGCATTGTTGTAGAATTTCAGACTACAGTATCATTTTGCCCTTACTGCTCGATGTGATTCTCCCATCTACCCAAGAAACTCTACGAGGAGGTCTTTATTATTCAAATATTAACTTAAGAAATGTGAGGTACAGGAAGGTTACGTGATTTTTCTAAAATCACACAGCTAATACGTGATGAAGCCAGAACGGGGGCCCAGGTATTCCTACATCATAACCTTTTTTTTCTTGTCCCTTAAAGAATGACCAAGGTGGCTGGGTGTGGTGGCTCACGCCTGTAATCCCGGCACTTTGGGAGGCTGAGGTGGGTGGATCACCTGAGGTCAGGAGTTCAAGACCAGCCTGACCAACATGGCAAAACCCTGTCTCTTAAAAGTAACCAAGGAGTCTATGATTTCCTGTTGACAATCAGTCTCACAGAGTTGTTAATAGGGCAAAATTATTGAAACATTTGATCCTGGACACCTTCATAAATAAGGTGTGCGTTTGAAACATGCAATCTGAGTGCCCTCTAATTTTTATTCTAAGTTGTTTTTTTTTTCAAAGATAGATAGTCTCAGTGCATTGTGGAATACTTTTGCCCTTATTGGTGCATTTGAGCTACTGTGCAGGTTTATAATCTTCTCAGTGACTAAGAATGCAGTGTTTTGATCAGCTGTGATATTATCCCTGCCTTGCCGTTCATTGTAAAGACTCCAGATGCGCACACCATATATAATTAACAATAGAAGATATATCTGTTCTCAATACGTCTTTGTCTCCCTTCATCATTTTGCCTTGTCTGTTTTCTTTTGCCAAAAAGCCCATGCTACAATTAAATGTCTTTAGAATAACACAGTGAGAGTATTTTAGTGTAAAGGAACACTGGGGGAAATTTTAGCTAGAAACGTGAAGCTTGCTGTGGGGGTAGAGGGAAAAAAGGCAGAGTGCAGCTTTGACTTGAGGGAAAGGCGATCATTTGCTAGGAACCTTCACCAGCCCAACCGCCAAGCCACCATTTACTCGGGCACAATGGCTGGCTCCCATTTGCAAAGCAGATGTAAATCTGACCCTCCAAAGAAATAACTGGAGGCTGGCATTGTGTCGGGTATAATGCCATGCAGGAAGCCTAGTCCTCAGATGAAAGCAAAATAATATTTAATGAACAACAACAGAAAAAATCAAACCCTTTGTGTGTTGGGGACTACTGAACAGTTAAATGTTACCTTGACTTCTGAGTAGGAGCCATTCAGAGTACGACGAAGCTGAGAATTCATTCAGCATCATTGGGACTGACAGCCCTTCAGAGATGATCCTTGTTAAACAAGCACCCTGTGGCAAAACTTCAGAAGGCCACCTAGTCTTTCTGCTTCTAAAACTCAACATGAAAAACGGGTTGACATTTGGTGAAAAGACTACGGCTTATGAGCTCCGGATATAGTCAAAGCAGCTCCAAAGAGCAGAGTAGGAGACAAAACGTGGTTGAGAGGAACTCCCCTCTAAAGAGTAAACCAGGGGCAGAGCGTGTCCCGGATATGCGCGGGAACCCGAGGTGCAGCCACCAAAGAGGGACGGTCTGTAGGATGTTGACATCTTAAACGTTGAACCCGTTTCTAATTATCCTTGTCCTAAATTAGCATGTTCTCCATTGCCCAGACAGACCCACGCGCCGACGTTGTGATCCATAAATTAAGTTAGCAACCATAGTAAGATAATTTTCCAATAATAACTTTTCACAGTTTCCTGCAGCATCAAAGTACAATCAACATGTCAGGTTCTGTTCTGCTGTGAGAGGAGAGAAACCTGTGAAAATGAGTTGGAGGTGGGGAAAGATGGATGACTGCAGTTTTCTTTGTAACAACAAAAAAACAACTCCCACCCTCTACCTCCCACTGCTACGTTTGGTCCAGAGCCTCCAAGCAGGGACTTGTTTGGGCTAATGAAGCCCTTTTCCCATCTGGGACATTTGTTTTCATAGCAGAGGCGGCTGTTAATCAGCGTATTCCAAAAAAGCCAACGTGCTCCCCAGTTTGAGCGTGTGTTTCTGTCGCTCTGCTGCTGGGATTGTAATGGGATTTTCACAGCTGAAGAAGGCAGAGCCCCTCTTCACCAGCCCCTGCTTCCTGCCTTCAGGAAAAGGCATTTGTGAATGATTCCACATGACAGCAACATGTGCTTGACTTGAGGTCTGGTAATTGTTTTCACACTAATTTTTACTTGTGAATATCCCCTCTTCCCCGAGTCAGGCAAGTTTTTGAAGATAGATAGATAGATAGATAGATTAGATAGATAGATAGATAGATAGATAGATAGATAGATAGATAGATAGATAGATAAAGAGATCTCCTGTGTTTCTATTTTTCAGGCATAAATAAATTTACTAAGAAGCTTCGAAATCCCTATTCCATCGACAATAACGAGCTACTAGACTTCCTCTCTAGGGTACCGTCTGATGTTCAAAAGGTATGTAACGAATGGTCACCACCAACAGTGGCCCCAACCTGAAATCTGGCCAGCCCTGGAGCCAGAGGCGCACAAGGCTTTGCTTGTGTGAGTAATTGAGATAAGGAACCAGAAAATCCTTAAAGAGGCCTGGCTTGCAGGGAAGTGGCAGAAAAATCTTCGTCCAAAGCATGAGGTGATTGGGGGAAATTGTTTTGACAAAGAGCTGCTTAAGTATGATCTGGAACTCACACTGTGTGGCTACTGTGCACTGATGCTTGTCCCCTTCCGATTGCTTGCCTCCCTAAAGAGGATAAGATGGGCTCAGTGAGTAGAATTGCATGAGATCCAAAGCCAGGGAGTGTTGCTTATTTTCTTCTTCCGGGTGGCAAGCATTTTAGGGGAAGTAGGGGACAAGAGGATTATTCTTTTTATTCTCATTTGCCCTGATTTATCTCCTGGGCCTCCCTTCCATCCTCTTCCCTCTGAAGACTTAGGGATGCTGAGGATGCAGCCCCCATCTCCTGTAATACACAAAGAGGCAGAGGCAGTGTGAAATAACGTGAGATCAATCGGAAGTATTATTCACAGATAATGGTCACTTAGTCCAGCAGCGTCCTGTTTCTGTGGATACACAGAGATTAACGAAGGTAACAATACTAGAAAGTCATGTAGAGTAGCTCAATCCTGGCCCCTGTGGATCAGCCTGCTATAAATCCAGAGGAAGGAGGGCAGGCGGCAATTTCTCTAATGGAGAATAGAGATCACTGAATAGGTAGATGGGGAGACCATGGCGTGAAATATCATCAAGATGATCAAAGACACAGTCCTTTAATATCTCAGAGAATCCCAAATCAAATATCGATTTTCGTATTTGAGCCACTGTAGCATAATTGGTTCCCTGGCAGCTCAGGGAGGATTGCAAAGATCTGGGGCGGAAAGGCCTTAGAGTTTCTTTCCCCTTCATTCTGAGTTCTAGAAATTAAAATGGACTCTGTGATGCTATCTTTCTTTAAACTTCATTTCATAATTAGCTGTGAAAACACATTCTATAGAGATGAATTTACTCTTTAACATTTGTATTACTTAATTAAAAAATAATAACCTGGCCCCTGTTTGTTTTGCATTGAAGATTGACAGGTATGTCATCCTCTGCTCCCTTAGGGCACCTTCGTGAAACACCAGAAGGAATGGGGTGTTTTCTTCATTTATCTGCCTCTGACAAAGTACAGCCTGACTTCTGTGATCAGGCATAATGTCCTTGGGGAATTTGGCACAAATGCTAAAAATAGGGAGCACATGTGGTCTGTAATACAATATTTTAAATAAAGCCATTCCACCAGCAGCCTATCAAAGCCCACACACCAAAGCAATGTTTGCAGCATACCATCACTTGGGTCGCAGTGTGAGTTCACGCTGTATCCTTGAAGAATAGAAATTTCCATAAAGCCCCCAAGGATTCTCTGTGCAGAGTCCAGGCACTAGCCCTCAAAGTGGCCATTCCAGTTGGAGATGGCATGAACACAGACAGATGCAACAAAAGAGCATTCCAGGAAGATATACAGTATGCTAGTAAGATCCTCCGTGTATCGCCAAGGGCGCTTTCTAATAACACAGTGACAGTTTGCCACTGGGGACTCCCAAGTACTCATATTTATCACAGATGTTTTAGTCATTACATTGCAAATGAAATTAATTTCTAAGAGAAATCTATATAAAAGTCTGGGGTCCAGTATCAATTTCAGCATTTTTTCCTCTCAGGCAAAGTAAATGTATATAATTTTCCGAGATGTTTTCCCCAAGATTTTAGATATTTTTAAATGAATAATCCTCAGTAAGTTGCTGTATCATATACTAAGATAAACATTCCCAAGAGGCAGTTATTAAGCTTACTTATGGTTGAAAACCGGCACACACAAAACGAACATCATCTAGCAGTGCCCAGAGAAGGTAGAAACCCATGCATCTCATTAGAAAAATCTGCTTTTAATATTTTGGTTTCAAGAAATGATGCATGACTTCTCAAATCCTTCCTGCAATTAATCCCTCCATGTTCCTGTGTTTAGAAAATGATTCATTACTTTTGAACCTTCCTTCCTTTGCCTTGGGTTGTCCTTGGGGAGCCATTAGCACACACTGCGGTGAGCTAGGGTTACCTAACCGCCAGCATCACGGCTGTTTGTTTTCACAGGTGCAGTACGCGGAATTGAAACTCTGCAGCAGCCACAGCCCCCTGCGGAAGAAACGCAGCGCTCTCTAGGGCACACACCGACTTTGGACAGCAGCACCCAATATTGTGTTTGGTTGAGTAGACCAATGTTATGGCTGTTTCAGTGGTACCCAAGGTGTCCTTCTGAAATGCATGCCCTGTGGCACCCTCTGTATTCTTCCTCCTCCTTCACGTACACAGACATACACACATGTGCACACACCCCCATGCATGGGTGTGCTAGTTGCATAGGGTCAGCCCAGCAAAAAGCAACAATCCTGAGACTGTGAAAGACTAACATCCATTCCAAGGCTGCCATGGATCTGAACACCACCTTCCTTGAGAACAGCCAGGAGCCCACTTGGATTCAAGAGTGACTTTGAACTTGTTTTCACACCTCCAACAGAGTCTCATTAAGATTCAGTTATTTCCACTCCCCAGCCCCACACTCCTTTCAGATTATTGTTCATGGGCGTAAGTCTCTTCTCAGAGTCAACAAGTCTTTGGTAGCCATCATCTGTCCAAATATTGTATATTATTAAAAGGCATTTTTAATAATTACCAGAATTCGCTCAAACCTTTAGAGGTCTTTCAGCCATGATTATTAAGGATATGTGTGTGAATTTTTGGGGAACCTCTCGGCGCTGGATGCCAGCCTGCAGCATGGCCCATTGCTGGCAATGGATGTCCCAGGAAGGTCCCTAGAGACCACTCACTTGAAAAATGAGGGTTCCATGAAAGTATTCGGTTGCCTTCTGATGCCACTTCTTCTGACTTTACTTTTTGCTTATTTTCAAAATATTACAAAATGTCAACATATAATTTCAGAAAGGCAGGTGGGGGTAGGGGAGAAATGAGTGAATTCTCTAGGTATTTAGAAAGATGAGAAACTGAAGACCGAGAGACTAATAAGGCTGCTTACCTAATTATTATAATCATTTCATTTGCCTGAATGTTTTAAGCAGGAAGTAGAAATACTTTGGCTGCCCAAATGTATCTTTTGTTCCTCTTAGAAGTAAAATAAGCTACCTACAATAAAAATTTATTTCAGAACCCCATTTCTAGAAAATACCACCCCAGAGTCCTCCTTTGATAGCATCTGTCTCCTGTAGACCTCATCATTCCACAGTATTTCCCTGCCATGTAAAAATCCTGACTTAGTGCATATATAAAATGTATGCAATGAAGTCTCTTTAAATGATATTTAAGTTTTAAAGACTGTATTTTGTTGACACATACTTTGTGCAGTTTTTATATATGTATGTATTATAAAAAAAAGTTAACGTAAAAAGATCTCATTTAATAGTGAGTTTACTATTTTTTTTTTTGTCTCTGGGTTGTAATTTAATAATCTTCAAACAAAATGTTTACGAAAAATGCCAAAGATTCTAAATCTTATCATCCCGTGTCTGTTTTTCTTCATGTTGTATCTCACTGGGTTGCTTTCTGGCTGAGCCAGAATTCTGCATGATTTGATTTACTTCAAGTTAATGAAGCTGGCTGGAAAACAGCCTTGCAGAAATTATAAAAGCTCCAGTAAATCTCGTAGTTGTACATACAATAGATACCCAAGAACCTCTTTTGTTAAACCAGTTACTCAATCTTCTGTGTAAACAATGCCTCATTGTCGTGCTTCTAACTATCATCTAGTTTATCATAGTCTGTCATTTTGTAATGACCTAAGTCAGACAGTTTTAAACAGACATGTGAGATCTGATCAGTCATTTGAATGAAAACTTTCAGCAGCAAAATAAACCCTTATTTATTTAAAAGTGGAACCAATACTTTATTGTTCTTCTTTTGCTATAGAATTTCAAAATGAAATTATTTGCCCGACAAGAAGGCATCATTAGTTAGACTTGTTTCCTCTATAGCCCGATTGAAATTCTCAGTGTTAAGTTTAGGACCCAAACACCAGCTGGGATGTAAGAGCAGGACCGAATCAACCTTGAATAAACTGTATATAGAAAACAATTGTTAGTTGATTAAGTAGACATTGGATGTTAGAAAGGAATGTTAGTTGTAAGTGACATGTTAAGATTTATACAATTGTCAAAAACTTTTAGGAAAGACTCCAGAATGCTTTTGATAAAATTTATGAATTATGGATTCACAGTATGATAATTAAGTAGGGATGTTGAAGTCCTGCCAAGTTTTCCTGGTTCTTTTCTCAAACTTTATCCTCCCATTTCTAGCCCTGTCTCTCTATCTTACAGGCATCTACACCTCAGCAAGTCAGAAACTAAACAGCATCCGTCTCTCCCTGTCTTCAGAACCCCAACCCTCATAATCTCCTTCCAGCTTCCTTATTTCCCTTACCGGGACTGGCATTTTCTGGGCTCGGAATTTCTCGGTCATCCTCTTTTTTTGTTGTTCCTCGTGCTGTTGTCCTCGTCTCCCAACCCATAAAGCCTGGTAGGTCCAGTGTCAATGCGTTAACCACTTCTGTTCTGATTTCCACCACCCAAGTGGAGGCCTTCATAACCTCTCAGATGTCACGGCCATGATGCCAGTTACATTATGCCTAGTTAATCTTCATTCAGACTGGAGGGACCTGCCCCCAATTTCTTTCTGAATAGATTCTACTCTCCTTCAACACTTCCAAGTCTCCTGCCCCAAAAAAACTTAGTCCTGTGGCTGGATGTGACTCCAATTTCCTTTTTTGTACCCTCACGTCTTTCATATCTTTCTGGCATCTGCCATACATCCTGAGAGGCTTTGACCACTGTTCTCCACTGAATAGCCCATTACAGCTAGCACCTAATAGTTACTCATTAAATAAATACATGTTTAACAGGCCAGGTCGTAGAGATTATTTGTCTTTCTCTGCCTTTTCACGTGCTGCTTTCAGAACAGAGGGCTGGATTGGATAGATTAGTATGATCTATCCTGGAGATTAATTTCTTGTATTAAGAGCTGATTTTGTGTGATATTATTTATAATCCCTGGCTATGTCAATTATAAACTTTTAAATTATGTCTTATATTTGAAGTTCTTACCTACATATCAGAGGAAAAATATAATGTTTATTTCTAGGTGGTAAAACAATCTTTTGATTCTTTTTTCTTTACTTGTAAATTATCATTTAACAAGTCTATATTGAACGCTGATAATTTTCCTGAACAAAACAGACTGCATTCCCTTGGTAAAGCCAGACATTAAACAGATACTTTCAAGCAACAGCATGCCATGCTCAGATTTAAGTCTGAAAAATATTCTGGCTGCAATGGATAGCCTAGCAATTTTCAAAGTTTAGAGACGAGTTATTAATGTTAGGCTTTTGTAGTACTCCTGATAAATGAATAACACCCTGGACTTTCAAATAGTGGCACTGGAAAAAAAAATAAGTAGAATTGAGAGATGGTGAAGAGATAAAGGGAGCAGGACTTAACGATTGCTGGACTATGGGATGAGGGAGAGTAGAGTCAAGGATGGCTCTCAGTCATCCTGCCTCCAGGTCTAGGAAGATGGTGTTACCTTTCACTAAGGGAGAGAACTGTAAGAACTGCTGTGAGAGGACCACAGGAGGCCAGTTTTAGCGCCGAATCGCAGGTGCCTGAAAAGCATCCAAATGGGAATGTCAGCAAGATAATGGAATATATGGTTCTCAGAGAAGTAACACACTGTACTTGAGATGTACACAAGTTAAAGGCAAACATTGCGTATCGAAGTGATTGAAACTAAATGCTTCAAGAAATTAATTAAACCTTGAAGAACTCAACAGTCAATGTCGTGTATATAAAGGCAAGTCAGTTAAGAGTGTAAATAGAAACGGGTAAATACAGAAGAGAAAAACAGTAAGCATGGACTGTCCTAGAATTCAATGGCAGAGCATACTTCAAGAAAGCTGATGTGGTCAATAATATCAAATGCCACTGAGATCACATAAGTACAGAATCATGACCTTAATGGTGTGACAGTTTGGAAGCACCCTGGCAACAAGCCATTTCAGTGGAATGGTAGAGACGGAAACCACGTTGGGTTGAGAAGTGAGTGGATGTGAAAATATGGAGCCTCTGAGTGGAGGTAACCCTTGAAAAATTCCACTGTGGAGAAGAAAGGAGAGGGAGGGCTGGAATTTGGAATGAAAGGAGATATTTGGGATTATTTTAGTAAGAAAACAGATGTGTCATGACCTCAGTGTAACCCTATTAGCTGCAAAAAATTCTTCATGGGCATGAGATGGAGTTAGCCATATCCATTATTTAAAACTATGTTCTGCACTTATACATTGTTGGTTGGAGTGTAAATTAGTTCAACCACTGTGGAAGACAGGGTGGGTGTTTCCTCAAAAACCTAAAGACAGAAATACCATTTGACGCAGCAATCCCATAACTGGGTATGTACCCAAAGGAATATAAATTGTTCTACTATAAAAACACATGCACACACATGTTCACTGCAACACTACAGTAGCAAATACACTGGATCAATCTAAATGCCCATCATTGATAGAATGGATAAAGAAAATGTGGTAGATGTACACCATGGAATACTATGCAGCCACAAAAAAGAATGAGATCATGTTGTTTGCAGGAACATGGATACAGCTGGAGGCCATTATCCTTAGCAAACTAACGCAGCAGCAGAAAACCAAATACCACATGTTCTCATTTATAGGTAGGAGCTAAATGATGAGAACACATGGACACGTAGAAGGGAACAAAATACACTGGGGGCTATTGGAGGGTGAAGGGTGAAAGGAGGAAGAGGATCAGGAAAAATAATGAGTACAAGGCTTAATATATGGGTGATGAAATAATCTGTACAACAAACCCCTCTGACACAGTTTACCTATGTAACAAACCTGCACAGGTACCCCTGCACTTTAAAAAAAACTATGTTCTATCAAAACCTGCCTCTCATTTATGTATTAGGAATCTTATGGCAACAGAACAGTTGAAAAATTAAAATAAAAATCTTGTGAAAATGCATTGAGTAGTAATTGATAATTGAATAAATGCTGAAATCCTGAAGGGTGACTTCTAAAGGAATGGCTTCAAGCATGTTACCTCTGTGTAAAGCCCACAGCTGTTCTGTCCTAGCATTTATGTAATGATTTACACAGGAAAATGGATATTCAAGCACACAAGAATACTCATATTTTATGGCATTTATCAAATGCCAGTTACTTTCTAAGTATTTTAGATATAATTGCTCATTCAAAATAATTCTAAAAACTGAAATTTCTCCAAATACTTATAGGGAAAAAGAAAAACCTGTCACTCTTATACAAACTCTTCTAGACAATAACAAAAGAAAAAAAACACTTTCTTAAGCATTTTGTGAGGCCAACACAACTCTCCTTCGAAACCAACTAAGTTCTACAAGAATGGAAAACTACTTAACAAAATCCCTTATGAAGATACAAAATTGCGAAAGATATACAAAAGTCTTTACACTGAAAACATCAGTGAGGCTTCCAGATACTTGACCAGACAATAATGAGTAGATAATCACAGTTCACATATATAAGAGAGAACGCTGGAATTCTACAGAGAAGTGACAGAAAACGCCTAAAGCAAGGAAGGGAGAGAAAGCAATACAGTCTATTCGGTCAGTCATGCCAGGGAAGGCTCCCCGGCATGAGAAAAGAGTAAGTGGGTGACTCCTAGTGATCAACATTCCCACTACAGACCCCCACATTCCAGCCATAGGAATGCCCCTAGACTATTGTGAGCCCCAAGACCAATATAGGGAGCTACCTGAAGACCGTGTGACGATACTGCCCCAGAGAGGGAGCACACATGGTCCCACACACCCCCAAGTCCTAAGCAGCTACAGCAAGTTGTCGCTTAGATATCTCAGCCCTCACCAGACTGCATTCTGTCCTGGGCCCAACAGCCCCTGCATCTTCATATCCCTGGAACTCCAGTGACATGCTCCACCTGCAGCCACAACTCCAGCTGCCTGCTGCCTGTAGGGCTTAAGTGTGAGCCATTGGCAGCTACCACACTGCTCCCAACTGTGAAGCTGCTGTGCAGCTTTTAATCACCCTAAGGACAACAAATCCGGCAGGTGACAGCCATAGCAGTGGGCTGCCTCCACTGGGGCCAAAAGGCAAGTGAAATGTACACTTCCCAGGTACTTGTGTACCACTGCTGCCAATGAAAGTGACTCTATTCTCCCCTGTACCAGGGGTGCAGTACAGCTGCTGCCACCCCAACATGAACATTCTGGGGCCGGGGGTCACACCACTCCTGCCTTCCATAGCCAGTGTCTGCAAGCACTACTGAAGGATGTGAGGATGAGTCCACTGGACCTAGCTCTGACTCCCACCCCCTAGTATCCAATCATGGCATCTGGAGGCCTGGGGAGTACTCAGCCCAGTCCACCAATATCGGTACCTGGGCACTCCAACAAGGGCCCTGAAGTTGAGGCCACCCAACCTGCCACTACCATCACAGTGGGCGTGCATACACACACACACACACACACACACACACACGTGTCACCTGTGGGCCTGGGGACTGGCCTGCCCAGCCTGTCACAACCACTGCCAACACCACTGTGGAGCTCTTGGGACTCAGAGGTTAGTCCTACCACTACTACTGCTTCACCCATGCCATGCCAACTGCCCAAGTGCCCAAGGACACACCACCAGCCCACGACTGCCACTATCATCACCCAAACAAGCTGCCTGGAGACCCAAGAATTGGCTTGCTTGGGTCTGCTAACACAGTGCCAGCATACACTGTCCTAGGGCCCAAGGACAGGCATGCTTAGCCTGCTGCTGCCACCACTAGGGCCCAAGGACAGGCCCATCTGGTGTCCTTTTCACAAGCAAAAGTTCACCACAGCCTTCCCTAATAACCACAACCTAGGCCACTGACGAAAATCACAGACACCAATGAAGCTATTCAGAGCCAAAGAAATCATGAGAGCTACACTACTGCATACACCCAGAATCAAAGCCAAAGTACTACACCCAACAAACACCACAGACACATCTTCAGGAAAAAGTCCTCCCCTAGGAAAGCAAGTTAAAAAATGGAAAGAAGTGATTGTCATGACAGATGTTCAGATATCAATGTAAGGACACAAGAAACATGAAAAAAAAAAAAAAAAAAAAAAAAAGCAAAGATAGTACTTCCAAAGGGACATAATTCTCTAGAAACAGATTAACTAAAAAAAGAAATCTATGAAATCCTGGATAAAGAATTCAAAATACCAACATTAAAGAAGCTCAGTTAGATCCAAGAGAATACAGAAAAACAATACAAATAAATCAGAAAAACAAGTTAGTATATGAATGAGAAATTTTCTAGAGATAGATGTCATAAAGAACAAAACAAATTCTGGAACTGACTGATTTATTAAGTAAAATACAAAATACTTTCAATAGCTCAACAATAGACTAGATCAAGAAGAAAGAATTTCAAAACTTGAAGACACATCTTTTAAAATAACACAGGCAGACAAAAATAAAAAAAAATTGAGCCAAGCCTACGTGACATATGAGATACCTTACAGTGATCAAATTTTTTGGTGTTCCACAAGACAAAGGGAAAATAAAAAAGTTAGGAAACCTATTTATTGAAATACTAGCTGAAAACACCCTAAGTCTAGGAAGAGATTTAGACATTCAGATACAGAACGCTTAGAGATTCCAAAACGCAATGCAAAAAGGTCTTCTCCTCAGCACATTATAATCAAATTGTAGTAAGTCGAAGATCAAGAGAGTACTCTTAAAAACAGCAAGAGAAAAGCATCAAGTCCCTCATAAGGGAACCCTCATCAAACTAACATTGAATTTCTCTTCAGAAATTTAACAGTCCAGGAGAGAATGAGATGATATATTCAAAGTGCTGAAAATAATAATAATAATAAGAATAAGAATAATCTTTCCAAGCTAAGCAAAAGCTGAGAGAAATCATCACCCTAGATTGGCCTGGCAAGAAATGCTTAAGGGAGTCCTACCTGAGAGGAAAGAGATGCCATCTACAATCATGAAAACACATGAAAGTACGGAACTAAATGGTAGCGCACACACAAAAATAAGAGAAAGGACACAAATATTACCACTACAGACAACTATCAACCCACAATAATAAACATTAATGGAGAAAGAAAGGAACAAATGATATACCAAACAACCAGTAATCAATTAATAAATAACAGGAATGAACCCTCACGTATCAGTAATATCTTCGAATGTAAATAGATTAAACTTTACACTTAGAGGATATAGACTGGCAGAATGTATTTTTAAAATGACCAATTATATGCTGCCTATAAGAAATCTATCTCAACTGTAAAGACACATACAGACTGAAAGTGAAGGGATAGAAAAAGACATTCCATGCAAACAGAAACCAGAACCAAAAGGAGTGCCTATACTTATATTAGATAAAACAGACTTTAAATCCAAATTTATTAAAAGGAGTCAAAGAAGGTCATTACATAAAGATCAAGGAATCAATTCAGCAAAAGGAAATAACAATTCTAAATAATTACATGTACCCAACACCAGAGCACCGAGATACATAAAGTAAATATTATTAGATCTAAAGGGAGAGATACACTCCAATACAAAAATAGTTCAGGATTTTAACACCACACTTACAGCACTAGACAGATCATCTAGACAGGAAACTAACAGTGAATTTAAACTGCACATTTGAACAAACACACCTAACAGACATTTACAGGACATTTTACACAACAGCCACAGAATACACATTCTTCTCATCAGCACCTGCAACATTCTTCCAGAATAGACCAAAGATTGGGACACAACACAAGTCTCAACACATTTTTAAAACTCGTAAGTATATCAAGTATCTTTTCAGACCACAATGAAATAAAACTAGAAATCAGTAACAGGAAAAACTTGGGTAACTACGAATACATAATACTTAAAAAACATGCTCTTGAATGACCACTTGGTTAAGGAAGAAATTAAGGAAAAAATTGAAATAAGTGAAAATTGAAACACAACATACAGGGGATACAGCAAAAGCAGTGCTAAGAAGAACACTTATAGCAAAAATCACCTACATAAAAACAAGAAGATTCCAAATAAATGGTCTAACATTACCCATCAAAGAACTAGAAAAGTAAGAACAAACTAAACCCAAAATTAGTAGAAGGAAAAAAAATTGTAAAGATTAGAGTGGAAATAAATGAAATTGAGACCAAAAAATACAAAGGACTAGCAAAACCATAAGTTCGTTTTTTGAAAAGACAAACAAAATTGATTCACCACTAGCTAGACTAACCAAGAGAGAAAGACCCAAATAAATAAAATCAGAAATGAAAAAGGAGACATTACAACTGATACCAGGATAGCATTAGGAGATATACCTAATGTTAAATGACGAGTTAATGGGTGCAGCACACCAACATGGCACATGTATACATATGTGACTAACCTGCACGTTGTGCACATGTACCCTAAAACTTAAAGTATAATAATAAAAAAAGAATATAATTGAGTACACACACAAAAAGAAAAAATAAAAATCATCAGAGACGATTATGAACAACTATACATTAACAGTCTAGAAAGCCTAGAGAAAATTTTAAAATTCCAGGATATATGACCTTCCAAGATTCAATCCAGAAGAAATAGACAACCCACATAAACCAAAAGGATTAATGAGATTGAATCAGTAATACAAAATCTCCCAACAAATTCCAGGTCTGCCTTACCTCACTGCCAAATTCTACCAAATTTTCAAAGAAGAGCTAATACTAATTCTCTTCAAGCTATTCCAAAAAAAAAAAAAAAAAAAATGAAATGGGGCAAATTCTCCCTAACTCATTCTATGAAGCTAGCATTACTCTGGTACAAAACTACAGACCACTATCTATGAAGAACATAGATGCAAAAATCCTCAACAAAATATTACCAAACCAAACCCAACAGCACAGCAAAAAGATAATACACCATGATCAAGCAGAATTTATCTGAGGGGAGCATGAATTGTTCAACATAAGCAAATCAATACCTGTGATACATCAACAGATTGAAGGACAGAAACCATATTATCTCATTAGATGCAGAAAAAGCATTTGAGAACATACAACATTCCTTGTTGAATGTTGAGATTTTGCAACATTTGATAAAAACTCAGTGAATTAGGCATTTAAGAATCATGTCTGAACATAATAAAGGCCATATATGACACACCCACTGCTAATGTTATAATGAATGGGAAAAAGCTGAAAACCTTCTCCATAAGAACCGGAACAAGACAAGGATACCACTTTCAGCACTTCTATTTAACATAATTCTGGAAATTCTTGCGAGAGAAATCTGGCAAGAGAAACAAATAAAAATCATCCAAATTGGAAAAGAAAAGTCAAATTATCCCTCTTTGCTGATGATTTGATTTTATATCAAGAAAACCTTAAAGACTCTACCAAAAAACTCTTAGATATGATAAATAAATTCAGTAAAGTTGCAGGATGCAAAATCAACATACAAAAATTGGTAGCATTTCTATGAACCAAGAATGAACTCCCTGCTAAAGAAATTAAGAAGGCAATCCCATTTGCAATAGCTACCCCTCAAAAATCTAGGAATAAATTTAATCCAAGAGTTGAAAGACTTCTATAAGGAAAACTCTGAAACACTGATAAAAGAAACTGCAGAGTACACAAATGGAAAGACACCCTACGCTCAATAAATTCAAAAAATTAATATCGTTAAAATGAACATTCTGCCCAAAGCAAACTACAGATTGAATGCAATCCCTATCAAAGTACTAATGTTATTTTTTACAGAGATAGAAAAAACAACCCTAGTATTTACATGGAACCACAAAATGAGCCCAAATAATAAAAACAATCCTGTGCAAAAAAGCAAAGATGAAAGCATGACTCTACCTGACTTCAAAATATATTATGAGACTAAAGTAACTGTAACAGCATGGTGTTGCTATCATAACAGACACATAGACCAATGTAGCAGAATAGAGAATCCAGAAATAAATCCAGGCATTCACAGCCAACTGATTTTTTTTTTTTTGAAAAGCACCAAGAACATACATTAGAGAGCGGACAACTTCTCCAATAAATGGTGCTGGGAAAATTGGATAGCTATATGTAAAATAATAAAACTAGACCCCTATCTCTCAACATATATACAAAAATCAATATGAATGAAAGACTTAAGTGTAAGACCTGAAACTATAAAACTGCCAGAAGAAAACATAGTAAAAACACTTTAGGACATTGGTTAAGGCAAATATTTTGTGACTAAAGCCTCAAAAGCACAGGCAACAAAAACAAAATAGACAAATGAAATTACATTAAACCAAAAAGCTTTTCCATAGCAAAGAAAACAATAACAGACTGAAGAGACAATGTGTTGAATGAGAGAAAATATTTGCAGCTTCAGCCATGGCTCATGCCTGTAATTGAAGCACTTTGTGAGGCTGAGGTGGGAGGATTGCTTGAGTCCAGGAGTCCGAGACCAGCCTGGGCAACATAAAGACGTCTCATATCTACAAAAAATACAAAAATTAGCCAGGTGCGGTGGTGCACACCTGCAATCCTGGCTACTTGGGAGGCTGAAGCCGGAGGATCACTTGAGCCTGGGAGGCCTAGGTTGCATTGAGCCGAGATCATGCCACTGAACTTCAGCCTGAGAGATGAAGCAAGATCCTGTCTCAAAACAACAACAACAACAAAAACAACTAACAAGTATTTGCAATTTCTTCATCCAACAGGGGACTAATATCCAGAATATATAAGAATCTCAAACAATTCGACAGCAAAAATAAATAAATAAATCTCATTAAAAAGTAGGCAAAGAAAATGAACAGACATTTCTCAAAGGAAGATACACAGTCTCAAAGGAAGATACACAAGTGGTATTTTCATTTACCAACAGGTATATGATAAAATGCTCAACAGCACTAATTATGAGGGAAATTCAGATAAAAACTATAAGGAGACATCATTGTACTCCACTTAGATTGACTTTTATGTAAAAGACAAAAAAACATAGATGCTGGTAAGGATGCAGAGTAAAGGAAGCCCATACACGTTAGTGGGAATGTAAATTAGTACAGTCACTATGGAAAACAGTATGGAGATTTATCAGAAAACTAAAATAAAACTACCATATGATCCAGCAATCCCTCTATTGGGTATTTATCCAAAGGAAAAGAAATCAATATATCAAAAAAGATACCTGCAATTTAATGTTTATTGCAGCACAATTCACAATAGCAAAGATATGGAATCAACCTAAGTGTTCATCAACAGATAAACTGATAAAGAAGATGTGGTATATATGCACAATGGAATATTATTCAGCCATATAAAAGAATAAAATCATGTCAGCAGCAGCAACATAGATGGAACTAGAGGTCATTATGTTAAGTGAAATAAGCCAAGCACAAAAAGACATATATCCTATGTTCTCACTCATATGTGGGAGCTAAAAAAAGGTTATCTCATCAAGGTAGAGAATAAGTGATAGGTACCAGAGGCTGGAATGGGTCTGTGGGAGAGGGGATGGGAATCAAGAGATGTTGCTTAATGGGTACAAACATGCAGTTACACAGATGAAACAAGTTATGTTTGATAGCGGAGTAGGATGACTATAGTTAACAATGTATTGTACATTTCAAAATAGCTAGAAGACTTGAATTGTTCAATGATAAATATTTGAGGTGACAGACACACCAAACAGCCTGACTTAATCTTTATTCAGGCTATAATGTAACAAAATATCACATGGATCCCATGTAAAAAGTTTTGTATCAATAAAAAATAGTTTTCGCTGTACCTTAGTTGGATAATTTGTTTAATTAATGAAAGAAGATAAATAAGTGAAGGGATTCATGAATTAGAAAATTCAGTATATTAAAATGTGAATAGATTTTATATAATCCCAATAAAATTATAAAGTTTCTTTGCAGAAATTAATCCACTGATTCTAAAATTATGTGGAAATGTAAAAGTCTAAGAATAGTCAAAGTAATATTGCAAAGGATTAACATTAAGATATTAAGATGTATTATAAAGCTATTATAACTAAGACAATGTGGTATTGACACAAGGATAGACAGATCATAGAAGTTAGAAAAGATCAGAAGCAGACCCACACGTATTTGATAAACTATAACCTTAATTCATATCAAAGGTAGCACATTTGCAGTGCAAGGGAAAAGACCTTTTTAGAAAACTGTGGTGTATTCCTCACTGGAATAGATACCTACTCCAGGTATAAGTTTGCCTATCCTGCACTCAGTGCTTCTGCCAAGACTACCATCGTGGACTAACAGAATGCCTTATCCACCATCATGGTATTCCACACAGCCTTGCCTCTGATGAAGGCACTCACTTTACAGCTAAAGAAGTGCAGCAGTGGACTCATGCTCCTGGAATTCACTGGTTTTACCACGTTCCCCATCATCCTGAAGCAGCTGGATTGATAGAATGGTGGAATGGCCGTTTGAAGTCACAATTAGCTAACTACACGATTAGCCAACTAGCTGACAACACTTTGCAGGGCTGGGGCAAAGTTCTCCAAAAGGCTGTGTATGCCCTGAATCAGTGTCCAATATATGGTACTCTTTCTCCCATTGTAAGGATTCATGGTCCAGGAATCAAGGGGTGGAAGTGAAAGTGGCACCACTCACAATCACCCCTAGTGACCCACTAGCAAAATTCTTGCTTCCTGTTGCCCCGACATTACGTTCTGCTGGCCTAGGGGTCTTAGTTCTAGAGGGAGGAATGCTGCCACTAGGAGACATAACAATTCCATTAAACTTGACGTTAACATTGCCACATGGACACTTTGGGCTCCCTCACCTCTAAGTCTACAGGCTAAGAAGGGAGTTACAATATTGGCTGGGGTGATTGACCCCCGACTATGAAGATGAAATCAGTCTACTACTCCACAATGAAAGTAAGGAAGAGTGTGTGTGGAATACAGGAGATCCCTTAGGGTGTCTCTTAGTATTATCATGCCCTGTGATTAAGGTCAATGGGAAACTACAACAACCCAATCCAGTCAGGACTACAAATAGCCCAGACCCTTCAGGAATGAAGGTTTGGGTCACTCCAGCCAGAACTCAATTAATTAACCATGACCTGCTAAGGTGCTTGTTGAAGGCAAAGGGAATACAGAATGGGTAGTAGAAGAAGGTAGTCATCAACACCAGCTACGACCACTTGACCGGTTGCAGAAACAAGAACTGTAATTGTCATTAGCACTTGAATTTCCTCCTTATTTTGTTAAGAACTTGTTTGTGCATGTATACACTTGCACTAAGAAAACATCTTCGTTTTATTTCCTTTTTCCTTTATCATGTTACACAAGATTTATTGACTTCATATCAGCATGTAAGTGTTGTTAGCTTTATGTAATAGCATTTAGGTTAAGGATTAGTGCACTTCCAGTTGTACAAAGGATAGCTGTTATTATGTTAGGTGTAATTATAACTTTATTGTTGTCTTTTATTGAAGAATACGGATGATTTCAGGAGATGCGTATGGGTTCAAGTTGACAAGAGGTTGGCTTGTGATGGTTGAGTGTCAACTTGATTGGGTTGAAGAATGCAAAGTATTGTTCCTGGGTGTGTCTGTGAGGGTGTTGCCAAAGGAGATTAACATTTGAGTCAGTGGACTGGGTGAGACAGACACACCCTTAATCAGGGTGGGCACCATCTAATCGACTGGCAGTATTTATACATGAAAAGAATGATCAAATTACCTCTTTTACATTTTAAACTTATTTCCAAAAATCGAACAAACATTTAGATTCTCTAAGGGCTGAGAGCCATTTAAAACAACCCAATGCAGAAAGTTCTTAATGTTTTTGCATTTGAATATTCAATCCTCATTTTTACACAAGTCATTCACCATTATTAGAAGATTCTTATTATCAGGAGTAGTAAAATGACTTCCTGTAACTGATTACCTACTGAAGCATTAAAACATTGCTTTACAAAAATAGTAATGATTATAATAATATTGCTTTACAAGAGCAAACTGGCTCATAAAATCTCAGAATCTGATGTTCCAGAAAGTTTTATTATTTTTACAGGTTATACCTATGTTCTATGTTCACTAGTGTGGCACCCTGAAACTACATCTCTCACGGGAGTAATTATTTTTTTTCTTTTTCTTACAACAAAGCTTGTGGAGCAAAAAGGTCATAGGATATTTGAGTATCTGAGGAAGGCTATGTATTGCTTTCTCCCATAGGAAAACAGAGAGGGAGATACACACACACACACAGACACACTTACACATATATTCACATGTTTCTGTATAATTTCAGATATTTCTAAAAATCATTCCATAGACTCTAATTAAGAACACAAGAACCTGCGTTTTCAGGAGAAATAGTCAGTTTTCTTCTTGCTGCATTGGAAATCTCCACGTGAAGAATTTATTTTGCTAGGAGCCCGATGTCAGCAGCCTGCTCAATGCCAGAATTCAATTAATTAATCAGTCAGTTCAGCTTTTCTCTAGGAAGGTTTTTTTTGTAATATTCTTTATGGCTGAGAAATCCTCAGATTTCAGTTTTTCATTCCTTTAATTTATTATGATAATACATACAAGTTTCTCTTCTCTACGTATTCTCATTATTAGGTCAAAATAACTGGTTGGAAAGGTAAAAGCAAATGAATCATTTGTTTAGCTGCATAATAAGTAGCTGGCATAACTGACTTAGCATGCATCCACCAGATAACTTATGATTTAAATAGTTTTAAATCCCTGACATGTTTATGTTTGGTTGGTTGTTTGAGATAGGGTCTTGCTTTATCCCTGAGGCTGTAGTGCAGTGGCATGATCATGACTCACTGCAGCCTCAAACTCCTGGGTTCAAGTGATCCTCCCACCTCAGCTTTCCAAATAGTTGGGAATATTGGTGCATGCAACCACACCTGGCTTTTTGTTTTTTTCTTTTTTTGAAAAGACAAGTTCTTGTTATGTTGCTCAGGCTTGTCTCAAATTCCTGACCTCGAAGGATCCTCCCACCTCAGCCTCTCAAAACACTGGTGGTTCTTTTTCTTTTTAACCCCCAAAAGGCCTACACAAGCGGGAGAAGTAGTTCAGCAAAGAAAAGTTAACAGGGACAAATGGAATATTATAGGCTCGGTTAAAGGAGAAAGCAGAGGCATGGATAATCTGCATTTAATGTGTACTGCATGTTGGGCTCAGCTCAGGTAGAAATTGGAGGTACTGCACTAGGATCTGGTATATGTGGAAGACAGATTTAGAGAGCAATGGCCAGGCATAGGTTCTCTGGTCACGCAGGGAGTCATAAGTTTAAGCTTCCTAATTTATGGCAGCATATTTGCTTAGAAGACTTGGGGCCCTGTTACAAACATGCCAGTTGCCACCATTTATTATGGCCATTTATATTTAAGGCACTTTTAAATCATAGTTTCAGTCAATTAAAAATATTTTGCATAATTCACACAGTCTATCTGGGCTTAAGGTTTTGATCTGTGATCTAATTCTTGATTTTACACCAACGACTTCAAAAGAGTCATGGTTGCAGGGATTGCCAGAATACTCTCAGGTCTGAGCAATTTTCGAATGATTGATTTTTGAATGAGGAGGTTTTCTGACAGTCTTTTCCCCTGCTTCTTATAAACAGTTATGTGTTCACGCTGTCCATTTGTATCTAGTGTTCACATTGGCTGCTCTTGTGAAGATTTCCAAAATAGTGTCTCATTCATTTTAATAATTAATACCCTTTCCTCCTAACCCTTATTTTTCATCTAGATTTAGGTTATTCATAGTTTGGTGGGAATATGCACGAACGCAATTCCATGTGTCTTAAAACTTCCCATTAAGTGTTAAACTTTAGTAACTTCATACTTCACTCCCAATGCCCTGATAAACTATAAAATTGCAAACTTAGTTGATCTGTTTCACCCACTTTGTTTTTCAGCTTCTATTTTCTACTTCAGAGGCAACAAAATTTTTACATGTTTTATAAGATGCATTTGAAAAGAGAGCAAAACTCAGAGTTCTGGTTGACCTCAAATTTGGACTATGTGGAAATGACCAGTTCTCCTTTCTTCAACAGCATTTCCTTAGCATTTGTTACTGGCTTGGAGTTTGGTGAGTACAGTGACTTGGAACCAGAAAAAATAGAGGTTTGAGTTTAAACTTTGATACTATGGTACTAACTTACTGTCTTTGGGTGACCCACTTATCATCCTGGAATCCCATTTTCTTCATTTCTAGAGTGGAAATAATAGCACCTAAATTATGGGGGTTTTGAATAAAGATTACAAATACTCGACACTGTGTCATGCACATTCTGCTCCCTTTTACTGATTTGTAGTACATATATATATATATATATATATATATATATATATATATGCATGTGTCTGTGTGTATAACATATATTCTTTTAACTATATATAATAATTATATATACTGTCTCCAGTTATAGATATACAGAGAGAAAAATATACATGTCATAATTGTGCACCCTAATAAATTTTCATAGATTGAATGTTCTCATGTAACTAGCACCTAGATCAAGAAACTTAACTTTACCAGCACCCCAGAAGCCATTCCTGTGCTCCTTGCAAGTTACTACCTGCTATGATCTATTTGTGTCCCCTAAATTCATATGCTGAAATTCTAACACCCAAGGTGATGGTACCAGGAGGTGGAGTCTTTAAGTAATTAGGTTATGGGAGTGGAATCCTTATGAATGGAATTAGATCCTTTATGAAAGAGGTCTGAGAGAGACCCCTTAATCCTACCACAACATGAGGTTAGAATGAGAAGGCAGCTTTCTAAGAGGAAGAAAGCCCTTACCAGATACCTAATCTGCCGGTGCCTTGATCTTAGACTCCCCAGCCTCCAAAACTGTGAGAAATAACTTCGTTATTTGTGAGCCACCCAGTCTATTTTATTTTTTCTAGCTCCCTAAATGGACTAAGACACTAACCCTCAAAGGTAATATCAGAGTTTCTTAAACTTGGCATTGTTGACATCTTGGGCCAGGCAATTCTTTGTTGTGGAGTAATGGGACACACAGTGTTGTAGAGATGTTTAGCAGCATCCCTGGTCTCTACCAACTAGAGGTCAGTAGTACCCTCTTCACCAAGTCATGACAATAAATAAAGTCTCTAGATATTGCTGAATATTCCCTGGGGTTAATGGGGGTAGTAGGCAAAGTTGCCCCCAGTGAAAAATACTAGTATATACTGTTCTTTATGCAACTAGAACCTAAAGGCCAAAGAGTGTCCCCTATGTGACTATCACTTAGTCTTATCCATCTCCTCTCCTCTGTGGTGACTTACCAGCAGTAGCTGCTGTTGAGAGCAACTTCTGAGTACAATCTACTATCAAGTGGGTTCATTGCCCAGTAGTTCTGAAATCCAGGTCATCCCTGGACCTGGAAATGCAAATATCTTGTACAAATTGGTTCACACACTGTCAAAAACTATTGGCAGTACATCTCCAGTTTGTTTTGAATAATTATTCCTGTCTAGACTTTTCTGAAAAAAGATTTGAAGTAACTTGCAACCCACATGATATGGTTTGGCTCTGTGTCCCCACCCAAATCTCATCTTGAATTGTACTCCCAAAATTCCCACAGGTTGTGGGAAGGACCTGGTGGGAGATAATGGAATCGTGGGAGCAGTTCCCCCATACTGTTCTCGTGGTAGTGAATAAGTCTCATGAGATCTGATGGTTTTATCAGTGGTTTCCACTTTTGCATCTTCCTCAGTCTCTCTTTGCCTGCTGCTGCCATCCATGTAAGACATGACTTATTCCTCCTTGCCTTCCACCATGATTTTGAGGTTTCCCCATCCATGTGGAAATGTAAGTCCGATTAAGCCTTTCTTCAGAAATTGCCCAGTCTAAGGTATGTCTTTATCAGCAGTGTGAAAATGGACTTATAAGTCAATTGGTACCAACAGAGTGGGGCACTGCTGAAAAGATACCTGGACATGTGGAAACAACTTTGGAAATGGGTAACAGGCAGAGGTCGGAACAGTTTGAAGGGCTTAGAAGAAGACAGGAAAATGTGGGAAAGTTTGGAACTTCCTGGAGACTTGTTGAATGGCTTTGACCAAAAGCCTGACAGCAATATGGACAATAAAGTCCAAGCTGAGGCGGTCTCAGATGGAGATAAGGAACTTGTTAGGAACTGGAGCAAAGGTGACTCTTACTATGTTTTAGCAAAGAGACTGGCAGCATTTTACCCCTGTCCTAAGGATTTGTGGAACTTCAAACTTGAGAGAGATGATTTAGGGTATTTGGCGGAAGAAATTTCTTTTTTTTTTTTTTTTTTGAGACGGAGTCTCGCTGTTGCCCAGGCTGGAGTGCAGTGGCGTGATCTTGGCTCACTGCAAGCTCCGCCTCCCAGGTTCACACCATTCTCCTGCCTCAGCCTCCCGAGTAGCTGGGACTACAGGCGCCTGCCACCTCGCCCAGCTAATTTTTTGTATTTTTAGTAGAGAGGGGGTTTCACCATGGTCTCGATCTCCTGACCTCGTGATCCACCCGCCTCGGCCTCTGAAAGTGCTGGGATTACAGGCGTGAGCCACCGTGCCCAGCCATTTGGTGGAAGAAATTTCTAAGCAGCAAAGCATTCAAGAGGTGACTTGCATGCTGTTAAAGGTATTCAGTTTTATAAGGGAAGCAGAGCATAGAAGTTTGGAAAATTTGCAGCCTGACAATGTGATGGAAAAGAAAAACCCATTTTCTGAGGAGAAATTCAAGGGGCTGCAGAAATTTGCATAAGTAACCAGGAGCCAAATGTTAATCCCCAAGACAATGGGGAAAATGTCTCCAGGGCATGTCAGAGGTCTTCATGGCAGCACCTCCCATCACAGGCCTGGAGGCCTAGGAGAAAATTGTTTCCTGCGCAGGGTCCTTGTGCTGTGTGCAGTCTAGCGACTTGGTGCTCTGCATCCCAGTCACTCCAGCCATGACTAAAAGGGGCCAAGGTACAACTTAGGCTGTTGCTTCAGAGGGTGGAAGCCTCAAGCCTTGCCAGCATCCATGTGGTGTTGAGCCTGTGGGTGCAGAGAAGTCAGGAATTGAGGTTTGGGAACCTCAGCCTAGACTTCAGAAAATATGTGGAAACACCTGGATGCCCAGGTAGAAGTTTACTGCAGGGGCAGGGCCCTCATGGAGAACCTCTGCAAAGGCAGTGTGGAAGGGAAATGTGGGGTCAGAGCCCTCCCACCGAGTCCCTACTGGGGCACCGCTTAGTGGAGCTGGGAGAAGAGGGCCATTGTCCGCCAGACCCCAGAATGGTAGATCCATCAACAGCTTGCACCACATGCCTGGAAAAACCACAGACACTCAATGCCAGCCTGTGAAAGCAGCCAGGAGGTGGGCTGTACCCTGCAAAGCCACAAGGGTGGAGCTGCCCAAGACCATGGGAACCCACCTGTTGCATCAATGTGACCCGGATGTGAGACATGCAGTCAAAGGAGATCATTTTGGAGCTTTAAGATTTGACTGCCCCACTGGATTTTGGACTTGCATGGGACCTGTAGCCCCTTTGTTTTGGCCAAGTCTCCCCTTTGGAATGGCTGTATTTATCCAAGGTCAGTATCCTTATCGTATCTAGGAAGTAGCTAAATTTCTTTTGATTTTACAGGCTCATAGGCAGAAGGGACTTGCCTTGTCTCAAATGAGACTGGACTGTGGACTTTTGAGTTAATGCTGAAATGGGTTAAGACTTTGGGGGACTGATGGGAAGGCATAATTGGTTTTGAAAGGTGAGGACATGAGATTTGGCAGGGGCCAGGGGCGGAATTATATGGTTTGACTCTGTGTGCCCACCCAAATCTCTTCTTAAATTGTACTCCCATAATTCCGTGTGGTGGGAGAGACCAGGTGGGAGACATTTGAATCATGGGAGCAGTTCCCCCGTACTGTTCTCATAGTAGTTAACTCTCATGAAATCTGATGGTTTTATCAGGGGTTTCCACTTTTGCATCTTCCTCATTCTCTCTTTGCCTGCTGCCATCCATGTAAGACATGACTTGTTCCTCCTTGTCTTCCACCATGATTGTGAGGCTTTCCCAGCCACATGGAACTGCACATCCAATTAAACCTTTCTTTGTAAATTGCCCAGTCTAAGGTATGTCTTTATCAGCAGCATGAAAATAGACTAATACACCACATTAATATATTAACAATTCTGAACATATCAGTGGCAGATACAGCTGAAAATAAGATGTATTATTTCCTTGACCTGTACAAGTTGAGTTCAGAAATGTTTTTTAATAAATGTTCTTGCTGATAATTTGTTTTAATCTGATTCCAAATAAGTTATAAATTCACATATTGTGATTGTTGATGTGTCTCTCAAGTCTCTTTTAAGCTATTATATTTACACTCTTTTTTCTTGCAATTTTAGAAGAGAAATATTATTTTTTGTCCTGTAGTGCTTTTGACCATCTTCATTTTGCTGATTTTATCCCTCATGGTGTCGTTTAATGTTTTCTTTTGTCCCATTTTCTGTAAATTGGTAGTTGGAAAGAGGTAGCCTTAGACACAGGTTGGATACTTTGTAAATACTATTTCATAAGTGCTGGTGTATCCTACATCAAGAGGCATATAATGTCAATAATTATTAAAGCCTAGATTATTAATTCATTGGTATTACAATATAAAAATATTTTAAGCCTAGTATTTCTCTTGTATTATCTTAAACTTCAAAAAATGGAATATCCCATTCTACTACTTGGCTACATAATGATAAAAATTTTATGGGTATCCAAGATTATATCCTTTTATTTATCAATTTCTAAAATAATAATTTGTTCAATGATATCTAAAGTTGATCAACTAGATTTTTATCTCATTATAAACACAGAAACTTTAAAAAATATATTGTAAGGTACACCATATATTTTGATATACTTATCTTGAATATATATAGTAAATTGATTATTACAGTCTAGTAAATTAGCATATGCATTGTCTCATATGGTTACCTTTTTTTCTTCCCTTTGTGGTAAGAGTGCCTAAAATCTATTCTCCTGGCAAATTATAGACATACAATATTTTCAACCATAATCCTAACGCTATACATTAGATCTCTAGCCTTATGCATCCTATACAACTGCAACTTTTTACCCTTTGACTGACATCTTCCTTTTCCCCTCTCCCTGCCATCTAGCCCCTGGAAACAATGGTTCTACTCTGTTTCTATGGATTCAATTTTTTTAAAGATTCCACATGCATATGCTTGATTTCTGTGTCTGAATACTTTCATTTAACGTAGTGTCCTTTTGATCCATCCCTGTTGTTACAAATGGTGGTGTCTCCTTTTTTTTTTTTTTTTTTTTTTGCAGCCGAATAATATTCCACTGTGTATATATACCACAATTTCTTTCTCCATTCACCCACTGATGGACACTTCAGTTGTTTCCATATCTTGGCAATGAGCATTGGAGTACAGATATGTTGACAAAGGAGTGATTTCATTTCCTTTGGAAACATACCTAGAAGGGGAATTGCTAAGTTTTGTGGTAGCTCTATTTTTAATTTCTTTAGGAAACTCCATACTGTCTTTCATAATGGCTGCACAATCTACATTCCTACTAACAGTATAAAAGGGGATTTAAACAATTTTACATTTCAAATTACTGCCATTGTTATATATATAATTTGTTTTAATCCTTGGTCAATGGAGATCTTTTGAAGTTGGCTTCTGATTCCTTTTGACAAAATCTTAGCAGTTTTTAACAGTTTCTTTGATATCTGACATAAAGTTTTCCAAAATTTATCTTGCACATAATTTATTGCAGACCTAGAATCAGCCATTGCTTCCAAAGGCCCTGGTTTCTTTGAATGGGAAATTGTATTTCTAGACCGCAATATGGGTACTAGGAGTGCTCAACATTGCTTATTTTGTCATTGTTTCCATATCTTTTCAAAAGACAGAAGTAGGCAATATGTTTTGTATGTTCTGGACAGCACTCCATAGTAGTATTCAGAGTCATTCTGTTTAGTAGTTGTAGATGTACTGATATGTTTTGGTTGCGTCCCCACCCAAATCTCATCTTGAATTGTAGCTCCCATAATTCTCACGTGTCATGGGAGGGACCTGGTGGGAGGTAAGTGAATCATGGGGTGGGTTTATCCTATACTGTTCTTATGATAGTGAATAAGTCTCATGAGATCTGATGGTTTTATAAAAGGAAGTTCTCCACTTGGACACAGGAAGGGGAACATCACACCCCGGGGCCTGTCGTGGGGTGGAGGGAGGGGGGAGGGATAGCATTAGGAGATATACCTAATGTAAATGACGAGTTAATGGGTGCAGCACACCAGCATGGCACATGTATACATATGTAACAAACCTGCACGTTGTGCACATGTACACTAAAACTTAAAGTATAATAATAAAAAAAAGGGAAGTTCTGCACATGCTCTCTTGCCTGCCACCATGTAAGATGTGACCCTGCTCTTCCTTTGTCTTCTGCCATAATTGTGAGGCCTCCCCAACCATGTGAAACTGTGAGTCAGTCCATTAAACCACTCTTTTTCTTTATAAATTACTCAGTCTTGGGTATGTCTTTATTAGCAGTGTGAGAACAGACTAACATGTACCCAGTAGTAGATATTTGGTTCTTTCTATTGTTTTACAAATGACCCAAAATGAATTGTTTTGCACATATATCTTTTTTTATAATTTTACTAGTAGTTCCTTTAGGTAGATTCCTAAAGGTTGGATTTTTTGGTCAACAGATAAATATATGAGAGTCTGCTAGATGTCATTAAAGTTTTCTTCATAGAGCTTTTATAAGTTTGCATTTTCACCAGCTATTTTTGAGAATGTCTATTTTCCCTAGCTTTACCAACCTAGTAGGTTAACACCCTTTTGGATTTTTTCCAACACGATTGGCAAGAAACTGTACTTTTGTAGCACTTTAATTTGTAGTTTCCTTATTATGAGAGAGTGAATTATTTTTGTATGTAAAAATCCATGGGTATTTCTTTTTCTATGAATTGTCTATCAATTTCTCTAGCCCATTTTTTTTTTTTATATAGGCATTCTGGTATTTTCTATATTTTTAGAAACTAATTATATAAGAATATTAACCCTATGTGATATAAGCTGTAAATATTTTTCAAACTTCATTATTTTTAAACTCTAATAACTGTGCCCCGTGTAAAAAAAATTGTTTTGTTTTAATTTGTATATTTCTTTTTCTATAAAATTATTTTATCTATAGTTTTCCATCTTGCTACTTAATTTTAATTCATTAAGAAGGAAGTTTTCATCATTCATAGGTCATAGAAGAAACTATGTTTTCTATTTATTTTGTTTTGCTCTAATACTTGATTTTCATTTACATCTTTAAATTTATCCTTTGTTTTCTTCTGTCATGGAGGTTTCTGTCAAAGTCTCATTCTGGTCTTATTTTCTATTACTTATGTGACCTATTATTTTACCTCAGAAGTCCAGTAGTTTCACTAGAAAAATGTCTCCATGTTGATCTTTTTAACTCTTCCAGGTACATAGTGGGTCCTTTCAAAATGTAGCTTCAAGTCAATATACAGGATCTGCTGAGTATATTCTAGGGGTAGAATTGCTGAGTCATAGGACACACATACATTCAAGCTTTAGTAGAAACATCTAAACAGTTTTCCCAAGTGGTTATACCTATTTGCATTTCAGCCAGCATCATATGAGAGTTCTGATGGCTCCACATCCTCCCCATCACTTGATGTCTCCATTCATTTTATTTTAACCCTTTGGATACCTGTGGAGTAGTACTTCATTGTGGTTTTAATTTGCCTTTTCCTGATGGCTACAAGAGTTGAGAACTTTTTCCTATTTCCTGACCATTAAGATACTCTTTTTTTGTGGAGTATTTATTCAACTATTTTGCCATTTTGTTCCCTAAGTGAATCATACTGGTTTCCTTTCATTAACTTGTAGAACTTCTTTACGTATAACACACACATGAATCAAGGTGTTAGAAGACTCAAGAGGGAGGTTTTGAGGTCTCTTTGTAAAGGTACTAAAGACTCTCCCTCATGACCTGACTGCCTCCCAAAGGCCCTAACACCAAATACCAAATAGGGGTTAGGTTTCAATATATGAATTCTGGAGGGATACATTCAGTTTATATCAGTATTTTACTTGTGCTATACTATAGTCTATATTTGTTTTTATCTCATTTAAAAAAGTCTCTCCCTGGCATGCTTCATAACATACATAATACCACAGTAATAGGCATGTAAAAATATATAATTCATAAATAAATAAAACTACATTATTAAGGAATACTCAAAACACTCCAACTTCTAAGTATGCACAATTTTTTTAAAAACATACAGTAAATCATTGTGCGTTAAATTATGTAAAAGGAAGATGTTTGAGTACTAGTTATATGAAATAATCAGAATCTTAGAAAACAAAGAATCATTTTCATCTTCTTTATAATAGCCAGTTGTTATCACATGAGGGAAGACAATCAGAATACATGAGAAATTATAAACAACTGCTTTCATATTGTGGATTCTGATGCTGTAGATATCTAAATTTCATATGCAACAGAAAACACAAATTACTGAATTTTCATATCACATTAGCTGAATTGGAAAAACAATGACTATTTAGAGAAACAAACATGTGATGGAAATTGGCTCAACACTGCATGCCTTAGTATTTTTCTCCCTTTCTTCACCATTGGTTAAGAGTATAATAAAGAGAACTACATTGACAATTTCTGGAACTATAAAGTCCAGAATCATTAAAAAATAAAAGTCAAATTGATAAGCAGAAATATTCAGTGAGGTTTAGTTTTGATGTGGTATCTCCTTTTTAGGTCAAAAATTATAGGCTGCACTAAAGAGAGCCCTATTAGTTTCTATTGCTGCTGTAAGGGTGAGAGACGACAGCAAGATGACTGACTAGAGGGTCCTGGCACTTGTCTCCCTCACAAGCAATGACCAAGGCAACACATAAAAAACTAAAATTCAACTGGAGTGTTGGAGGGAGAGCACTGGAGTGCAGCAAGGGAGTGGTGTGGTCCCTGTGGTACTCAGAAGCCCAGGATGACAACATAGAAAGGGAATTTAGGGACTTTGCCTCTGCCACTCCTTCTCCTCTGCCAGGATTAGCCCGGAGTCAGGAGGGACTTCCGTTTGTGGGGAGAAAGGCAAGAAGACTTCAAGCCCCCTTAGGACACCTATGTCCTTCCTAAGGGAGAATGCCAGAGTCCTCACAAGCCCTGAGGCTAGTTTGGGGAGCTGCCTAGAATTCATGCAGCTGTATTGCTCCAGATTAAGACAAGTTGTACTCCCCTCCTCCACCTCTCCCCTCCATGTTTTTGTGACTCCAGCTGCTGCAGCATGGTGGGATCTTGCAACTAGAGCCACTGCTGGAATACTCCCTGCTCTAGGAGCCAGTAGCCACCGTACCTCTCTGGCCTTGGGACTCTACTGTCATTACACTCCACCCCACACAAGTGGCTGCAACACCATGACCCCAGGTACTCAGAGCCTGAAGTAGGTGTGACTTTGGCCCTGAAAAACAGGGACATTAGCCTCAGGCCAGCGTACTCTGGCCAGAGAAATAGCAAATGTGCCCCCAGCAGATAGGCCCCAAAGGAAGTCAAGCTTCTGCAGAGCCATACTGCTAGCCAGATAAATTTCCCAGTGGGCCCAACACTGGTGGTATCAGTCTCAAGCCGGCCAGACAGCCATGAGCCTATACCCTTCCCCAAATAAACAGCCTGGCAGACTCACCCCTGAGCTGACTGAGCAGCGATAGCCTGCACTCCTGGCTGGAGTAATAGCTTGGCAGTATCAACACCAATGAGCCGGTTCCTGAGCTGGCCAACCCAGGATGGCCATGGGCATGCTCTCAGTCTGAGAAACAGTTCAGGAAGCACATCTTCAGCAAAGCTGTGCTATCACTGCCACAAAATCCCATGGCCCAGTCCACTGAGAAGCTTGCAAACACTGCTAATGTGTATTACATTATGAAGAAACACTATGGCGACTACACTACTGTGTCCATCTAGGACCAAAGCCAATACACCCCATCCAACTATAGAAATAAATCTTTCCCTATAAAACCTACCCCATAAAATTGGAAGAGACACCTGTTTCACCAGATGCATAACTATTAATATAGAGACATGAGAAACATGAAAAAGAAAACATTACACCTCCAAAGGAATACAATAATCCTCCAGTAACAGACTCCAAACAAAAGCAAATATATAAAATGCCAGAAAATGAATTCAAAATAATCATCTTAAGGAAACTCAACAAGATACAAAAGAATACAGATAAATGATTCAATAAAATTAGAAAGACAATTCATGATCTGAATGAGAAATACATCAAAGAGATATTGTATGTATTTAAAAATAAAAGGTATTTTAGAGATGAGGAATTGAATAAAATGCAAAACATAATTGAGAACTTCAAGCAGGAGAAAAAATTTCAAGATAATTCTTTTGAAATAACCTAGGCAGACTGGAAAAGAATTAAAAAAAAATGAGGAGAACCTGCAGGACTTACAGGACACCATTATTTTTTTTAAAATTGTGTTATGGGAATTCCAGAATGGGAATAGAAGGGAAAAAATAGAAAATATATTTAATGAAATAATACCTGAAAACATTCAAGTCTGGGGAGAGAGATGGACATTCAGATCCAGGAAGTTCAGAAATCCTCAAATAGATTCAATAAAACAGGTCATCTGTGAGGTACATAACATTGAGATTGTCAAAAGTAAAAGACAAAGGGAGGGCTGAGCACAGTGGCTCACGCCTGTAATCCCAGCACTTTGGGAGGACAAGGTGGGAGCATCGCTTGAGCCCAGGAGTTCAAGACCAGCCTGGGCAACATAGTCAAACCCCATCTCTTAAAAAAAAAAAAAAAAAAGACTGTGGTGGCATGTGCGTGTAGTTTCAGCTACTCAGGAGGTTTAGGTGGAAGGATTAACTGAGCCCAGGAGTTTGAGGCTGTGGTGAGCTGTGATCATGCCATTGTACTCCAGCCAAAGTGACACAAGAAGAGTTTGTCTCAAAAAAAAAGACAAAGGGAGAATTTTAAAAACAGCAAGAGAAAAACATCAAGTCACATGAAAGGAAATTTCCCACTAGACTAACAGCAGATTTCTCAACAGAAAAGAATGGGACGAATGAAATATGTTCAAAGTGCTAAAATTAAAAAATGTCAAGAATACTATACTCAGTAAAGTTATCCCTTGGAAATGAAGGAGAAATAAAGTATTCCCCAGATAAGCAAAAACTAAGGAGTTTATCACCACAAGATGGGCCTGACAAGAAAAGCTTAAAGGAGTTCTGCATCCAAAAGGGGAAAGATGATAGCTACCATCATGAAAACATGTAAAATTATAAAACTAGTAGATCAAACAAAGGAGAAAAAGAAAGGAATCCAACTTTATTACTAGAGAAAACCACCAAACTGCAAAAATAAACAATAAAAGAGGAAGAAGGGAATAAAGAATATACAAACAACCAGAAAACAATTAATAAAATGAAGGAATAAGTCCTTACTTATCAATCATAGCCTTCATTATAAACAGATTCAATTCCACAATTGAAAGATAGACACTGGCGGAATGAATGAAAAAAAAAAAAAAAAACCCAAAAAGCCAAGACCCAACTGTATGCTGCCTATAAGAAACTAAGTTCACCTGTAAAAACACATATAGACTAAAAGTGAAGGAATGGAAAAAGATATTTAACATAATGGAAACCAAAAGTGAGCAGGAGTAGCTATACTTTTATCAGATAAAATATACTTTGAGTTAAAAATAGCAAAAAGAGACAAAGAAGAGCATTACATAATAATAAAGGGATTAAGTTTGCTAGAAGACATAATTATAAATATGTATACAACCAACACTGGAGCGCTCAGATATATAAAGCACATGTTATTAGTTCTTAAGGGATAGTTAGACTCCAAAACAGTAATAGTTGGGGACTTTAATACTTGATTCTCAGCATTAGAAAGATCATCTAGACGGATAATCAACGAAGAAAACATGGAATTTATACTGCAACACAAACGAAATGGTCTTAACAGACCTATACAGAACATTTCACTTCACAGCTGAAGACTATCCATTTTTTTTCTTCAGCACATGAAACATTCTCCAGGATTGACCACATACACCATTTTATGAGGACACAAAGTAAGTCTCAACAGTTTAAAAATATTGAAATCATATCAAGTATGTTTTCTGTCCACAATGAAATAAAACTAGGAGTGAAGAAACAAGGAACGTTTGAAGCTGTACAAATACAGAAATTAGACAACATGCTCCAAATGACCAGAGGGTCAAGAAAGAAAATCAAGGGGTAATCAAAAAGATTCTTGAAACAAATTGAAATAAACACAATATAGCAAACCTATGGGACCCAGGAAAAGCAGTATTAACAGGCAAATTCATTGCCAAAAAAAGACTACATTAAAAAATAGAAAGATTTCAAATAATAAACCTAGTGACGAACCTCAAGAAACTAGAAAAGCAAGAGCAAACCAAACCCCAAATTTGTAGAAGAAAAGAAAATAAAGATCAGAGCAGAGATAAGCAAAACCGTGACTCAAAAAAAAAAAAAAAAACAACAAAATGAATCATTTTTTTTTTTTTTTTTAAAAGGAAAAAAAAAAAAAAAAATCAACAATTAAACAGGCTAAGAAAAAAGAGAGAAGATCCAAATAAACAAAATCAGAAACAAAAAAGGAGCTGTCACAACTGATACCACAAGAACACAAGGATCACTGGAGACTATTATGAACACAGACATACCAACCGACTGCTAAATCTAGAAGAAATGGATACATTTCTGGCTACATACAAACTACCAAGATTAAACCAAGAAGAAATAAAAGCTGAACAGACCAAGAACAAGTGGCAAGATCGAATCAATAATCAAAAGTCTCCCATCAAAGCAGAGCCCAGGACTAAACGTTGTCGTGACTGAATTCTCTCAAAATTTAAAAAAAGAGCTAATTCCAATTAAAATTTGAAGGAAAGGGAATTCTTCCAAACTCATTCATGAGGCTAGCATAACACTTTTACTGAAGCCAGATAAGGCTAAAACAACATTATCAACAACAAAAATCTATAGACCAATATTCCTAATGAACATACATGCAAATTATCCTCAGCAAAATATTATCAAACTGAATCCAACAACACATCAAAATGATTATACACCATCATCAAGTGAGATTTATGCCAGGGATGTAAGGATAGTTCAACATACATAAATCAGTAAATATGATAGATTACATCAATAAGATGTCAGACAAAAACCATATAATCATCTCATCAGATGCAGAAAAAGCATTTGATAAAATTCAATATCCCTTCATGTTTAAAAATCTTTTCAACAAATTAAGTATAAAAGGAAAGTACCATAGCACAATGAAGGCCATATATGACAAACTCAAAGTTAAGATCATACAGAATTGGAACAAGACAAGGATTTCCACACTCTCACCTCTCTCATTCAACATTACCAGAAGTTCTAGCCAGAGCAATTAGTCAAGAGAAAGAAATAAAGGGGATCTCCAGCGGAAAGGAGGAAGTCAAATTGTTCTTCCTTGCAGAAGACATAATCTTACATGTGGAAAAAAAGAGTTCACACACACACAAAAAAAACTCTTACAGCTGATAAATTTGGTAAAGTGGCAGGATACAAAAGCAACATACAGAAATCAGTAGCATTTCTACACATCAAGAATGCACTAGCTGAAAAAAAAATCAAGAAAACAATTATGCTTACAATAGCTACAAAACTTTTACCTAGTAATAAATGTAGCCACAGAGGTAAAAGATCTCTATAAGGAAAACAATAAAACTGATGAAAAAATGGAAAAGAACACGAAAAATGGAAAGACATTCCATGTTTATGGACTGGAAGGATATTGTTAAAATGCACATACTATCCCAAACAATCTACAAATTTAATAAAATCCCTGTCAAAATACAAATAACATTCATGAAAATAAAACCAAAAAATTCTAGAAATTTCTATAGAACCAACAAGACCCTGAATAGCCAAAGCAATCCTGAGCAAAGAGAAAAAAGCTGGAAGCACCACACTACCAGATTTCAAAATATAATATAATGTTATAGTAATAAAAACAACATGGTACTGCATAAAAACAGACATGCCAATGGAACAAAACAGAGAACCTAGAAATAAACCCATGCATTTAAAGCCAACTGGTTTTTGACAAAGGCACCAAGAGCATTCACTGGGGAAAAGACTCTTTTTCAATAAATAGTGCTAGGGAAACCTAATATTCACATGCAGAACAATGAAACTAGAGCCTTATTTCTTTCCTTAAACAAAAATCGATTAAACATGAATCAAAGACTTAAATATCAGGCCTGCAACTATAAAACTACTAGAAGAAAACACAGAGCAAATGCTTTGAGACATTGGAAAAATATTTTGTGAATAAGACTTCAAAAGCACTGGCAACAAAAGTAAATACAGACAAATGGGATTATAAAACTGAGAAGCTTTTGCACAGCAAAGAAGACAGTCAACAGAGTGAAAATACAACATACAGAATGTGAGAAAATATATGCAAACTATTCATCTGACAAGGGATTAATATCCAAAATATACAAGGAACTCAACTCAACAGCAAAAAGCCTAAATAATCTCATTAAAAAGTGGGCAAAGGACATGAATAGACATTTCTCATAATACATACAAATGGCCAACAAATGTACAAAAAAACTCAACATCACTAATCATCAAAGAAATGCAAATAAAAACCACAGTGAAATATCAACAGACTCTAGTTAGAACAGCTATTATTGAAGAGATAAAATATAACAAATGCTGGTGAGGATTTGATATAGGGGAACTTTTATATACTGCTGGTAGGAATGTAAACTAGTATAGCCATTATGGAAAACAGTATAGATTTTCTTCAAAAAAATCCGAATAGAACTACTCTATATTTCAGCAATCCCACAACTGGGATATAGCCAAAGGAAAGTATATCAGCATATTGAAGAGATATATGCACCCCCATGTTTATTGCAGCACTATTCACATAGCCAAAATATGGAGTCAACTTGTGCCCATCAATACCTGAATGGATAAGGAAAATGTGATATGCATACACAATAGAATACTATTCAACCATAAAAAGAGAATAAAATTCTATCATTTGTGGCAATCGGGATGAGTCTGGGGAATTTTAAGTGAAATAAGCCAGGAACATAAAGGTAAATGTTACATGTTTTCACCCATGTGCAGAAGCTAAGAAAGTTGATCTCATAGAAGTAGAGCATAGAATAGTGGTTATGATAGGTTAGGAAAGGTGGGGCAATGGAGAGATAGGGAGAGATTGGTTAAAGGATTCAAAAATATAGCTAGATGAGAAATAAGTTCTAGTGTCTCATAGCACTATAGTCTAACTTTAATTAATAATAATTTATGTTTCATGAAAAGGGGATTTTTTATATTCTCAGCTCAAACAAATGATAATTGTTTGAGGTGATGGATATGCTCTCTATTCTGATTTGATCGCTATACATTATCGAAACATTACCACGTACCCCATAAGTACAATTATTATGTATCAATGAAAGAAACCCACAACATTCATGGCTTACAAAAACACAAATATCCCTTGCCGTCCTGGAGCAGAAGTCCAAAGCATCTCCCTTGGCTGTAATGAAAGGGTTAACAGTGCTGCATTCCTTCTGGAGGCTCTAGGGAAGAATTGTTTTTATACCGTTTCCAGCTTCTAAAGGCCACCTTCATTCCTTGGTTCATGGCCTCTTCCTCCTCCTTTAAAATCAGCAACCTTGGGCACAGTCCTTCTCAACTGACCATTTCTCTTGGTTGTCTTTTCCAATTTCTTCTTCTTTTTTTTTTTTTTTTTCTTTTTTGAGACAGAGTTTCTCCTGTCACCCAGGCTGGAGTGCAGTGGTGTGATCTCAGCTCACTGCAACCTCCATCTCTCGGGTTCAAGTGATTCTCTTCCCTCGGCCTCCCCACTAGCTGGGATTACAGGCACCTGCCACCCTGCCCGGCTAATTTTTGTGTTTTTAGTAGAGATGGGGTTTCACCATGTTGGCCGGGCTGGTCTCGAACTCCTGATCCACCCGCCTCGGCCTCCCAGAGTGCTGGGATTACAGGCGTGAGCCACCGTGCCCGGCCACGTCTTTCATTTTTAAGGACTTTTGTGATTATACTGGCCCCACTTGGATAATCCAAGATAAACCCTCTGTATTTTAAAGTCAGCTGATTAGTAACTTTAAATCCATCTGCAACCTTAATTCCTCTTTGGCAAGTGAACTAACATGTTCACAGGTTCTGGGAATTAGAAAGTAGCCATCCTCGGTAGGACATCACTCTGCTTATATAACACCTACCAGGATTTTCTAATTTAAAAGTTGGCCACTGTTGGCAGGAGTACATTTCTATATTTTTTGATTTGTAGATTGTCATAAATACTTTCTTGCAATGCAGAATTTCTTATACTTGCATGTGATATAACCCTACATTCACACGTGTACGCACATGCAAACATACACACATAACTGTGCTCCTAATGTATTCGGCTCATCCCTAAAAACAATAATAAATGAAGAAACACATCCTATTTATATAGGGAAACATTCTTATTAAAAGCTGAAATGAAGTGTATGTATAAAGAACAACCAACGGGGAATCAAAAAATCTCTGTTCTCAATTTCAAACTGCCCTTTCATAAACTTTCAGGTAAAATAGTAGTAATAATAGTACTTGAAAGAACTGTGTAGAGTCATGGGCATTTATTTATCTCAAAGGTATTCGCCACCATTAAAACTCCATTTAGGGGTCGCAAGACGAACTTGTGGTCATCTCCAGGGGGTGAAGGTTGGAAAGTGGAACATCCTAGTTTAATTTTAATAGACAAGGAAATGCCTTTTTGTAGTTGGTTCTGGTCAGGAGGCTCATCTCAGCTCAAATCCTTGATGTCATCACTAACTCTGAGGGGTTGAGTACAAACTTTTGACATATCTTACCTCAGTTTCTCCAGTAAGTATTAATAATAGGGTAAAATATTTTGGAATAGAACTCTAAACATTGGCATAGTGCATAAAATATTTGTATCTATAGAGATATTGCCTTTGAATTAATTCGTTTGGTTCTGTAACAATACTGCCTCAATGTTCAATAAAAGTAGATGTTGAAACTGATCATTAGATAGAGTTTGGGCTTATATTTTTCCAATTCTGGGTTTCAATCATCCATGTTATATTTGTCTTCTTTTATTTCAGAAAATCACAAATTAGCAATAATTACATAATTCTTTTTGAATAACCACTCAAAAATAGAGCCTAAAACTAAATATTCAATCCCTTTAAATTGATTGGCTTAGATAATTTTCTTTTTGGATTTGGGCTATTATTAGATTGAAGTAATTAATCATCTTAACAGTATACTTACATTTTAACCGTAAAGTTGCGTTACTTTTAACTCACACTAGGAAATGTTTGTCAAAACTAGAAATCATTAAGGTAGACATACCAGTTAAGCTGTTAGTTGCAGATGCAAATGTGTATCTTTGCCCAAACTTAAAACTCTTGCTTGTGAATTTAATTCTATTGATATCAGTGAGCTGCACAGAACTCAATTGGTTAAGGAGATATTAGGTATGCACATTTGGGGATGCCCATATGCTTTTCAGCAAACATACAACAGGTCAGGCTAATGAGAAGTGTTTGCCTGAAGAATTCATTATATTTATTGATAAGTTTGTCATATTGACATGGAGGACTGCATTGTTAGTCATTATTCGCCATAAAGGTGAGTCCCTAAGGTGGACATTAATTTTGCATTTTAATACTTGATGAATAAAAGTTCCATTGTTGGCATCCACGTCTGCCACCTACTATCTTTTAGGACATAAATTTAGTTAGGCTTAGTTTTGTAGATAATTTTTTAATGCTGCACAAAAAGTTAACTTCCTAGCTATGTAATCTTAAGTTAGTTAATCTTACAGAGACTTGGTTTTCAGATCTGCCAAATAGGGATTCTTATGTGGATAAAATCTAACATGTTCATTTAGATACAAAGAGATGAGAGAAAGACACACACACACACACACACACACACACACACACACACACACACGAAGAAAGAGAGAGAGACGGGGAGGGGTGGAGGGATCAGTTGTTGTCCAAGTATATTGATAAAGTGCAAGGCATTTTGATCATTATTGGAACTGATACATTTTGCTTTTATTTAACATAGAGAACGTACCACATGTTATCTTCTATCTTTATCTCTTAGCATTGCTCACTAAAAAGAACAGTATATAGGTAACAATTTAGGATAATCTATCTTGCTTTATGCATAGATTTTTCACAAATTAAAACCACAATGAAAAATCATCTCGCCTACTCAGCATAACTATTATTAAAACATAAAAAATAACAGATATGGGGGGAGAATGCAGAAAAAAGGAAACATTATGCACTGCTATTGGGACTGTAAATTAGTACAACATCTATGGAAAACAGTACAGAGATTTCCCAAACAACTAAAAATAGAACTACCATTAATCCAGCGATCCCACTACTGGGAATCAACCTAAGTGTCCATCAATGGAAGATTAAAGAAAATGTGGCATATATGCACAATGAAGTACTATTTATTCATAAAAAGAATGAAATCATGTCTTTTGTAGCAACATGGATGGAACCGAAGGCCATTATCTGAAGTGAAACAACTCAGTAACAGAAAGTCAAAGACCTCATGTTCTCACTTATAAGTGGGAGCTAAATAATTTATGCACAATGGACACAGAGTGTGGAATGATAGGCGTTGGAGACTGGGAATGGTGGGAGAGGGTGGATGATTAGAAATTACTTAATGGGTACCATGTACACTATTTGGGTGATGGACACACTAAAAGCCCACACTTCACCATTACTCAACATATCCATTTAACAAAATTGCACTTGTACTCCTTACATTTATACATTTTTTTTAAAAAAAGACTTCTATATAGCAAAGTAATTCTAGGTTATATATGAAATTTCTTTTCCCTAGGCTTAATTTCAGTCAGTGTTCAGCTCCCGTGTATTTGAGATTTAGAAGTCACTGTCCCACCCATCCCCCACCATACGTCCTCCTATTCTCTCACTCCCTTGCACCTAGGGCATCCCATCCTTACCCACTTGAGTCAGATCTACGGGGTCCTGGACCACACATCTTCCTCTTGCTTTTTTCTGATTATGCTAAAGTACATCTACAAATACATAGAACATAGAGTATTTGAGGCTTTTTAATTCCAGAAAATTTATTTAGCACTCATACTTATCTATGATTCAAAGGTTAAAGTTCAGCAATAGTTTCAAACAATAATTTCTCCTTGGAGCTCTGAAGATGGTGTATCCAGTGGCTGATGAGACGTGACAAACAATCTAATTCTGCTTGCTTTCTTTATTTTTGGCAACCTTTTCCTCTTTCTCATTAGTTTTTTTAAAATTTTCACTTTATTTTTGTTTCAAAATTTCCCAAGGATTTATCTAGATCTACATCATTTTTTTTTTAATTCATTCTGGTTGCCACTCAAACTAAAGTGAACTCTATCATGCTAAACTATACTATATAATTTAGGTGTAGAAAATTGTTGTCTGTTACTTAAGCTATCGTTTCCTTTCTTACAATTTTCTCATCTCTTTTACTGAGATGAATATAGACAGAAGTAAGACATCCTTGAATAATCTTTTGTCTTTTTTCTCATATATTTTTTTCTTTTTCTCTACATTCTGGAAAATTTATTTGCCTTTTCTTTCAATCTTTCAATTATTTAATTTGATCAAACATATTTTAAATGTCTAAGCTATGTTTTCCACTGCAGTCTATTCCTTTAATATCTTCTCAAATCTGATGATGATAGAGTGTTTTTTTAAACAACTTTTTGTCTGTCTTTCTGAATCATCTATTTCTTTCACGTCAGTTCTTTTATGTTGTCTGTTCTCCACAAAAGTCTGTGGACCCATTACTGATTCTATTGTGAAATGAATTGGATTGAGTGTTCTAGGCAAGAGCTATAGGTTTTCTCTGCTAATGTGTAAGTAGGTCTCCTTCCTGAGAAGCCTGTCTTTGGAAGGAGATCTCTGTCAATATGAGAAGGATGTGCCACTGGCAGGATTTGCTTGAGAGAGAGTGGGCAGAAAGTCAGTCCTGGGTTATGGGTCCTCCTAAATGTCAGAATAAGGAAAGCTTTGTTTTAAGGTTGCCAATATCACACTATAAATGTTAATATTAATAACAGCTAATACATAACTTACCAGGTACTGTTCAAGGAACTTCTATTTAATCCCCAAGTGATGTCAAAGAGATGATGGGATATGAGATACCAGCCTTTATCCTCCTCCCTCACAGAAAAAATTATAAAGTCAACCACGAACAGAGATAGCCTTGGGAGGATTCAAAGATACAGTTAAAACCTTGGAAACTGAAGCCACTGCTGCAGCAGACACAACCCTGTGTCAATTCCTGGAATACCAATATCTCTACATACACCTGCACTCTCGACCCCAGCTCTGCAGCAGATACACAAGCACTCACACCTGGTACATTGGAGCCCCATTGCAGTGGAGGAATCTGCGCCCTAGATTCTGGAAATGCTACAGCTCTGTGTTTGCCTGTACTTGGAATGCCAGATTTCTAGTTTCTCCACAAGCACCTGCACCTCACACATTGTTACCAACATGGCAGAAGGGGAACCTGTGCCCCAGGCACGAGTGCCAGCACCCCACAGCCATGATTCTTCTATGTGTGCCCGGACTCCAGAACCAGGCATTACGGCTGTGTCAAAACCACCATGTGTCGGAAACTGGTGCCACTGCTATTGCTAGTGTGCCTTCGAAGTGAGTCTGGCACCAAGAATAATATCCATGGCCAAACTTTCCCATGGGGGAGAAAGGAGATCAGGAGGACTCCAGCACCTTTCACTGCCAGAGACCCTAATGACCCTCACTATCACTGCAGATACACTCAGCTTTGGCTGCTGTGTATTCCTGTAATCTTTGCAACACTGACTTCAACTGACAGAGCTTCATAGAAGCTATAATTCCGCACCTTCAAAGGAGGTGGGATTGCTGCAACTCACCCAGATGGGGTCTGCACAGCCACCAGTAGGTGAAGATCTTTTTCCATCAGAACCAGTCCATAAAGTCTGGAAGAAGTAACTGCTCTATCAAATGCACAGATATCAGTGCAAGGCAACAAGTAATATGAAAGAAAAGCAAGGAAAATAACATAAAGGAAAAAAGAAGGAATTGCAAAAGAATACAATAATTTTCCAGCAACTTACCTCAAATAAATGGAGATCTACAAGTTACCTGACAGATAATTAAAAGTAATTTACTTTAAGGAAGGTCAAAGAGCTGCCAGAGAACAGAGACACAACTCATTGAAATCAGGAAAACAATATACACGAAAAATGAGAAGTTGAGAAGAGTAATCACTAAAAAACACAAAAATTCTGGGGCTGAAGAGTATAATAAATAAAATAAAAGACCTAGTGAACTTAAAGACAGGTCATTAAAAATATTCAGTCAGAGGAGAAAAAAGAAAAAATAATTACAAACAATGAAGAAAGCCTAAAGGATTTATGGGACACCATTGAGAGAGCTAACATTCACATTACAGAAGTTTTAGAAAGAGGAGAGAGAGAAAAGAAAACTAAATCTATTTACGGAAATAATGGCTTAATATTTTTCATATGCAAATCAATAAGTGTGATATACCCCATTCACATAATGAAGGATAAAAATCGTATAATCATCTCAACAGGTACAGAAGGAATATTTGAGAAAATTTGCCATCTTGTCACAATAAAAATTCTTATCAAACTAGATGTAGAAAGAATGGGTTTTATTGTTTAACACAATAAAGGCCATATATGACAAGCCCATAGCTAAAATCATAATAATTAAAAGCTGAAAGTTTTTCTCCTAATATCAAGACAAGACAAGGATGCCCATTCTTGCCATTTCTACTCAACATAGTACTGGAAGTCTTAGCCAGATCGAATAGGCAAGAAATAGAAACAGAAGACATCCAAATTGGAAAGGAAGAGATTGTTTCTATTTGCAGATGATATAATCCTATATATATAACACTCTAATGACTCAGTCAAAAAACTGTGAAAACTGATAAATGCAGTAAAATTGCAAGTTGTGAAATCAACATACAAAAATCAGTTGTGTTTCTATACACTAATAATTAACTATTTAAAAAAATAATAATTTCACAATATCAAAAAGAAACAAATCCTTAAAAATAAATTTAGTCAAGAATGTGAGATATCTGTACACTGAAAACTGTAAAACAATGATGAAAGAAATTGAAAGATGACACAAATAAGTGGAAAGATATACTGTGTTCATGGATCAAAACGACCAATATTATCAAAATGTCTATACAATTCAAAGTGATCTACAGAATCAATGCAATGTCTATCAAATTTCCAATAGCATTTTTCACAGAAATAGAAAACAAGCATACATTTGTATGGAAGCACAAAATGTTCTGAATAGGTGAAGTCACTTGAGCAAGAATAACAGAGTTGAAGCCTTCTCAATTTTAAATTATATTACAAAGCTATAGTAATTAAAATGATATGGTACTAGCATAAAAAGACACACATGGATCAATGGAACATAATAGAAAGTCCACAAATAAACCTACACATGTGATCAACTAGTCTCTGAGGAAGAATTCACTGGGTATACACAAGGGGAAAAGATAGTCCCTTCAATCAAAGGAGCTAGGAAAACTGACCATCTGCATGCAAAACAATGACAGTGAATCATTATCCTACACCATACACAAAAATCAACTTAAAATGAATTAAAGATTTAAACATAAGACCTAAAACTGTAAAATTCCTCAAAGAAAACATCAGAGAAAGCCCCCATGACACTGAACTTGCCAATGAATTTTAGCTAAGACACCAAAAACATAGGCAACAAAAGTCGGATTAAACAACTTAAACAAAATCAAACAAGCTAAATTAAAATTAATTAAAATTAAATAAACAGAATTAAACTACAGCAAACTAAAAAGTTTCTACACAGCAAAGGAAACAATCAACAAAAAGAAAAGGTAATCCACAGAATGGGAGAAAATATTTGTTAACCATATATCCGATAAGAAGTTAATATTCAAAATATATGAGGAATTCATATAATTCAATTGTATGAATTGCAAAAAATGAAAGTAATCTGATTTAAAAATGAAAAAAGAACCTGAATAGACATTTTTTCCAAAGAAGATAAGCAAATGGCCAAGAAGTGTATAAAAATGTACTTAACATCAATCATCATCTGGGAAATGCAAATCAAAACCACAAAATGCAAACCTGACACCTGCTAGAATGGCTGTTAACAAGAAGTCAAAAGATATCAAATGTTGATGAGGATGTGGAGCAACCTTATACATTGTTGGTGGGTATGTAAACAGGTACAACCATTATGGAGAACAGTATGGAGGTTTCTCAAGAAATCACAAATATAACCAACATGTGATCTAGGAATCCTACATGTGAGTATATACCCAAAGGAAATGAAATCAGTTTGTTGAAGAGATATCTGCCCTCCCTTGTTCATTGCCACATTCTTCATAACAGCCAAGATATGGAAACAATGTGTTTCTTGACAGATAAATGGATAAACTGTTACAAACACACACATACACACATATACACACACACACACACACACACACACGTAGGTAATTGAATATTAGTCAGCCTTAGAAAATAAGAAAATTCTGTCACTTGCAATAACATAGACAAACCTGGAGGACTTTATGCGAAGTAAAATAAGCCAGACACTCAAAGATAAATATTGTATGATCTCACTTATATGTAGAATCTATAAGAGTCAAACTCATAGAAACAGAGAATGGTAGTTACCAGGATTGTGTGCGGTGGAGTTGGCGGGAGTGGAGGATATCTTGGTGAAAGGGAACAAACTTTCACTTATAAAGTGAATACGTTCTGGAGACCTAATGTACAGCATGCTGACTACAGTTACTACAAATAGATTGTAAACTTGAAATTTGTTAAGAAAATAGATTTTAAGTAGCCTCAACACACATCCAGGAAAGGCAACTATGTGAGATTATGGATATGTTAACTTGATTGTGGCGATCACTTCACGATGTATATCGAAACATCACATTGTATATCTTGAATATATATAGTATTTCCTTTTTAATTATACCTCACTAAAGCTAAAAATAATATTTAGTCCCCAAAACAACTATGTGAGGTAATGCGATTATTATTTCCCATTTTGCAGATGAGGAAACTGAGGCACAGATGGTTAAGGAAATTGCCCAAGGTCGTACAGTTGGTAAGTAACAGAGCTGAGCCCTGAATGCAGCCAGTCTGGCCTTGTGCCCTTGACAATTACATACTCTGCCTTGACTTTCTTCAGGTATTTCACTGATGTTCTTGAAAGAAAAGGCTTCTGGTTTTATGGACTGAGACCATACTGTCTATGTGCCTCCATAAACACTGCGACTCTCCCTCTTCTCATGCTGCCAACCACAAGCTGAGCTTTTTGAAGATTACCAAGGACAAAGCAGCTCCCTTTTCTACTCTCCTGGTGTGATCTCTAATTTGGCACCACCCCTCCCTGGACACTACCGTGTTCCATTAATCCACACACTTCTCTATAGCTCTTGTGTAGGATGATTCTTCCTTCACGTTCTTCCACTCCCTTAATTCACATGGATTTATTCTCTTTTGTGTCATCCTTTCATTTTATTGGTCCCCCATAACAGAAGGGCCATCCTACCACGTTCAATTAAACAGATTTATGAAACTCAAGCACAAGTTGTAGCCCCTATTCACATATTTACCTTCTCAAATGATTTTAAGCAATCTGTGTTAACATCCTAACATAATCTTTCTAAATTAGTAATTAACTTTGATTTATCCAACTTAGTCTAGTGATAAAGACAGGAACTTAGCTTATAGTTTTCCATATGCCTAAACTTAAAAATGTACTTTGTCAGATATAAAAGCCTAGGCATAACATGTCTGAAGACACTTGAGATTTTATTCTGAAAGGCTCTTATTGGGAGAATATATCCAATTTCCACAAGTTTATCCCATAATTTTCCAATACAAACCTTGGCATAAGCATTGAGTCTTGAACACCTAAGACAAGCAAAGGCCTCTTTGTAAAGATGTTACCATTTTGCTTTGTAAATGTCTCACAATTTTGGTGGAAAAGCATAATGCTAAGTACATTTCTCAGGTTCTAGAAATGGGTTCTAATGATCTATTAAATATTGATATTTTAAACTGTAAACTTCCTTATTATTACCTGAATGTGAACCAATGGTCAGTTCTTAGACATTTCAAGTAACTGAAGACTATTCTTTTCTATGACAGAAGTAGCAGCAGAGGTTTAAGCAGAAACTTTACTGAAAGTCAATTCCACCTCTTTGCATTTATCAATGCCAGTCTTACTCTGCATATTTTTTTGGTATTCGCCATGCATTGTTAACGGTGATTGTCATGTAATTAAATCACTGCTCATCACAAGAGTCTGTTTTTATGCTGAGATAAGCATCAGAAGCGTGCTGCAGGACCTCCAGATCAATAAAGATGTTCCCACTAGGATTACAAAGAGGCTGGGTTTGAGAAGGGCACCAGAATTAATTAGGACTTATTTCTCTTTTTCTACTTTCAATATATTTTTAATTGTTTTTCCATTTTCAATGGGCTCTACTACCCCCCTCTTTTTTCTAATTCTATACTGATGCTCAGACACTTCTGTCCAGAGCTCTGTGGGAGCTGAATGTTCAATCCCTTCTACTTTTTCAGTTGTATCCGCAAACTGCAACTTCATTTAGTCCCAGTGATCTCCAGGTTTTATCATTTTCAAAGATACTTTGGAACTAGTGGTGGCCATTTCCAAAAGCTATGCCAACATTAAAATGCTAGCTTTGAACTGCAGATGGACTTCTTGCTTCAGCTGGCATGCTCATGACAAAATTATAGTAGCTGGTTTCTAGGGGTATCAGTGTATTCTAAAATGAAACAAAATCTAAATTAAACTCAAATTTAAAAATCTTCTTGTTCTTCAGTCAACTGCGTATAATAACCTGGTGAGGGATATGCGAAAGAAGAAGAAAAACACATACTGAGTTTGGAGTCTATAAGCATCATATCCTAAGAGATGTGTCCCCATGCAGAAGGAGCTGCATGACATAAGAGGACCAATACTCCTAAATTCAAGGATTATTAACATTCCTGGATGCAGAAATAAAGACTAGAAATTAGTGAGGCCACAGCTACAAGAGATAGTGATGGTAGGGAAAGGGACATTGTATCCAAAGAGTAAGAGAGAATAGAAACATTTCTAAGCATTGAGAAATAGATTTTTCTGAAAAGCAGAAAATAATTAATTATTTCAAAAACAGGAAGGAGAAAGTGATCTACTAATGGTGACCCAAAATGACCACATTGTAAGATCCCATTATCAGGTATACCCAGTCACAGCTGGGCTATCACAAAGCAGTAAGTGATAGGAGGGCAATGTTGGTGTTTCTTGCTTCCATGAGTTTGATAATTAAATCACCCATTCATTCTTTCATTCAACATACACTTACTGAATGCCTACTCTTAGGGTTTGAGGGATTTTAAAAGGCCAGAATAATTCCCCATTGACCTGAGTTCAGAAACAACCTGGAGGTGGATTCAAACAAATGGGGATGAAAATACATCTTTATTACTGCTATTGAAAAATCAGGACAAGCGGGCTTCCTGATACTCAACTGTGGGATTAGACTTATTCAGCCAGGCACAGTGAGTGTTGACTACCACAAGACTCGCCTTCCAGGAGCATAACCTGCTCCTGTACGACTCAGCGAGGGAATGGGACTGAGAGTGATTGCCTATTTCCTTCTGCATGAGGAGGTGAGCTGATGGGGGCACTGAAGGGAGGTCATCAGGGTCACTCTAGCATCACTTCCTTCATGGCAGCTTCTTGAGTAGTAGCCCATGGCAAAGGACCCTTCCTAATAGGAGACACACACACATACATTCCTGGCAGGCAGAAACCAGAGAAAGTCAATGCCTTCAAAAAACTTACCATCCAGTATCAGAAATAGAGCACTATACCAGCAATAATAATACGTGACCAACTTTCTTTTCTAGTAAGTGGAGCATCTTGAACTTGGTAGGGGCTACAGCCCTCGGACCTCTGAAGTTGCACTGAAAAATCAACTCGCAAAAGGCAGAGTAATAGGCGATACAAATTTGTTTAATGTGTATGCACAAAAGCCTTCAGAATGAAGACAATAAGGTGCAGAAGCTTATGTACCATCTTGAGGTTATAGAAAGAATGTGGGCTCAGAGCATGGCCCCAAAGAGGTTGTGTTGGTAATTCAGGTTTAGTGGCAAGGCAGGTTATGAGAGGGAGAAAGGAAGAGGCCTGTCTAGCTAAGGTGGCCTTGTTATGTAGACGAAGCCTCGTTGGTAGCAGTCCTCCAAGAGAACAGAAGGCATAGGCAGCAAATGTCTCTTGTCAGACTTTTAAAGGTATCAGACTCAGTAAATCTCTTCTACATCAAGAAATGCCTAGAAAGAAAAGTCCTGGCTGCATTAATGATGATTTTGTGTGGATGTAAATTTTCCCCACTTCAGTCTGCTGGCTCTGCGGCAGCCATTTCCAAATGTGTCAAAGAAAATATATTTTGGGGTAAAATATTTTGATTTCCCTCAACTGCATGGGTAAGTAGCTGGCCCCAACGTAGCTTTCCAGTCCTATGTATCACTACTGTCTCAGAAATATGGTGGATTTCAGTCACATTCCACTACTCTTCAATCCTAAATATATACACTTGCCTTGACATTTTTCTCCCAGTGTCAAATTGTCTCCATTTTTCAGTGCTTTGCCCATGTCACATCTGCTTAACAGTTAGTTTTATTTTTATTTACTTTTTTGAGATAAGGTCTCTCTGTGTTGTCCAGGCTGGAGTGCAGTGGTGCGATCTTGGCTCACTGCAAGCTCCGCCTCCCAGGTTCATGCCATTCTCCTGCCTCAGCCTCCCGAGTAGCTGGGACTACAGGCGCCCGCCACCACGTTCGGCTAATTTTTTGTATTTTTAATAGAGATAGGGTTTCACTGTGTTACCCAGGATTGTCTAGATCTCCTGACCTTGTGATCTGCCCATCTCAGCTTCCCAAAGAGCTGGGATTACAGGCTATTTTTTTAATTATTATTTTTTGGGGGTGGAGTCTTGCTCTATTGCCCAGGCTGCAGTGCAGTGCCCAATCTCGGCTCACTGCAACCTCCGCCTCCCAGGTTCAAGCGATTCTCCTGCTTCAGCATCCCGAGTAGCTGGGATTATAGGTGCACACCACACCTGGATAGTTCTTGTATTTTTAGTAGACATGGGGTTTCACCATGTTGGCCAGGCTGGTCTCGAACTCCTAACCTTGTGATCCACCTGCCTGGGCCTCCCAAAGTGCTGGGATTACAGGCGAGAGGCACTGCTCCCAGCCAAGAGACAGTTATTGATCCCCATGACTATGCATAACCTTTCCTGCTTTTAAGTTTGTATATCCCTTAGTTCCATTCTGATGTTGGTTGCGTTAGCAGTGGTGCTGAATCTGTACAGGTTTGCAGCAACTCAAACCTTGCCTCCTCAGAGGAAAGAATTTCTCCAAGGGACATAAGGCAGAGTGAGAGACCAAAGCAAGTTTTAGAGCAGGAGTGAAAGTTTATTAAAAAGCTTTACAGCAGGAATGAAAGGAAGTAAAGTACACTTGGAAGAGGGCCAATCGGGCGACTTGAGAGATCGAGTGCACTGTTTGACCTTTGACTTGGAATTTTATATGTTTGCATACTTCTGTGTTGCATTACTTCTCCCCTGAATCTTCCCTTGAGGTGGGCTGTCCACTTGTGCAGTGACCTGCCACCATTTTGGAGAGGCCACATGCATAGTGTGTTTACTGAAATCGAATACATGCTCATTTGAGGCATTTTCCCTCACCTGTTGAGGGTTCCTAGAGGAAGGTTATAGACCCGTTAAACTGCCATTTTGCCCCTTAGCGATCATGCTTGCACCCTCACACAATTCCTGAGATCTTATCAGGAAGCTGCTGATCACCAGCTGCAGATGCTTATTTATTTGGAGACTGCCGCTCCCTCGTGCCAGCTGCAACCAATTATTGTTTTAGAGAGAGAGAGTTTAACAACCGCATGACCATCACCTGAGGGTCGCCTGACATTCCTGGGGTTGGGGGGCTATCCTGCCCTACTCACGTCTGCCTATGTACTCTGCTCTAACAGTTGTAACCTTCCTTACTCTATCAGAAGAATGTGCATGCCCATTTCATCCCTTCTTGAACTGTGGCATTCTCATCTCTAAATGTTGCCTAATGTCTGACTCAAAGGCCTTGCACACAGACATACACTAAGTATGTTAAATGGAAGAAGCACTCCAAAAAGTGAGCATTGCCTAGATTTATTTTCTTCATTTCTATCCATTCATTCATTTGGTTAGTCAGTCAAAACTTATGAGAGGCTGCTATGTGCCAGGTGTTATTTCTAAGTATGATGAAAACAAAAAGTAAGTACAACGTAGTTCTGCTGTATTTGCCTGATGGGCTATTCCTGCTCACTGAATAGACAAAACCTATTCACTGAGACTGTGGTACTGCAGTAAAGAAACAGTTTAATTCACACAAGGCTAGCCTGGTAAAAGATAAAGGTATTACTCAAATCAATCTCCCTGAAGGCTTGGAGGGAGGTTAGGGTTTTTCAAGGATAGCTTCATGGGCAGGGAACTAAATGAGTGCTGCTAATTGGTTGGGGATGCAATCAAAGGGGTGTGGAAAACGGTCCTCCTGAGTTGTCTGCCTCTAGGTGGGGCCACAGGATCCGCTGAGTCATGAGTTCAGAGTCCAGGTGAGGCCAGTCAACTGCCAGAATGGAAAAGTCTGGAAAAAACCTACAAGACCAATCTTAGGTTCTATGATATTGACCTTATCTACAGAAGCAATTGGGAAAGTCACAAATCTCGTGACCTCTGGCTACATGGCTCCTGAGCAGTAAGGGATTATAGAAACTATGCCTACATTTTAGCATAGTTCAAGCCCCTCCCATAATCCTAATCTTGTGGTTTTATTAATTTTCCATCCCTGAGGAAGGAGGGAGTTAGTTTTAGGGAGGGACTATCATCATCCTTGCCTAAGTAGTTTATGTTAAACTATGAACTAAATAAACTATAAACTAAATGTAGTTTATATAAACTATATAATTTAGATTATATAAACTATAAACTAAATTTCTCTCATGGTAAGGTTGGCCTATGCCCAGGAATGTGTGAAGATAGCTAGCTTGTGAGGCTAGAAGCAAGATGGAGCCCGCCATGTTAGATTTCTGTGCCCTAATCTTTGCAACGGCAGTTTAACTATCTTTAAAATAGGAAAATTGAAAATAGTATCTAATACTTTATAATTGTATCTGACATTTATTGACAGTAAATGACTTGGAATTAAGGTAATAATGACACTCTTCATAGAACCCCAAATCCAGGGTAAACAAGTAAAAAGAAGCTGGACCCACGGCTCCTTTCCTTTCGTGACTAGGCAGGGTCTAACCAGTTTCTCATCCCCTCTCCTACTTAGATCTCTATAAATCCAGAGAAGGAGGCATATAACTCTATAGTCAGAGCACCTTCCCTAAACCCTGTACTGGCCTCATTTCTCCATGCAGAACTTCAAGTGCCATTTACCATTTAAAGGCATTTAAATCTGGAAGATGGCAGGTCTGTTGTCAAAGAGAATTAAAATTTTCTGTAAAGTTCTATGGGAATATGGAATTTCATTATTTTTTTTCTCTGCAGTCTTCCCATCATCCCCTTGTAGACTCAATTTTCTCTGCATTTTGTGTTTTTCATAAAACAAAACATTTTCCCTTCATAGTAAAGCTTTAAATGACCTTCATTCTGTTTATTGCCTCTCCAGCTTGTATTAAGCCTTCAAGCTCTGCAGAGGGATTTCTAAAGGACACAGGCCTCAAACCTGCCAACCTATCAATTTAGCTGGGAGAAAAAATAAAAAGTTAGTGTGCCTCTCCCATGCTTGAGATTGATTTGTACCTAACCTTCAGCACAGAGCACACTGTTCACTAAGAGAGATCTATTTTTATACTCTAGATCAACTGTCTCTTTCCTCTCCCCATCTCAGCCCTCTCCCGTGCTCGCTTTTGTCCCTTAAGATGGAATTGTAAGCCCCCTTTTTCTCCAAGGACTGGAATATATAATGTTGAAAGGAAGCCACTTTAGCTCACAAGTCCCCTGGAGTGGTTTGGGAGGTCACTTGCAGTGTAATGAGGTCTTGCTGCCACTAGGGCCCTAAAGAAAATTACAAGGAGACCAAGTATATCCTTGGAAACGCTTTAACTTCAGATGGGACCTTCTCCACAGTCAATCAGTTTATTGATTTTGTTTGTCCATAATGATTCATGGTTTTCAAAATTTTGATGAATTGAAAAATACCTGCCCACATTCTTTCTTCTGCCTGTGCAGTGTTCCTCTTTATTTCTACTGATAATGTGAACTGGTTGTTCCAAGTGACTGGGAATATAAAATTGTTTGTGTACGCATTACTCTGGAAAAAAAGCAGACTTCCTTCCTCAACTCCATGGGTCCAGTGAGATTGTCAAGCATAGGGGCCGAACCCAGCCACAAGGTTAGTCGCATGATCTAGGCTCAGCTATCCTAATGCATCAAACTCTCAGCTACAGTTGTTAGATCAGTATAAGCAAGTGCCCCAATGAGAGAAGTCTTTCCTAGGTTTCATACAGAGATTATAAAGAGCCGTTAGATTTTATCTCAATTTGTTAGGCTGGAAGAAGCTACTGGCTGTCAGCTATCTTGTCTGCCAAGTAGACAAAATTAGCATGAAAAATAAAATCCAATAGAGACAAAAACTATGAGACGTGAGTTCCTGGCTCTACCTGGGACTGAAGCAAGAACCATCCAGAGATATCCCCATTAACCAATCCAATAACTTTCCTTTCTGCATATTTACATGATGTTGGGTCTATCACTACAATAGAAATCCCCTCTCATGCATTTTATAATGCAAAGAAATACTTTCTTCTAATTTACAGGTCTTTGATTTACATATAGTATCAAATATTTATTCTTGTTGGCAGGATATTTCTATTTCTTCTCTTTTTAATTTTGTCTTTATGGTCTTTGCCCATATTTGACAATTTTTTGTTTTGTAATAACTTTTTATCTATTTGAGGTACTACCTCCTTTTCTGTCATATATGTAGCAAATATTGTTGCCCAGATTGTCATTTGTCTTTTGCCTTCAATAGGAAAACAGACAAATGTTTTTCTTATGCATTCTGCTTTTGGCATTATGCTTTAAAAACACTCCCTACTCCAAGATTATTTTTAAAAACTCAGTATTCAAAATAAAATTTAAAAATAAATTATCATTCTTCTGTACTGGGAATTACCATTCAGAAAAGGGAATTGAAAATAAGATTCCTTTTGAAATAACAGCAAAAGCTGTAAAGTCATTGGAGTTTAACCTAACAAGGAAGGCACAAGTATTTATGGAGAGAATCTTAAAACAATTACACAGTACATAAAGGAAGATTTGATTAAATGAAGAGATATGCTATATTCTTTGATGGAACAATAATGAACTTAATATTACAAAATGCTATGTATTCTACAAAGGGCACCCCCATATATTTACCTGTAAACTTTTCATTAACCCTAAGTAGTAATATTATCAAGAACATTATCATAGGTGCTTGTTGGGGTTGGAGGGTACAATGTCAGAAAGGTAGAGTAGTAGTAATGCTAGGGAGAAAATCAAATACAAAGGCTAGAGGGCGTGTTATACTGACCAAGGAACAATACTGAGCCATGAACTGGGAGTATTTTGTATTGTGTCTATTTCTAAGGTCCAAAAGCAAAGAAAGAATAAAGTGAAATAAAATTAAAATATCAACCTATATCATCTTCTAGTACTTTTTTTTTTTTTTTTTTTTTTTTTTGTTTTTGAGACTGAGTCTTGCTTTGTCACCAGGCTGGAGTGCAGTGGTGCGATCTCGGCTCACTGCAACCTCCGCCTCTTCTGTCCAAGCGATTCCGCTGCTGCCTCAACCTCCCGATTAGCTGGGACTACAAACGCGTGCTGGCTAATTTTTTGTATTTAAGTAGAGATGAGGTTTCACCATGCTGGCCAGGATTGTCTCGCTCTCCTGATCTTGTGATCCACCCACCTTGGCCTCCCAAAGTGATCATCTTCTAGTTCTTTTAACACTTTGTTTTTATTCTGTAAGTTGTGAGAAAGGTATTGACCTTATTGTTTTCTCTCTCCACTCAAAATATTGAGCCTATTACCTGACTAAATTAATGCATCCATTATAGATGTTTCATGGGTAATCTGTTCTTTCTATTTTAAATTGCCAATAAAACTATATATGGACCTATTGCTGGATTTTTGTTGTGTGTGTGTGTGTTTATCGCACGAGCAGTCTGCCTTTTCTTTTACCCATGGAAAACTGTTTAAATTATATTGCCTTTATGTTGGTCTTTTGACTTCCTACTCACTCAACCACCGAGTCTCATGAATTCTACCTTTAAAATATTTCTCAAATCCCTCCACTTTTTACTTCCAGTGTCCCTAGCCTGGTTAATCACACTACCCTCTTTTTCCTGGAGTACCACATAGCTCATATTTAATCTCCCTGTGTTCATTCTTAATTCATTCCAAACAATTATTCACACAATAAAAAAAATTAACTGGAACCATTAGTTTATGTTACTTCCCTGCTCAGAACTTACAGGAAAATTTGCCTGTACTTAGATAAAGTCAATTCAGTTTTGCAAGGTCTGCCTGTGGCCATCTCATACATGTCTCTCCAACTCTTACCCTACATCTCTCTCTGGCATTCTCTCCTTTGTCCATACTGGGTTCCTTTCGTTTCTTGACTGTGCCAAGATCTTCCTGGGCCTTCTTAGGGCCTTCACACCTATTTCTCTTCTACCCGGGAACTGTGTTACCCTTCCTATCCTGATTCCAGTTTGAATGTCACTCCCCTAAGCATCTGGGTGCTGGTGTGCGGCATACAGGTCCAGTGACATTTGTGTGGCATCAATGTGTGTGGAATGTGTGTGGTGTCCTCTAATTGGGACAGATAACTCAGACTACCAGACGCTGCTTCTCCATAACCTGTAGCTTTCTTGGAAAACACTTATTATCATTTGTAATTATTTATGTTTGTTATTACTCTTTAATATCTTTCTTTCTGCTGGATTGTAAGCTCCCTGAGGGGAGGATCTGTGTATATTCACCCCCACCTCTGCTATAAGCAGAGTGCACAATGTAAGTTCTCAAGTATTTCCTTCATGAATACTATCTGGCTGGTCATGTTGTCTACTATCAATTTTGCTTTTTAAAAGACTCACCTATCTACATCAGCTTATTCTTCTACATGCATGCACTTTAGGAATTTTTTTTTTCATGCTCTAAAAATATCCCACCAGGACTTCATTACATTCATAATTATTTTGGGACAACTCGCTATCTTCACAACATTAACTCTCTCAACATGTGACATGATATAATGATACTTTATATTTTATTTACATAGGTTCTACCCATTTCCTGTAAGGATTATTCCCACTTATTTTACGTTTTTGGTTGCAAATGGGTACAATAGTTTGGAAAGAGAGGGATCTTTTCTTTTTCTATTTTAGAAGTATATATAATACAGGGAGTTACTGGCATTTTTACATATAGTTTTTAATCAGCATATATACTTAAGTAAATTATTTTAATCAGATCTTACTGAATTTTCTAGGTAGGCAATCATATGACTAAAAAGACCATTTTTCTTTATCCCTTTCATTATTAAAGCTATTGTTCCATTGTATTTTATTTTGTCAGTAATTAAACATTTTCATAATTTAAATATAATATGATATAATATAAATTTATAAATTTTATATTTTATATATATTTTATAAAAATATAAATATAAACCTTTAGGTTTAAAATTTAGTTTTGTATCACTAAGCATGATGCAGTTACTAGACTGGAATAGATTTATGTCATGTTAAAAAAGAATTTTTATCCTCTTTTACCAAGTTTTGCGTAAAAGTGGTATTTGATTTTATCAAATATATTTGAATCTCTAACACGATGAACTATAGGAAATATGATTGGGAAAACAATGTTGTGAGTTCAAATTTGAGCACCATCAGGGGCACTTGCTCCACCTTCGACAATGAACTTGAAGTATTGGCCTCATTGGCTTCTCATGGCCTACAGTGCAAGTTCCTTGGTCTATTGGTTGGTTTACCATAAACTGGTCTCTTCATTATAAATTTTCTCTGACTCTGCTAGTTTAGGAAGGGGCTGTTTCTTAGGTGTTCATTTTTAAAATAAAATGAGCCAAAGAAAACAGTGTTAAGTTCCACATATCAGGGATTCTTAGCTTCATTATTATTTTTTCTGATACACAAATATATCTTTCAATTTGCACCATTCTCGAAGCCATTGTAGAATTAAATAAGGATGTTTCCATGAAAAGTAAATGATTTTCTTTTATATTACTCTTTGTCAGTCTGCTCAATGTGGGTTAAAATCTTCTTCAGAAAATTATTTGGAGAGTTACCCCTTTGTGATCATTTTTAGGAAACTGAAACTCTTGTTGCTTATTATGAAAAGACTTCTGATCGCATGTGTATGTACACTTTGAAGATAAAATAAAATGCAAGAGCCATTCTAACAGAGCAATATCTCCCTGTCCTTAGGTGCCTAAATGAAGTTGTAAGAGTCGTAGACACCGATGACTGCCGTCGTCTGGAGCTGTATGGATCTAACCTTCTCTCCTTCCCACTCCCTGAGAAACTGGCAATGTTCTCCTCATCCTTGGGTGTCTGTCATCCCAGCGGCCACCACAAACTCATTCCTCACTTTCACAAAACTGATTTCTGTTTATGGAGCAGCTGGCAGGAACATTCCAAGGCCAGGCACTCCCTGAGAAGCAAGCCTGCTTCTCTCAGCTGTCAGGAGCTTTTAGAAATAACACCCTCCTCTGAGGAAGTCAGAATAGCAACAGGAAAATAAGTAAAACCTATTATAAAACAGTTGTCCAAAAACTTGGGCACGGCGCGGGGTAGAGATCGATATGCTGTGAAGGTTAAATCTATTTTCACACTGTGTTCCATTTCACAGTTTAATGGTGTTTTAATGTGTCTGTCACTGAGCCCCTTCATGTTATGCAGGTAGAGCCTCTACAAAGGAGAAAGAACCCGGCTTTTCAAGCTTTGCTGTAACATCTTATTTACCAGCTGCGATCTGACAGTTTCTTTTCCATTCTAGAGGGACAGCAGGCTTGTCTCTTCCCTCAACCCCTCTGGCTCTCCTCTTCTCCTTTCTTCCTTACTCCTAATTTTGCAGAAGGCAAAGTTGGGGCCCTCTAAGTGACTTTTAGATATCGTTCTGAAAAGCTCTCCAGGATAGATACCCGTATCAAAGAAGAAAATGACTGAAACCTTTCTGACCCTTCCACCCTGCGCCCTTGATTGGCATCCTTCATTTTGCAGATGTCTCCAGCTGGCTCTGTTCAATATCACCGCTGTCCTCTCTTTTCTGCCAGGCACTTTGCTCAATCCCTAGCTTTGTTTCTCTCTTCCCACGCATCAGTTCACTCAGTACAGCCGAGTCAGGGGTCTTTCCTTGCTTTCCCCATCATTTTGAGAGAGATCTCAACTATTTATCTGTTCTTACCCAAGAAGAGATTTCTGTTTCTACTTTTTCACACTTTAAGCCACATAGTAATATAGAAATTATATTCATTTTCCAGGGCTGTCATAACAAATTACTACAAACTGGGGGACTTAAAACAACAGAAATGTATTCTCTCCTCCAATTCTGGAGGCTACAAGTCTAAAATCAAGGAACGGGCAGGGCCGTGCTCTCTCCAAAGGCTCCAGAGGACAATCTGTTCTGTGCCATTCACTTTGCTTCTTGTGTTACTGGCAATCCCTGGCTTTTCTTGGCTTGCAGACTCCAATCTTGGCCTCCATCACCACATGGCGTTCTCCTGTGTGTCTCTGTCTGTGTGCAGCTTCTCTTATGAGGATGCAAATTACATTGTATTAAAAGGCCACTCTACTCCAGTAAAATTTCATAGTAACTAATTACATCTTCAATGGGCTTATTCCCAACTTTTGCCCCATTCTGAGGTCCTGACAAAGAAACGAATTTTAGTGGGTACTGTCTGTATGTATATTTCTACCTGTCTGGGCGATGGTGCCCAGATATGTGGTCAAAGATTATTCTGGATGCTTCTATGAGAGTGTTTTTGGATGAGGTTGTCATAAATAAATCAGTGGACTTTGAGTAAAGCAGACTGCCCTCTCCAGTGTGGGAGGGACTCACTCAATCAGTCTAAGTCTTTACTAGAACAGAGATTGACCTCCCCTGAGCAAGAGGAAATTCTGCCAGCAGGGAGCAGAGGTCGGAGATTTGAGTTGCAGCATCAGATCTTCTTTGCTGGCTCATCCTGCAGATTTTGGACTAGCCAGCCTCCATGATCATGTAAGTCAGTCCCTTAACACACCACATTCCCTTTATACATGTGCACACATCATATTGATTGTTTCCTTGGGGACCCTAATACATGATCCAACCCAGTACAGCCATGTAGATGAAATGTACAGAAAGTATTCCATGGAAGAACACATTATTTATCTATGCTCAATAAAGGGGAGACGATCTTTAGGCACTCAGATTTTTGCAGATTAAAGGGATCATCATGACATCTGCCTGTTATGATTTCTAAATGGCTGGGTTTTCCATGGAATTCAAGTTAAGGCAGGGTGGGGGTGGGAAAAATGAGGATCCATCATTTATAACAGGTTCTCAAAGTTTGCTCTTTGTCCTTTTGTCGAGGAAGGGGGTCTCTGAGACCCTTTCGGGATAAAGTCAAAATTGTCATGATGATACTAATATATTCTTGGCCTGTTTTACTATGTTGAGATTGACACTGATGGACCAAAAGTGATGTGGGTTAAACTGATCCACCTTAGCAGAAATCAATACAATGCCACTGAACACTGTTTAGCACCATGTGCTTGCAGAGAAATAAAAGCCAGTTTCACTTAAGAATGTCCTTGAGAGAACAATAAAAATTCTTAATTTTATCTTTTTTTGTGATAAGATGGGAAGTTTATATGAAGCACTTCTGTTCCATAGCAAAGTATAATGGTTATCACAAGGAAAAGCACTTGTGGTGGTTATTTCAGTTGCTAACCAAACTAGTCACTTTTTTTTCATAGAACACTATTTTTACTTGAAAGAACTGACAAAGTATAATTATTCATACTTGGGTACTTAGCCGACATCTTGAAAGTGAACAAAGTGAGCCTGTCACTTAATGGTAAACAATTGACAGTATTTGTTGTAAATAATAAAATGTAAACTTTTAAAATAAAATGGAAATTTTAGAACACTTACATCTACCATTGAGAGCCTAATAGCTGTCTTGTGAGATTTGTAGAGACATTAAATGAAAATAATTGTTTGTTATTATATCTGAAACATGTCAAGATTTGGAAGTTTTGTCTAACTCAGTGAACCAATATTTTCCCAAAGACCAAAGTAAAAATGTTATAAAATCATTAAGTGGTAAAATATTAACTAAAAGACAAAGTAATGGATTTTAATGTTAATTCTTATAGTTTCAGATTCCATATTGCAACTTTAAACTAACACCTGTCAAGTTTTGGTACATGCTTATCAAACAGGCCATTAGAATATCCTTCTCTTTCCTAACTGCATATCTGAGTAAAGTCAGGCTTTCTTCATATACTTGAAAAAAAGCAATACATTGTAATATACTAAATATAGAAGCAGATAAAAGACCCCAACTGTCTTCTATTAAGTGAGACATTAAAAAGATTTGCAATTTTAAAACAATGCTACTTTTCTCATTAGTTATTTGAAAACAGAGTGCTCATAAGCAAAGATGGTATGTTAACAAGTAGATGTTATTTTAAATAATAGCTACTTTAAAATTTCTCCATTTCAATTTCCAATACAGTAATTATGGATAGATATGTTCCAAATAAACAAAAGTTCTTTACAGTTCTCAATTTTTAAGAATGTAAATTTTGGTCCTGAGATAAAAAATCTGGTCTACATCCATGACTCTATAGTAAAAAGTCTAGATTTTACTCAAAATGTAGTGAGAAGCCATTCAAGAATTTTAAGAAGCAGATTGGCTTTGTTTAGACCAAATTATTGTTAGTAGAGATGTTGATTCATGATAGAAATTATTGTATGTTTGGAAGATAGTACCCACAAGATTGCAGATGCATTCTATGAAGAGATAGAGGATGAAAAATCAGAATTCAAGCTGACTTCAATGTAGGGTGGTCAGATTTAGTCTATCAGTCAGGGTTCAACCAGAGGAAAATCAGTGGAAAATTTATATTAAGAAATATATTTCCAGGAATTGGCTTACACGATTGTGGGGGCTGGCTAGGAGAGCATGACCTTCATAGGGCCAGCCATTAGGAAGGGGAGGTTGGCACCCTTGGCAAGAGAAAAAGCTCTACACAACAGGCAGCAATTCTTCCCCCAGAAAAACCTCAGTTATGTTTTTAAGCCCTTTCAAACAATTGAGTCAGGCCCACCAAAATTATAATATCTAGAAAACAACTTATCGAAGGTAATCTCACTTACTTCAGGTCAACTAATTAAGGACTTCAATCACATCTAAAAAACACCTTCATAGCAACATAAGATTAGTGTTTTGGCCGAATATCTGGGGGCTGTTGACTAGTCAAGTTGACATACCAAAAAGACCATCACTTTATACCCCTTGTCAACCTGGCATCCATACACATCTTTTTAAACCATACTCAATCTCCAAACAAGACAATTACAATGTTATACTTACTGACAAAACTATCCTGCCTACAACCAAAAACATGTTTACCTTTCCCCAGAAGGGTAAACATGGGGATGTTCACTCTTCTTTTGATAGCCTATTACTTAAAATATTATAAAATTAAATATCATTAATACATCTTATTTAAGATGATGCGGGAATAAGAGTTGGGAGAAAATAAAAATATTTGCCTAATGTATGTACAAACATCTTAAATAACAAAGTAAGCAATATTTATAACTAAGATCCTCATTTCTGCAACAGATCATGTGGTCATAGCTGGTATTCATAACTACCTTCTTCTACTCTCCATTCCACATCACCTTTGTCCTCAGTAAGAACCTCAGATACTCATGGTTCTTTGCCTGGTAGAGTAATCCAAATATTCACTCCTGCAGAGTCTGAGCTGTTAGCAGTCCTGCCTGATTTGGGTTGTGGTTTCCAGTTGGCTTTAGTCACAGGACTGGGTAATAATAAGAGATACCCAAAGGGATCTCCTATATTCCTGACATAGTCTTCTTATATCCATTGTGTAGTAGCAGCCCAATTTACACTTGCTAATCAGGATCTATCACCCTAGCCAGCACAGGAACCCCCTGCTTTGCCTGTTGATTCAGAAGCATGAAGAGCCCAAAGTGACTGCATGGCAGGTTGATTATATTGGATCTCTCCCATCATGAAAAGGACAGTGCTCTGTTCTTACTGGAATAGGCACTTATTCTGCATATGGATTTGCTTTTCCTGTGTGCAACACTCCTGCCAAAACTACCATCTGTGCACTTACAGAATACTTACTGTCCTGTGTTTTATTGGCAATCTTAGTACCAGGATTGTGGCCTCAGTAATGGTCACTTACTGATATCATGAAGACTAGAAGAGTTTTCAATAAGTTAAATAAATGAATTTGTTTTACTTGGACAAGTCAGGGCTGAAGACAAAAGTTTGCAAGTCATCGATATGTACAAGGTGTTTAAACCATGGTGCAAGATGAAAGAAGAGAAGGAGACAGTAATATGGACACTCCCATAATTGAAGGTAGGTGGAATAGAGAGGAAGGAACTAGCCAAGATGAGTAATGAGGAGTAGCCAACTATGTGGGAGGACCAAAAAATGTGTGTGCTTGATACACCTACATTTTGAATATATTTTGAATTTTATGGTATTTCATAAAGAACACCACGCCTTCTCCCGATCTGCCATGCAAACAAATGTAGGAACCATGGTGGAAAACTATGCTCAAAATAAAATATTTACCGATTTCTGCTTAAAATAGAGTACAATGAAACCTTAAAAGAACTCATTCATGGATTCATTCATCAAAGGAGCATTTATTCAGACTTATTTTATTAATTTAAGCACCGAGCATATAAAATTTGTTTGCAAACCTCAGGTAGTTAAGGAAAGTTTTGATAAAAATATACCACCTGAATTCAGCATTTGATTTTGATAGGGATACAGAACACTGAGAAATGCCAGAGAATTAGTTTTGGGTTTAAATATCTTACTGGAGAGTTTAATGATGCTCAGTGAATGTGAATTTGGGAGAATCAAGAAAAAAAAATGGCCATCTCAGTTAACTCCTGAGACATTCTGAAACGCTATTATTTCTCCCAGAATTTAGACACTTTTTATCACCATTTTGCACTTTCCCAGAGAGGTTATGAACCAGCTGCCTATAGAGCAAAAATATTACTATCCAATTAATATTTTGGAAGCAATGACAGACTATTCTAACCTCCTGGCTCAGCAGTCTGTTCTGAGCGTCTGATCATACAGGACGTGGGATAAACGCGGGGCCAGTCAGTTCACCGGGTCCTCATCACCAAGAGCAGAGGCCACTTACTGAAGTCTGTGAATCACAGAAGGCTGCAGCAGGGGAATTTGCATTTGAATTATGAATATTTAAACAGGCTTATTAAAACTGTGTCCACAGAGAGCAAAATGCATTTGCTTTTAAAACAATTAAAAATAAGGGGCAGAGAAGAACAGTCACTAAATGCATAAAATTTGGAGTGGGAAGATGCAGAATGAATCCTTAGCTCCGGCACTTCCCAGCTACGCGGGAGAGGGAAATTAATTTGACTTCTGTAAGTTTTATCCAAACTCTTGTACCTCAACTTATTCTCATTCTTTCGTCAACCAACAATGTTAAAAGCATGGTCTGTAGAACCAGAACGCCTATACTTGAATCCTGGCTGTGGCACTTATTAGCTTTTGTACACATTACTTAGCTTCCCTGTGCCTTAGTTTGCCTTTCTCTAAATGGGGATAATACCAGTAACTATGACAATGGCTTGTGAGATTAAATGAGTTAATTCACGTAATTTATTTAGGGGACTCGCAGGCACACGATAAGCACAAAACAAGTGTCAAATCTTAATATAATTAAATATATAATGAGTGTGTATCAGAAACTGTGTTGGGTAATTAGGTGAAACAGTGAGCAACTTGGACACAATCTTTGCCTACATGGAAACAATTTAACATACAATAACAAAAGCGGTGTTATGAAAGTTTAATATGAAAACCACAATGTTAAAGAAGCACTAAGTTAGTATTGGGGGATCAGGGGAGCCTTTCAGAGAGAATATACTTTAAGCTGAAATATGACAGGTGAATAGGAATTAGCCAAGAACCAAAAGGGATGGCAGAATATTGCCAGTAGAGATAAAGAATATATATGAATATTGAGGGAAAGTATGAAAAATGAAAAGGAGGTAGGAAGGGAGGGAGAGAAAGGGAGAGGGATGGAGAAAGAGAGAGAGAGAGGACAGAATGTCTTCTTTCAAGTTATAATGGGGGAAAGCTCAGAATGTGGCTCAAAAGGCCAGGTCACAGTTGACTTTGGAGGCCATATCAAGGAGTTTAGACTTTCTCTTACAGGTATTGGAGAGGCCAATAGTCTATATTTTTGGGGAGACAAATAGTCCATATTTTGGAGGGGACAAGTAGTCTTTTTGTCCCCCCCAAAAATGGACTATTTGTCTCTATTTCTCCCCTAAAATTCATGTGGTGGAAACTTAATCTTTCACACAACAGTGTTGAGAGTGGGAACTTTAAGAAGTGATTGAGTTATGAGGGCTCTACTCTCATGGATGAATTAATGCCATTATCATGGGAGTAGGTCCCTAATAAAAGGATAAGTTCAGCCTTCTCCCTTCCTGTCTTCCTCCTGCCCATGTGATGCTTTCCACTATGTTATAATGCAGCAAGAAGGCTCTCACCAGATGCAGTCTCTTGATCTTGGACTTCTCAGCCTCCAGAGCCATGAACCAAATATATTTCTACTCATTATAAATTACCCAGTCTCAGGCATTATGTTATAGCAGCATGCATGTGCATACACACGTGCATACACACACACACACACACACACACAAAACTAAGGGATTCTAGTAAGGTAACTGTTGCAGCAAGCAAGTTAATAGATGACAGTGTCTTGAGAGGTATTGATGCAGATAAGAAGACATATTTAAAACATTTTTCAGGAATAGAAACATAAAAATTTGGTAACTGACTAGATATGGGTAACAAGAAAGGCAGGCTCAAAGCTAGCTCCAGATTGAAAGATTGTGCAATAGATGCATGGTGTAAATCACTAACTTAGGGGACATCAGAGGTAGGCTAGGTTTGGGGTGGATGGGATGTGAGAAGAAAGTAACATTGGACCCATTGCTTGGAGGGACAAGAGCAACAACCAAGTAGAAATCTCTAGTGGACAAGTGTAAGGTCCAGGCTGGAGACATAAGGGAGCCATTAGCATAGATTGGAGATTCCTGGTGAATAATGCAGAGAATGGGATAAGGAGGCTGACCTGGTGGGGAACCCTGGAGAGAACTTTTTTTTTTTTTTAAAGAACTGGCCTCGAAAGAAGATAATGTAGGGTAAAATTAGGTATTGCAGTGGAAAGGTAGGAAGAAAAGCAGGAGTTTAAGGGTTTTTCTGACCTCAAGGTGATGGATAATTGTGAATAGGGAGCAGGGATGGGATGATGGGGTGAAAGTCAGGGAGCTGAGGACTGAGTGAGAATGAGAATAGAGTCAGCAAATATAGGCAATTGTTTAAAGAGCTTTGAGAAGGGAAGCTGAGGACTAGAAGGAATCTGCAAGAGGAATGTGACCAAGGGGTAATGTTTTAAAGATATGGAGTGAGTCTTAAATGTGTTTACATACTGTGAAAGGGACAAGAATAAAGAGAAAAGCCAAAGGGAGATGGGAAGATGTGATAGAAGCCAGAGAGCAGCTCAGGAGATGAATCTTCCACTGATCAGCAGGTACTAAGTTCAAATGAGTGTTTTTCTACTTGAACTGTTTCCTTTTGAGGATCTGTTTTGACCACTATAAATTGGTTTGCCTCCCAGAGTCAGCTTGTAGATTGGAGGCCAATTATGTAACTTTTATGCACATAGAAATAATCTCAAAGCCTTGTTAGAATGCAGGTTCTGACTCAGGAGGTATGAGGTGCAGCCTGAGATGCTCCATTTCTGACAAGCTCTAAGGGTGGATAAGGCTACAGTTCACAGGCATGCCTCGAATAGCCCTAAACCCTGGAGCATCCTGCTGTAGCACGTGGGCACTGACTTTCTCATCACAATTCTTCTGGCCTCTGCCCATCTGAGGCCTTTCTCTGCTACAGAAGTGGCTTTCTAGCAGTGTCGGGGCAGGGCTCTTCTTGGGCTTGGATTCCAAAACATATCCTCTGTTACTCATTAAACTTTAGAGAGTGAAGTCTTCATGATTTTCTTAGAACACATCAAGCTCAATGATGTCTTAGTCCTATTCCACTTGCTCTCCTTTCTGCCTAGAAGATACCTGTCCCCAGATCCTCACATGGTTGTCTTCTTCTAGTCATTTGTTTCTTAAATACTCTTCACTGAGGCGTTCCATAATGATCCAATTTAAATTGCCATCACCCTTTCATTCTCTATATTACCTTAAATCATTTTTTTCTCTACAGCAGTTTCCACTGTTTAACAGGATCTTTGCTCATTTATTAATCTGCTTATCTAACATATTGCATCATGCCACGAATACTCCATAAGAGTAGGGGCCTCATCAGTTTTGTTGACCATTATAGCCTTTTGTCTTAAACAATGTCTCATAGGTAGCAGGCACTGTAGAAATAATTGTTGAATGAAGAAAGAATGCTAAGAATCCCTGGTATATGTATGCTATATTTAGAATGAACAAGTAGTAGGTGCCAAAGGAATAAGAAAATATAAGGAAGCAAAATTTAAAAATAAAATTCTCTATAATATCATAACTTTTTCTATGAAGATTATGTTTGATGTTAACAGCATTTTGGGCCATCTTAGAGAACAAGAGTGGCCTTTGGGAACATAGCTAAGAGCCAATGAGATAATAAGTTCCCCACAGCACATTCTTTGTATGTAGTCCATTAGTTTTTTTTCTATACTTGATCTTAGCCAAAAGGCAGATAAGTGATTGTCCATTTATTTGTTTCTTGCTTCTGTAGATTTCTGGCTCAGTAAAGACAGAGATCACTCAAGTATTCTTTCTATATTTCTCATTATATTCACCACTTTTTTAATACAAAATTTGTACACTGACTAATCCATTTATAGTTTGGTGACTATGAAGAGTTCTCTATAATTCCCTATCTTTTTTAGCCCTTAATTAACTTCCACTGAAGGATAAGAAGAACCAGGGAGAGCAAGAGGCATATGGGATTTTATAATTCTGCCATCACCATAGAACTGTTTGTAATGTTATATCTAGTTATATCTATCACTCAAAAGCTGGCTAGGAAGGTCAACGGTAGAGGAAATCAACTCAATCTATTTCCATTACCTCAGTGCTACTTGGGGTCATGTCCTACTTGGGCAAATAACTCACTTGGTAAGAAATCAGAGTTGTTAAGAAAGAAACTAAGAGGGCTCCTTGGTCACTGTCTCAGGCTCAGTTCTCTCAGAACCAAACCCTGAGACAATGATCACGTGGTTTCCCAAGGGCACAGATAGGGTACTGGAATAGTGAGACCAGGACTAGAGGAGGAAGACCTTTGCTTCAACACAAAGGTCAGTAGTAAGAACACAGTTATCTTTACTTCAAATTCGATATGAGATATGAATGTTATCTGGAGTATTGTAAGTCTACGAATATTAGCATAAGGTTTGAAAATGTGGAGACAATATTGTATCCAGAAATGCAAACTAAACTGACCAAAGTGCATTAATAAGCCAGTGAGTTTATTGCTGCAAACCTGGAGCTTCATCTTGCTGGGAACCTGGGGTGATGAGTGAGAAAATGGGTATTTTTTACTCTAACTCCCATCCCTCACTGGCTGGGAGCTACTCCCAAGGGGTGTGACACTCCCAGAACTTCTGGCCTTCCTTCAATGCATGCTGAGACAATGTTCTTGGGAAGAATCCTGGGCATGGGTGTTTGGAGAAGAACACCATTGGCATACACTGTAATGGAGACAGCAGAGTGGCCATGGGTGGAGCATGGCAGTGTCTGCTCCAGTTCTGTCATCAATAAAGGATCCAGACTGAGACCTAATGAACAATGTACACTTAACTGAGGGCAGTCACAGGCAGTCCTCTACACCACTGGGAAGTAGGATCATCTTTATGTTGTGTCAGTAATCAATATTTCTGTCACTACCAATTTCTCACGTAGCTATTAGATCTCTTTCAGTCTTTGGAGTTTTTAAATTATTTTTTTCTCTTCCTGGAAAAAAAATATATTGAGTTTAAAGGAGTCCTTTTTAGTAACAATCATACATGTCCTGACTTACTAAGATACTGAGATGTCTACAGGGCTAGGTGGGATTTGGAATACGTATGGCTAGAAATTTTAATTGATTTTTATAAATTATTGTTTTATTAATTGAAACAAATTCATTTTCCTATCTCAGAAGTGATAATCAAGTGGATTTTGGCATCCCCCTTTTTTTTAAATTTTGTCTTACATCCTCTGTCCCATTTTCAAGACTATTCATGAGGAAAAAGCATAAATAATTGCTGTTTATAGTAAGTGCTTAAACAGACACCATCACATGGTTTCAGGCACATAACTGAAGTGTTGTGAGTAATGAAATAAGGGCTAAAAATTGAAGATTGTTAAAAATCATAATTATTTTTAAAACTGGAAAAATTCGATGATATGAATGTTATCTGGAGTATTATAAGTCTACAAATATTAGCATAAAGTTTGAAAATGTGTTTTGGAGACAATATTGTATCCAGAAATGCAAACTAAATTAACCAATTATCAATGTCCAAACCATCTTAGCCCTTCTAACCAAAGGCTATAAAGGCAGTGTTTATACATAAGTTAGGGGAAAAATCTAAAAGGAAAAATATTTGATGTTGCTATTCATAGTGTTTCTTTTGTTGAAAGCCCAAGTTCACATTGTTAAGACCGACTGGCATGGTTCTCAGGGACAGTTCAGCTCTTGTGTGTGTCCTTGGTCAAGAGAGGGATTAGAGACCTGAGGAGTCAGACCCAGTTTTGCTTTGTTAAATAGCTCTCTTCTCGTGAAAGGAAAGGTCAGTAGTAAGAACACAATTATCTTTGCTTCAACACTAAACCTTGACCAGTCTGTTAACTACTGAAAGCTTGAGTCAGAAACAGCTTCCTCCCACTCATGGTTTTATAGAAATTGTTTAATAGGGTACTTACTTCAACAATGTATTTGAATTGCAGTGTGAGTATGAACGAGTACAAACGTGTCTTTTTAGTACCTGTTCATGGAAGGAAGATACCATAGTAGCCTACAGCCACTGGGAACATAGCTCCCTCTCTTCCTCTGATGTTGCATGGCTGTCCGTTCTAAGAAGCAATAATGTGAAGTCTAGGACTAGAGAAAACGGACTAACTTGATGATATTCTATAGGTTTTAGGCAAGTTTATTTACTTGGGGGTAGCTAATATTAATAGAATTATTTGCATTTAACAGAAGATGTCCTTTGCTCCCTGAGATTTAACTTCCCTGTATCAAATTGAGCAGCCACAAGCTTTCATCAAATTTCACCAGATTTCATCAAGTCTTACTGAGTTCTCCTCTATGTCAGAATCTGGTGTAGACTCTGGAGCTACTTATAGAATGGCTTCTTCTTTTACAGCCTCTGTGCCAAGGTTTATGTGGAAACAAAATCATAAATAATATGAGTGCGATGAGGGTGAAGAAGTGAAGGAAGGAAGGAGGGAGGGAGATGCAAACTCACTAGGCTTAGACACACTTGGGTGTTTCTGTAACAAACCCCTTCCTTCTCTACTGCAGAGCAGTGCAGAAAAGTGACCTGAAGAGCCCTCTGACATAAAGCCAGTAGACCCTCATCCACATCTTGCCTCTTCTCCTTGAACTGACAGAAAGTCACATACAAGCCCCCAGTGTTTCAACTCAACATTTTTTGTTTCTTCAAGCCACCATTACTGTTGTAAAACCCACTTAATCTTACTACTGGCTTCCAACTCTCACTTCCCTCAATAATTATTACCCAGAGACAAGAACTAATCCACATATGAAGACCTTGGAAGGTTTTATTGTTCAGCACAAAAGCAAGACTACCAAAGTTCATTTGTAAGATGAAAGCAGAACTTAGTGGTGACTTTTCAAAGATATTTTAGGAGTAGTCCTAAAATGAGGCATCAACCAGTATCTTGGTTCATCTAAGAAAGTCCCTCAATAGAACACCCTCAGGTATTATCTCTATGAATACCCTTACTCAGATAACCATATGACAAACTTGCTCAGGAAATAATAAAGTGTTTCTTTTTAGAACTGTGGGATTGGTCTCAACCCATATAACTAAATTATTAAAGTCTGGAGTGGCACTAGATGCAGAGAACATTTCTTACCCAAAGTGTCGTGATATCAAAGATGATCAACGTTCTGGGTACTAGAAATGTAGTGCAGAACCAGAAAGACAGGATCCTTCTCTCCTGCAGCCTATGTTTTGATGAGGATGACAGACATGATGGAAACACTTTATTAATAAATACCTGTAGTGCTACTAAGGAGAAGCAACAGGATCCACAGAAAATTCCAAATGACAATCTGAGATGCCAACAACCCAATATTTTGCAACTAGCTCACATATATTGCCTTCAGTTGACTTAATTTACTTCTTCTGGACTCATATACTTGTCTTCTAAGGTCTTCAAATTTCTTCTTGAAAACAAGCAAAAACAATGATCATTCTCTTCTCTTCAGATATCAAAGAAGAGATAATTATTAATAAATTCTGGAAGGATAAGTAAAACCCAGAAGAGATCTGTGCTGCTTAAAGTTCATTTTCCCAGTAAAATTCTAATGTCTTCCCAGTATCACGATGGGGTGAGGCTGTGTTTTCTGCCCCCTCCAGTTTGGCCTTCTGTCCAGTGGATTCTGTCCCAGCCCCATCCTCAATTCTAATTAAGCTGTTTTGCAAACATGCTTATCTGACATAGGACACAGCAAACAATAAAGTGATGAGAAATCACCACTCTGAAATGAAACCTTTGTTTTAAAATCCAGTCTTCTACCCGCTCCCTGTTGAAACTCCCATTTCCTAGAGCACAAAGGAAGCCCTGACAATCCTTTCCCTGGCTCCAGCAGATGCCACAGTGGCTGCTGCTCAAATTGCTTCCTTTCCGCATGTATTCTGCTAAAGGCAGAAGGGAAATCACTCTGAGGAGTAACTCATTCAGCCATTGTATTGACACTGCTACATTTGCCCAGATGAACAGCATTTCTATTTATTTTTATTTTGCAGTCACTCAGAGATAGATGAACCCTTGTACATTTGACAACAGGCAAACAATTACATTTTAAATGTTGTAATTGGCAGATATTCTGACTTCATTGGAGGATTTTTGTTTTCCAGATTAGTATTCTTCTTTGAGAGTGAGCTTGAGATATGTTTATATGACTATTTTTAAAGAAAGGTATAAATGTACAATGACGTGGAATTAGGATGAATAGCTTAAAAGCAGAGGGTTCCAGTGAGTGAAAGAATGTTGGGGGTTATATATTTCTATACCAGGTTTCCTAAAGAGAATATTAAGAGAAAATAGGTGAAGTGACTTGCTCAAAAGCATACAGACAATTAGGTGCTTGAGAAGAACCTCAGACCTGGCATTTGATCCTGACAATTTAATCCTCTCTGCATAATCACTCACTTTAAGAGGCAAAACAGAAATCACAGTATTGAATTGTCAAATAAACATTAGACATGCGTTTAGTAATCACTCAATTTTGATAAGCAATAAAATTTAATAAACACCAAATATAAAGAGGTCAAGGAATTTTAAGGAAAAAGGAAGTTAGATAAGTCTTACAAACATTGTGAAAGTCTATAAGGAATCCAAACCGGAAAGATCCTGTAATATACAACCACTCAAGGGGGAAGGGAGGCCAGGGGAAAAGGTGTGGATCAAATTTTGTTTCTTGACGTAAGGGCTGGTTAAACTTGTGTGTTCCCTAGGTGAAAAAGCATCAAACTGTTTGCTTATTGGCTGTGTCTTTTCTTATGTTTCAATTTTTCCTTAGGAGATTATTAGCCTTGTCTGAACTTCAAGACTAATGTAGTTGAGTGTTAAAAAAAATTGTATTTTTTCCAATCTTAGTAGGGACATGGGAAATAGTAGTCTTAGAAAACCCTTAGAAAATCAGATTAATGGTTGGGTTCAAGGGAGACTTCGGGTCCTGTCACAAGCCACTTGACTCTCTTGCTGGTCCTTATTTGTGAAAAGGAAGATCCTAAGATATTTACCTCCTTGAAAGTTAGCAGATGTATGGAAGTGCTGTTGAAGTTCTTCCTATTAAAATGGGTGAAGAGTATGGGTGAGTAAACACGACCAGCTTAGATCAAATGAATGCCCCCATAACCTTGAGCCTCATGTTTGTAGAAGCAGTAACAGTAAATTTCCTCCTCTATAATTTTGCATAGTTCTTTATACTCCAACATTCTACCTGCATCTGAAGCAACTATAAACATCTTTAACCACCACACACTCTATGATCTTTGGTTTAATTATTCAAAGATTAATAATTTGGATATCTCTATAGAATTTTTGTCAAAGTCATGTATCCAAAGATGAGGTAGTAGATCTTGGTTAGCCGCTGTGGTGGCTTTCAAACATGGCTCCAAGACTCTTTGACATCTTCTCCCATTGAGAAGTCGGGGCTATGTTGAATATGAGCAGGGTTATAATCCTTAGACCAGTATGGTACTGTGTGGGTTCTGAGACTGATTCATCAGAGGTGAGGCAGCTCCTACTGTGTTGGAATGCATGAGCTTGGAGTCCTGAGTTGACATGTAGGAAGATTAACTACCCTGAGGCCACTATGCTATGAGAAAGCCGAGACATCACATGGAGGTGCTTCAGTCTGAGTGAATCCAGCCCAAAAACCCAGGCATAAATGAAGGAACCTTCAGTTGACTCCAGCCCCAGCCACTAAGTCACCCCATCTTAGGCTTAAGTCATCACAGCTAAGGCCCTAGACATTGAGGAGCACAGACAAGTCATTCAATTGGGCCCTTGCTGAAATCCTGGCCCACAAAATCCACAAGTCTAATAAAATGGTTATATCAGCAAGTTTGGGGGTAGTTTTTTTATGCAGCAACACTATGGAAGAGGAGCTTAAGGAAATCAAAGTTTAATTAAAAGTAGCTAGACTCTTTTTGTATGAACAAGAATTAGCCCTGGCCACTGGGAATATGGAATAGGGACGTCATGGGCACTGGATATCAGAAAGCATGGGTCCTGACACCATATGTGGATGTAGGTGCAGCTGTAGTCGCATCGTTTACCAGGAGAGGAACCCCAATGCCTTCCCTAACATAGACAGAGTTGTTACAAGGATAACAACATTCATGAAAGCACTTTAAACTACAAGACACTATAGAGGTAGCAGCTCTTATTAAAGGTTATGCTTTCTTCTTGGTGAAGATAATTTTATGCTGATCCTATTGACAATTGCTTGTCTTCTAGCTCAAGTGGAAAGGATGAGAGACACAGGAACATCCAGAATGACTGGACAATTGAGAAGAGCCATGATACACCATTAGCATATGAAACACTGCTTATGGTCCATCTTGAGTCTGCTTTGAGTGACAGTATTTGAGCTGCAAAGTGAATACATGTTCTAGTTTGAGGAAGGTGACTGAAGGTCAACAGAATAGAGCCATCTGCACTTGTGGCTGAGGCGCCACCTCAATTTTTCACACCAAGGAGAATGATATTCATAGAATACTGAATAGAGAGATGGTATTTCATGATTATTAGATCCTACATTTTCTGTCACCAACATTTTAAAACCAGGAACTTTCAGCTGTCTAAGCTGAAAGATAAAATTCTCCCTCAGTGGAGAACTAATGGCATTCCTAAGCTTTCCTGACTACAGAAGACTTCTTCAAATCCAGCTCCTAAGTATAAACAATAATCTGGTCATACTACCTCATTTGGTTCTGCTATGAAATGGGGATAGCATTCCTCATTAGGAAACTTTTAATATAAATATTTGGAGCTCGCAGTGCAAGGAAAGGATTAGGCGATTGTTTTACTGCTGAAGAAGCTTTAGCAGGGGTGTGGGGGCTAAGCTCTAATGTACAATGGAACTAATTCTGAGTATCAGATTAAAATTGCTCTTGTACGTTCTTTTTTTTTCCTTCTCCAAACAGTATTGTATTTTAAACGTCATATTAAGATCTCCTCCCTGTGTGAATGCTGGTTTGTATCCCCCACCCTATATCTCTTAACAAGCTCCTTGGTGCAGCTGAAATTAATGCTTTAATGCTTCCTGTCGTTTTAAATAATGTGACATTGAAATACAATTTTTTAATGTGCTGGCATTTAACATGCCACAATATTTCAGTTATTTTACATTCATTTGGGTGCTCTAGTGTTATTACAGCTGTTACGAAATTCTGACAAAGAGGTGCATTTCTTTCTTCTCTTCCACCATAATTGCTTTTTGCTGCATCTCTGAACCGTAACCATGGTGATCTGCAACATTCATCAGAGGACCTCTTGTTATTTCCCTCGTGTGAATGAAAAACAAAGTGGTATAAATACTAGAAGTTTCTTAAAGGCAGCTTTTTCTCTGTGTTTTTCTCTTTCCTTCTGTATTTTTTTCATCCTTTTCTTCTTTATCCTCTTTTTTTAAATTTTTTTTTTTAGTTTCCAAATATGGAAGATCTATTGAGGGGAAATTAAGTTGCATAGTTAGAAGTTTTTGATATATTTTAAAAGGAGAATTATTTATACGGGGTCTTTCTGTGGAAAGCATGAAGAGAAAATGAGAAGTTGGTGCCTTCAGGAAGAAGGAACTGTTGTCAATTTTAAAAACATAAAAGGTTTAGTCTTTTCTAAATTTGACTTGTTACAAACAAGTCCTTGTTTGAGCTACTTAATGTGGACTGTCATTACCATATTGGAGCCATATTACTGATGTTTGGACTTGATCTTCCTTTGTGAGGGGGTGTGGATTGAAGTGACCATGTCCTGGTTTCACTTTAAATTGCCATCTTTCTGGCAATTTGGGAGCATATTGGAAGGCCAGCCCTATCTACTTTCTCCATACTGTTCTCAACTCTTCTTTAGTCTTTGTGTTAAGGATTATCAGGTTTAATTTGAGATCTGAGGTAAAATTGAAACAGAATTTCCATTAGCTATTCTCTGTGAGAACACAGTACAGGTAAACTCGAGGGCCCTGCTGTGATGCCGTGCCAAGACCAGCAGCAAACCTGAGAGTCAGCTTCACCTGAAGCATCAGTACATTCCCAATTAACTATTTTAATGAATTGAAGGCAAAGCAATGTGGACTTTTATTAACTTTATAGGAATGTTCATCATAGATTTTTTTCTAGAACTTTAGAAAGCTCACCTCACTTGTCATGGTTTTTCCAACATTTATTTTTGGACATCAATAAAATTATTAAATATGTAACATTTTCAATGAAGCAAAGAATTTATAAGAAGAATTCCAGTTCTTGGTGCAACCTAAAGCCAACAGACTTATTTTTGCCAATATTTTGTAATTTTCTGTCTTTCTATATAAGTTCTCCATTGTATCTATTGCAGTAGATCTACTCTTGGTACTAGTGGTAAGAGATATCAATAACAGCAATACATTTTTGAGGCACAATTATAGCAAAAGCCATTGACTATGAGTATTCATAGAATTGTTTACACCAAAACTTTAACCTTATTTTTTAATGAAAATTAAACATAAGTCTGGCATTGTTTGTTAAAAATTTTGGGTTTAAAAAATTGAGCCAGCCCAATACACCGATTCTGCTGGCCCATAGCAATTAGTCAAAAGTATCAATATATACTTTTAGTAATTGTGTGGCCATGAGAACATGCTTTTCTGACATCTACTTCATGGATCTTCATTAGCCAGGACCCCAGCTGCTGTCCTTTGAAAATTATTGCCCTGTTTGCACCCAGTACACATTTCATGAAAGCTGTTCCAGCCAATGATTGAGTGAATATAAAGTTAGTGTTCTACAAGCAATTCATCTTTATATACCATTACATAATTTGCAAAGTACTTACACTGGAGCATCTCATAATCTCTAATATAATTCAATAATTTGGGCAGGGAAGTCATGCTTATCCTTATTTTGCAGACAAAGATACTAGGACTCTGAAGTTACATGGCTAAACATGAAAGTATTTATTCTAAATCATCTAGAACCAACCACTCTTCTAGACGAGCGGAACTATTCACCCATATATTTATCCAACGGGTATTTCATGAGTATCCACCAGGTCAGACAATATTAGTTGATAATAAATTATCTAACAAAGATCTGTGAGCTCAGACACAGATGCCCAGGTGATTCACTAAACCTAACGGGCTGAGGGGCTGTGATATATTCTGAGGATAGAAGACACAGAAGATTAAAATAAAAAATTTTTTGAGATGCCAAACACAATTTGGCCAGATGGTCCAACCCCATCTCTTGCCTCTCATTCTTGAACAGGTCCAGATAAAAAAGACTCTCCATTCAAACTTGAATCATAAACACAAAGGATTACTTACATGCTACAAACCTAGAAGGGAATTCATATGAAAAGCTAAAAGGCATTAAAATGGCATTTCAGAAGGAGAATTACCTTAGGGAACAGGAAAAACATAACTGATACATAAAGAAATGAGTCAAGTGAAAGAACGCAAGAAAGTGGTAAACAATCATAAAGCCAACACACACACACACATACACACACACACACACATACACACACACACACCCACTAACAAGTAGAAAAATGCTTCTGGAAATGGAAGCCAAACAAACTAGGCAAATTTGTTTGAATGAAGAAAATTCGGATTATAGATTTATGGAAGATGTGAGCAGCAGGGAGACTTCTGAGATTGGTGCAAAAGTAGTTGCAGTTTTGGCCATTACTTTTAATGGCCAAACTTAGTGATCAAAACTACAATTACTTTTTCATCAATGAATAGACATACTTGTAGCAATACATCAATACACTGGTACTAGTTCAGTGCCAGGACCCTGTCTCCACCCTCATTTCTGCTTCTCTGCACGTTTCACTTATTCTTACCACAAGCTTTCTTCATGGGGCCACTGGCAGCTCCATGTTCTACACTGTAAAAATTTCACCATCAAATCAGGAATAACTTGGTTTCCCAGTTTCAGTTTGAAAAATCCCAGTGATAGTTTCTGAATGGCTTACTGCTTGACTGATTAGCTGTGGCCAATGGAGGGCTGGGCTACCAAGAATATGAAAACACCGAGGTAACGGTGTGGTTTGGTGAGAGCAGAGTAGAATTAGTGAAAGGGGAAGAGGGTGCCAGACAGATAATCCCAGGGATACCCAGTAGAGAAAGATGATTGGGAAAAAATGTCAGATCCTGACAGCATGCACCATCAAAAAAAAATTTTAGAGTGAATAAAATAAAAGGTAAAACAAAAGTAGCAGAAATTAAACAAGAGAGAAAAGATAGTTCTTTTTCCTCTTGGGCATTTTGTATTTATAAAGAAGAAACTTATTTTTGTTACAAATACTTCCATTACAAGGATCAGTATCCATGCACTCACTCAAAAAATATTTCTTATCAAATGCCTACTTTGTGCCAAGCACTATTCTAGGTAAATAAATATAAATGCAAAAAACAATGACAAGTTTTCTGCTCTCACAGAGCTCACTCTCTAATGGGGGCAAGGCAGAGACAAACAACCAGCAAAGATAAAATTAGAAATAGGGAGATGTGATAGATACTGGGTGGGTTACACTGAACTGCGTGGACTCTGAGATGACATTTAGGTTGAGCCATTAATTACAAAAAGCAGTCATGCATAAATAAGGGAGAAAAGCATTTTGGGAAGAGGGAATAGCTAGTGAAAAAGTCTTCAAAACTTGAGACAGAAAGCAAGACAGTGTGGCTAGAAGGCACTGGTGGAGGAAGTGAGTAGTATCAGATAAAGTTAAAGAGGTCAGCAGGAATCAGACCATGTCCATCATTGGAAGGGAAGAGCTAGTTTCTAAAGACTGGATCTTCAGATACAAGGAGATGTTCTAGAATAGAAATAAAACTTGAAAAATATCAGTATCGTTGTCCACACAAATTTCTATGTTCTGTGTAAAGAATATAAAAAAACTTCAGAAAATATTAAACAGGAAAGATAATTTGTAATAATTATCATATAGAGTTGATACTCAATAAAAGGTAAATATTTTCAATTAATGAGGAAACTAAAATATTAAGGAAAAATATGGGCAAGGGAAATGGGCATATAATTTAGGGGAAATATATGTATTTTTCAAAAACTTCGCTGTCAATGTATCAACCAGATTACTAACCAAAGAAGTGCCAGGTGGAACAATTAAAGGTCATTTTTTATCAAAAATGGTGAAGACTTTAAAGAAAAAACTAATCTGGTGAAACTGTGGTGAGCTAAGCACACCTGCACAAATTTCAGGCAAAATTAATGTAACTTTTACAGGGTCAACCTGGCAACATGTATGTAATCTTTATGATATTTATATCATTTGATTCTAAAATTCCATTTTAAGAGATATACCTTAAGAAATTAACCAGACATGAAAAAGATTTCTACCTAAGGAGTTTGTTGCAGGATTAGTAAGTAAAAACAAACTGGAAAGAACCTAAGTATCTGACAATAAGGTATTAATCCTGACTAGTCCTGTCTTCAGTCTCTCAGCATTTCAGTTAGATTTTATGGCTCATGATTTTAATGGAATTTTCCCATTACTCTCAACTCTCCTGCCTCTGTATTTTTACCATTCCAGTGTCTGACAAATCCCTAACCCTAGACCATCTCTCTCCCACTTTCTAGTTATTAAGAGTTCCCTGTCACCATGGTAATGCTAGCATCTTGGACACCAGCCTCTTGCATGCACCCATGAAACTGGCTTCTAGTTGACCTTCCTGCACCCACTTATGTGCTCAGCCCTCCTCTTCGGTACAGTCAGAATGGTCTGAAACTCAAATCTGCTCACACTCATTGCCATCCCTCCCCACATGGCTGCCTTTGGAAGTTGAAAACACTTCACAGAATGAAAAGAAATTCTTAGTGGAGGGTCTACATTCCCTAATTGATGTGAACCCTACCTTCCTTTCCAGCCTTTTCTTCCATCCTTTACTCTTAGCCTTTGGGTTTCAGTTATATCGTCTTTCGTAGAGTTCCGCCAGTATGCCCATCTTTCTTGTCAACTGGCTTTGCACATGCTATTCCTTATGCCTGGAACAGTCTTTCTCAATCCGCTCCATCTTTTTTCACCCATTTCACTTTAATGATGCCTTCAGATCTCAGCTCAATCTTTTCCTCATTCGTGACTTCCCTAACCAGGTCAATTCCCCTATTTGCATATGCTTATATTCCAATGTACCTTTACTATTTTATACCTGTGAGTTATAAATGTCTATTTACATGTTTCAGCCATTGACAATGTATATCTTTCTTACTGTTTAGTGAGGAACACATAAGATCCACATATGCAGATAGTATGTCTGCTTTGGAAATGGCTGTATTCCTAGCACTCATCCTGGTATACAGTAGGTACTCAATGCATATTTGTTGAGAATAAAGGATTAAATGATGCATGTCCTTAAAAAGAAAGGTCATACACCACTAAAATTGAAGAATTTTTAAAGCATAAACATTTTAATACAAATCTATTCATAAAACTGTATATAGGATGTCACATGGTTATACAGTTTTATACCTATATATGCAAAAAATGTACATGAAGCTAGTTATCTCATGTATGCTTCTGGAATTTCCAGATAGTGAGATTACACATAAGTTTTGTTCACTTATTTCTAATTATCTTGTGAAAAGTTTCAACAGTGAGTTTATAGGGTTTTTATTATCTGAAAAAATACCTTAAAAAATAATGTGGCTTATACCTAACTCAGCTTAGGAGAACACTGAAGTTAATTAGTCATCTCCTCAATATCTCTCGTCTTGCACTGGGGAATTTCTGGTAAATGGATTTCTCCTCTTGGCCCACATGGGGTCTCTAGCGGGACACCTGGGCCTAGCCTCCTGATGTGTGGACTGGGAACTCAGCAGGCATGGCCACGTGATGATTAGAACAACTTGGCATTGAAATGTCCAGATTGGTTGGGGCTCCTGTCCTTCCTGCTTGCAGCCTCTGGGTCTTTTAGTCATGTAAGGTAGGCCAACTGTATCTCAAAACTGCGGGTGACCTTTTTAGAATGGCTGGTCTTTGAAAACCTAGTTGACAAACTCTAAGCATAAATTTTAAAAGTATATATAATGGCATATACATAAATAATATGTATATCTTTATATAAGACATACATAAACAATGTATTTAGCTTTCTATTTACCTAAGACAATAATTGGTAGGTATATTCTCGTCCTTTAGAGTGTCAAGACTTATTTTTATTAAAATAAGAATAGAGGTAGATCCTAACAGTTTCCATATCTCAGCACAATTATTGGATTCCTCAGGGGCAGAGTGGTAGAAAAAAACATTAAAGAGAGCATGAAAGTAAAGAGATAGCTGAGCTTATGACAGGATAGTTTTGAAACATGTTCATATGTTGATTCGCCTCCAGGAATTTACTTGATCCTTACTTCTGATCATTGAGGGAAAACATGAAACTCTTAATACAAAATACATCAAGTCAGAACAAACTGTAATGCACTATGTTAGCTTGATTAGCAAATCAGTAAAATTAAAATGAAGGATCTTTTGAGAAAGGTTGGCCAGTATGTCTTTTAACTGTCATCAAAATAGGTATCACATATGCCATCTTATTCTGAATTTTTAATGAGTAGTACATAATCTATCAATTTAGGAGATTCATGCTCTGCTTATCCAGGTGAGAGAGAGGCAGAGTATTTATTTTCTTGCTATTTTCATGTAGTGAGCAACATTTGAGTCTGTCTTAACTGATTTATCACTTAAAAATTATTAAGAAATTTTATTCACTAACATTTATAGTGGTAGGATATATACCCTTCCTACCAGATTTTGTTTTATCAGTAAAAAGAGCGAGTCGAATTTTTATGCTACCACAATTCCCTCTGGGGTGTGTGAAATACGTAATACTTAGCATTTTCAATTAAATAGACAATTTATAAGACATGACATTCTAAAGCCAATTAACTTATTTGTCCCAATTTTTATAGTCTACTCTCTAAAAATTGTTTGTTGTGGTATTTATTATATGTTTGTTGTATAAATACCCAGCCTTCCATCAGAGATTATGAGCTCTGTTGCTGAGAGAAGGCTGGTACCCTGAAATGGAGGATTAACTCTTCTCCTCCCGTGGGGTACAGAAATGAAGTTTCTTTTTCCCAAGATGATTGAATGTTGAAACATTTGGGAGAAGCGGGCATTTAAAAAGTGACTTTGCAGTGGCTCATGCCTGAAATCCCAGCACTTTGACAGGCCAAGGCAGGTGGATCACGAGGTCAGGAGTTCAAGACCAGCCTGGGCAACATGGAGAAACCCCGGTCTCTACTAAAAATACAAAAAATTATCCGGGTGTGGTAGCATGCACCTGTAATCCCAGCTGCTTGGGAAGCTGACGCATGAGAATCGCTTATACCCAGTAGGCAGAGGTTGCAGTGAGCCAAGATCATGCCATTGCACTCCAGCCTGGGTGACAGAGCAAGTCTCTGTCTCAAGAAAACAAACAAACAAGTACTTTTCATACCTTAGTGACCAATTCAAAAGTTGTAGTTATACCCAAGGATGACCAGAGGCAAATAAAGACCTTGAAACAACTTTCAAAACAAAGTGTCTGATTGATCAAATAAAACTCTTTAAGATAAATCTCTAAGAGCAGCAAGTAAAGGGTAGAGTGAGCAAACTTCCCCTCCTCCACCCTATCTCAAGGTGCATCGTGGCAAGGACCAGAACCATTCATCGAGCTCATAGTTGCATACTAGTTGGGGAGACCAGTTGGTTCCCCCATCCATAGAAGGATGCTGGCTGAGAAGTGCAAACCATAGGTCTTGGTGGCTCCTTTTGTGCAGCCACCAAGCAGCAGGGCAGCTGGCAGGAGCCCATGAGGTGTGTCACACTTTCAGAGTTTGGTGGAGCAAGGCTGCACAGGTTTTCTTATGGACTAACAGATACTGAAGAAAGTAGCTGGGCTTATGTCCTATGAAAAGGTCACTTCCGGCCAGATGCAGTGGCTTACATCTGTAATCCCAGCAGTTTGGGGAGCCAAGACAGGTGGACCACCTGAGGTCAGGAGTTCAAGACCAGCCTAATATGGTGAAACCTGGTCTCTACTAAAATTCCAAAAATTAGCCAGGTGTATGCCTATAGTCTGAGCTACTTGGGAGGCTGAGGCAGGAGAATCACTTGAACCTGGGAGGTGGAGGTTGCAGTGAGCTGAGAACGTGCCACCGTACTCCAGCCTGGGTAACAGAGTGAGACTCTGTCTCAAAAAAAAAAAAAAGAATAAAGAAAAGAAAAGGCCCCTTCCTGAGAGAACTGCCTGCTAGGATGTCACCACTCTACCAGTATGCTATGAAAACAAGAGCCTAGGGTATGTGCCAGAGGCCAGCCAGAGAGTACAGCACCCTCCTCAGGGTGCTATCCCCAAAGCAGTTCACTGTGGGGGTTCTCCAAAGAACCCACAAATGCCCTATCAAGAGAATGAGCTAACAATTGAGCTGCTGCCATCCAGAGGGCACCAGTTCCAGATTATAAAACCACTTATTCAAGTAGCATTTTACTTCTTTTCTCTAATTTCCTTCCTTCTTTCTCCAGCCCTGGAAGAAACCAAAAGGGCAGACTGAGTAGGCAAGGGAATGTAGATCTCATAAACAGACCTCGTCCTCTTTCCCCACTGCTGTTTCCTGAGCCTTGAGTCAAGCTTAAATTAGGAGGAGGGATGAACTTGAATTTGATAAATGCCTCACCTGATGACTTAAATTAGACTGGGCCTAACATCTTAAATAAGAATCTTCTATACTCAGAAACTCAGTCTGAGGTATCACTGAGCAAAGACGAAGGATCTCTTGCAGTTTGCTTGAAGAAAATGGTCAGAGAAAAATAAAATTGCATCCTGTCTACACTACATTGAGTCTGGTCCATTTATTAATAATAAACTGGTTACCTCTGGTTACCAGTCTAGAGGTAACCTCATTTGTTGGTAACCTCATTTATGATTGCATTTCAGTTTGATTCCCTCTCCCCTGGGCATTACCACTAGGAAGTGGGCCACTACCTTCATGGCGAAGTGTATCTCTGACTTCTCCAGTTGGGTGCTGGGCACTGAGGAAGCTGGTGGACACCTCTGCTGGGAACATTCCCGCTGCCTTTTTCTTCTGGGTTCCAATATGTTCACTGGGCCTTACTGGAGCATTGGAGGCCCTGAGATACCAACTGTACTGTTTATGCTACAGAGTGAGGAGGAATGATTCTTAAACAACTCTTTCAATTTTAATCTACAGCTTCATCCTCCTCCCCCTGCCCTGTTACGATTGATAGACTTCAGTGGATGTTAGGTTGGGCCAGGAAACCAACCTTTGTGAGCCATATCACACTGAATTTTGAACTCACTCTCTTCTTTGAGGGCTAAGACTATGTGGTTTATCATTGTTCATATTTTATGTTGATACTTAAAAAATTACCAGCAGCAGTTTAAAAATAACATACATCTATTATCCCACAGTTTCCATGGGTTAGGAGTTTAGGCATAGCTTAGCTGGGTCCTCTGCGCAGGGTCTTAGAAGGCTGAAGTCAAGGCGTCAGCCAAACTGCATTCACTTAAGGCCACACTGGAGAAGAATCTGCTCTCAAGCTCTTTCAAATTATGGTCGGAGTTCATTTCCTTGTGGCTGTTTCACTGAGAGCTGCATCTATCTTCTTACTGGCTGTTGCCTGAAGGGTGTGTCAGATCCTGAGGCTGCCCACAGCTCCCACCTAGTGGCCTTCTCCAAGGGCTGTTCATAACACAGCTATTTATTTCTTTGAGGCCAGCAGGAGAATCTCCCTCCAGTCTGCTCATATGGAATCTCTCATAATGTAACGTAACCACAGGAGTGACACTGCATGACCTCTGATGAGAAGAAATACGTCTGTCCACACTCAAGTGAAGGGGATCATGCAAGGATAACACTCACTGGGGGGTCACCTTAGGGTGTTTCCACCATGTTCCGGTTTCCTCTCCCACAAATTGACTTCCTCTTGAGACTTCCACTCCCTCGTGCCAATGAACTTCTAGAACAGGCCTACTGGTTTGTTGGAAATGCTTAGGGTTGCCTTGTACCTTCACCTGCACATCCAAATCATTGGCAAGGATGTTTAAACTCCACCTTTAAAATGCATCCCATTCCTCACCTCTTCACCTGTACCCTCTTATTCCAAGTGCCATCAGTTTGTCCATATCACTGCCACATTACCTGGGTTCCATCCTCCCACTTTCTCATCACCCATTTCCACACAGCAACCAGAGTCATCTTTTAAAAGTCATGAATCAGATCATATTGTCCCATGCCTTTCACTCTCAAGTGGCTTTCCACCGTGCTGAAAATCCAAACTCCACACCACAGTCTTCAAGATTTCACTTGATCAGGGCTCCGTCCCAACTCTGACCTCACTTTCTCCACTCTCAGGAACGCGAGGCTCATAAAGCCTGGGACTTTATCTTATTCTCTCTTGGAGTTTCAGTGCCTAAATAGAGCCTGGAATTACGACACCTTAAATCTTGTGGATGTTTCATAGGCTCAAGTTGAACATCTGTGATACAAAAATGGAGCAATGAAGTTTCCAAGTTCAATGAAGGAAACGATGTTGCAATAGTTGTCTCCAGTTTAGAGAAAAACTGACTTGGGATAAAAGAACCAGCTGATAGAGGGCATTACTAGGGCACTGGGGCCACTGGCTAACATGACGCTTCTATAAGCCCAAGTTCCTACATCCATCAGCTTTTAGCCCATGATATGACCCAGTGTAGGAACTTGCCTTTTCCTATTAGTCCTAATAGAGCAAGGATGGCAAGTCAGGGCTACAGTGAGGAAACCTGATTTCTTTGGATTTAGCCCCTTCACAAGTATGAAGTTTTATAGATGGGGTTTCAGCCTCTGATACTAGCCAGAAATCCAGAGCCTAAGGCTTTCTGATTTTCGCTGTTACTCTGAAATCCTGTCTAAAATCTAATTTGAGTGCCCACTGTCCCTTTGTTGCACCAAATTTAAAAATACTCTTTCCAGACAAGGACCATTCACCTCCTTCCAGCCCACATAGATCGTACTGATAAATCAAGATACTGATTTTTCTCCCCAGGTCATCTCCAATGCCATTTCTCAAGCCATCGAGTATGTTTCAAGTAGCAGTGGTTTGATATGCAGGATGAAAACAATTCAGCATTCTTACTTTAATGAACAGGAAAGCTTATCTCAAAAGGATTAACCTTTATTTTATGTCATAAGGAAAGGTGGTATGATCCCTTCCCATTTTAAATCCTCTGGGTCTAATATAAAGAGATCTAACCATCTTGGTCTCCCAGTAAAACTACCCCTGTAGACAAAGCATGGTAAATGCATTCAATCTAAGTGGTGAATTCTGACCAACTATCAGTAGCTGCTGGAGTGTAGTCATGAGATCACTAAAGTTATATCTGGGCTCAAGGAAAAGGAATATCTTGGTCAAGGGTGATAGCTGCTATGAATTTCCCACTTTTCCTTCTTGTTAATGTTCCAAACAACCCCCCTTTGGATGAGATTGACACCACCATGCTCAATATGCTCATGGCCCAGAGTCCCTCTGAATTTACTGGCTCCTCATTTCTCAGAAGTAAGAGAGACAGCCTGTACAGCTCACTTCTGCCTTCTTAAAGAACACAATGTCAGCCAGGCACAGTGACTCATGCCTGTAATCCCATCACTTTGGGAGGCCGAAGCCAAGGCCAAGGCAGGTGGATCATGAGGTCAGGAGTTCGAGACCAGCCTGACCAACATGGTAAAACCCCGTCTTTACTAAAAATACAAAAATTAGCCAGCCATGGTGGTGCACACCTGTAATCCCAGCTACTCAGGAGGCTGAGGCAGGAGAATCACTTGAACCTGGGAGGCAGAGGTTGCAGAGAGTGGAGATCGCGCCACTGCACTCCAGCCTGGGTGACAGAGCGAAACTCCATCTCAAAAAAAAAAAAAAAAAAAAAAAAAAAGAAAACGATGTCATTTCCTGACCCAGACAATGCTAAATCACACACACAGGACACCTAGTGTTTCATTTTAAGTTTCCCCATCTTTGTTTTCTGGCAATACAAAGCAAAAGATCCAGGGGCATGGAGTGAGGCATAAGTCATTAAAGGCTGCCCTGGCTTTTCCCTTCACGGTGTACTGGGAGACACTATGTGGTGTGAGGCATTCATTTGCAGGTATAGAATTTGTAAAATTGTGTTCTAAAATTAAAAAAATTTTAATTAGAGGCAGCATCTGTGAACCTTTTGCTGGAAGCCACTATTTTTTTTTCTGATAAATTATCCCAGCTCTGTGGCTCCTTATCCCCCTCCCATCATGTCAGAGATTGTAAAACCAGCCTCTGCTCTTGTTGCAATACTCCTGTAACAGTCAGATGGAGATTTCTCTGCTTAATATTTAACAAGCTACCCATGCCTCCTGGAAAACTTTGAGAAATATTTAATTTAGAGCCACTTCTTCCCTCATAGATTCTCATGGCTGCCCCGTTTTGCTCTCATTTCCTTATTTCCAGAAACCATGTGAATCGAAGGCAGATCTGGGCTTCTGAGGAGGGCACTGGCTTCTTAATCCTTAGCTGATGCCATCTTTTGCCATTTGAAACAATATAATTCACTCTGGCTGCAATTTGAGTAGCCAAGGTTGAAAAAATTTTTTTTTTAATTTCAAGTGAGAGCTTTTTTTAGGTTAAAAAATATTCTGCCTAGCAATGGTGGTCTTAGGCTCTCTATATTAGTCTATTTTCATGCTGCTGCTGAAGACATATCCGAGACTGGATAATCTATAAAGAAAAAGAGGTTTAATCAACTCATAGTTCCACGTGGCTGGGGAGGCCTCACAATCATGGCAGAAGGTGAAAGGTACTTCTTATGTGGCAACGGCAAGAGAATGAGAAAGCCAAGCGAAAGGTGTTTCCTCTTATAAAACCATCAGTTCTCGTGAGACTTATTCACTACCACGAGAACAGTATAGGGGAAACCCTCCCATGATTCACTTCTCTCCAACTGGGTCCCTCCCACAACATGTGGGAATTACGGGAGCTACAATTCAACAGGAGATTTGGGTGGGGACACAGCCAAACCATATCCATATGCAGACGAAGGCAGAGATTGGGCTGATACATGTACAAGCCAAGGAATGCCAGAAATTGCCAAGAAACCCCCAGACTTAGGAGAGAGGTGTGGAACAGTTTCTTCTTTAGATCCCTCAGAAGGAACCAAGCACGCTGACACCTTGATCTCTCAGACTTTCAGCCTCTGGAACTGGGAGACAACACATTTCTGTTGTTTGAACCATGTAGTTTGTGGTACTTTGTTATGGCAGCCCTAGCAAGTGAATACTGTAAGTATCATATTCATGTGGCAAATATGAGTAGTTTCTCAATAGCCAGCCTCTATTTTTTTTTTCCTTCCCCCAGAGGTGAAGTTTTGCTTGTCACCCAGGCTGGAGTGCAATGGCGCAATCTTGGATCACTGCAACCTCTGCTTCCTGGGTTCAAGCAATTCTCTTGCCTCAGCCTCCCAAGTAGCCAGAACTACAGGTGCATGCCACCATGCCTGACTAAATTTTTGTATTTTTAGTAGAGACAGGGTTTTACCATGTGGGCCAGGCTGGTCTCGAACTCCTGACCTCGGTTAATCAGCCCACCTTGGCCTCCCAAAGTGCTGGGATTACAGGCATGAGCCATCATGCTCAGCCAAGTTTCTTAGTAAAAGAATTTACACTTTTGACTGAGACATTGCCACTGGAAATAATGCCTGTACTTCCCAGCCTTCTTTGCAGCTATGCCAATAACATGTATGGTGAGTTGTGGGGACTTTAGAGAGATTCCTTAAAAGAAAGGGAGAAGATAAGAGGTTTTGCCCTTCTTTTTTAAAATCTACTTTTCTAATTATTCTGGAATTCAATGGTCCGAAAGAAAGCTTGAAGGGCTGAAGTCCCCATTGCTAACCACAGAGCTACCACACCAATCGTATACTGCCTTCTCCCAGTTTTTTATGGTATGAGAAACAAATAAACCTCTGTCTAATCTAAGAATCATTGTTTGGAGTTTACTCTGATAAGAAGCATCATCTGTTTGTAACCGATACATGGCAGTTGTATATATGAGAAGACTTCGATTTAGAGAGGTGATGTGACTCACCCATGGTCATTCCGCATCAGCAGTTGGCAGAAGCCCAAATTGAAGTTCATGTTTTCTTCTTCCCTAATTCAGATTTTATCAAAGTGCGGTTCATGTGCCCCTGTTCAAAATCGTTGCAGGTGCTGGTTAAAAATACCAATTCTCCTTTGTACTCAGCCCTTTTGAATATCAATCTCTAGAAATCTACGCTTTAATCAGCAACTGATTTGATCCTTTTAAGCACACTGAAGATCGAGAAAGCCCCGATTTCAAGCCACTTCATGCTCAGGTACCAAATCTGAGAAACAGATTCAAAGGGCTAGAAACAACAATTCTGGTTTTCCCATTCATGGTTTTACAATCCACTGTCCTGAAGATGAAACGAGCACTCAGCAGTGAATGAACAGGAGAGCAGAGCCATCTATCACATTTGCCTCACGGAGGAGAAGTTAGGGGACTCTTAAATTTCCTTGGGAATGCAGAACATGCCAGAGAAGAGTAGTGACCAAAGCAGTTACTGTGCATTTTTCCACCCCACACACATCAGAGTCTGAAGTGGGTGTGAGTCATCCTTGTTGTCTATCGCTATCTCCACACCATTTTCTCCCTCCTTCCCTCCAAAACCTTGATCTTTTCAGGCTCATACCCTCTGCTTGCCTATACCTCCCTCACTTCCTCTTCATTTCAGACATTTATTGTTGTCCTTGTCACTTATCCTTATTCACTGAATACTTTGGCATCTAGTCTGTAGTCTTTCTGTCCATTTCAGCTTCTTCCTATTAACCAGTAGAAATCCTGGCCTCTCGTCCTTGACCTCATTTTCTCCAATGACCTTCTCATTCACTCCACTTCGCCCGCTTCCATTCTCACACCTTGAAGCATATTAGCAGTAGCCACAGCATTTCTGAAATCACCAGTGGAAACAGCTAATTCTCCCAAGGGAGCCCCTTTGCTCTCCCAGCTCCTCTGCTCAAGTTTCTCTATTACAGTACTTTATCCAACCTGAAGCTCCCAACTTCATCTCCCCCTATTGCTCCACCAATCAGCCTCTCCTTTACTTAGCGGATGTGAGATGCAGGTTAGAGTGCCTGCTCCATTGAGGCAAACACTCTCTTGCAAGCATGCTTAACTCTGCTGCCACTTCGAGCATTCAGCATGAGCTAAATCCCAATCCAGGGTGAACCCAATTACTTGCATCCTCCATCTCACATCCACCCTAAAAGATGAGCCTGACTAGGGGGAAAAATAACATAATTAGGCAGATTAGAATCATTATGAATTCATAATCTTTTAATCACCTGCTTCAGCTGGGCACTCATTAAAGTCTAGCAAACATTCAGTTTCTCTCATCAGCTCATCCCTGTCTGTCCTGTCAAAGGAAGATCCATCTGCCTCTGCACTGGCTCCCAAGAATTCACTAGCTTGTTATTCCCATTCTACCCAATATCTTAAATCTTTGTCATCACTTCTCCATCCTTCTCATCAGTATACAAGCTTGCTAGATATTCTCTTTTCAAGAAAAGTTTTTTGTTGTTGTTGTTTTGAAAAAACCATGAAACCTGGAAGCTCTCCTTGGATTCACATCATCCAGCTATCACTACTTCATTTTACTCACCTTTCTTGCCATATTTCTCAAGAATGTTTTTATATATGATATGCCATACCAACACCTCTTTATCATTTTGTGATCTGCTAAAGTCTGCTTCTACCCTTGATAACTTGAAAACTGTTATTATTAAAGTCATTGGTTTTCTCCACATTTTTGGATCCAATCATAAAAAAAGTTCCAGTCCCCATTTTAGGTTAGGTGTGGCTGTGTTTTATGTATCTTCAGTCCAGTTTCCAGCCTGAAGAGGCAGCCCATTTTCATGGATTCAACTATTTAAAAATGTTAAGTCCTTGGGAGGCTGAGGTGGGTGGATCATGAGGTCAAGAGATGGAGATCATCCTGGCAAACATGGTGAAACCCCATCTCTACTAAAAATACAAAAGTTAGCTGAGCATGGTGGTGTGTGCCTGTTGTCCCAGCTACTTGGGAGGCTGAGGCAGCAGAATTGTTTGAACTCAGGAGGTGGAGGTTGCAGTGAGCCAAGATTGTGCCGCTGCACTCCAGCCTAGAGATAGAGTGAGACTCTATCTCAAAAAAAAAAAAAAAAAAAAAAAAGTCCTCATTTTTTGTTGACTGTGGGTTGTGGGTTGCTCTAGGTCTGTTTCACATGACTTGTTCCAGGAGGGTCCAGGTTGACAGGCAGCTCCTATCTGGGTTATGCCCTGGTATAGACCATTCCCATGGCGGAGAGAAACACCAAATCTGATTGAACGAAGGTTCTTGCGTCTTCTATTGGGATGTGACATAGGTTAGGCCTGCTCACTTTATGCTAGCCAAATTAAGTCACATGGCCAGACCCAAAGTCAATAGCGTAGGACTGTATACTCTCACAGGTGGGGAGGCATAGTGCACTGCCAGACAAACAGCCACAAACAAGAAAGTATAATCCTCTTACAGGGAAGGGGTGGCCAAACATGTGGGGACAGTACTGCTCTCTAACAATCATTTTAACTTGATCCTTGATCCCTCCTGTTCTTATTTCATCTCATACATTAATTGCACTCACCTGTGTATCTACCTGAACCTCATGTCAACTCATTCAAACACAGTAATTTGCTAATTCTTACACACTTGACTATTTGCCATTTCCATTTTGCAAATACTTATTCTTCCTGTATGCTTTCTCCCTATCTTATTGTTGTACATTGATAAATAGAAAAAAAATGTTGAGTCAGCTGTGTGGTTATAACTTTGTAAGGCCCTCCCTGCTATATTTTTTCTTCCATCTCTTATAACTTCATAGTGTATATCTTATAGTGGCTATTAAAATAGCGTCTGCCCTTCTCTTTCTGTGTATCTCTCCCACTGTGAATATTTTCATTTCAGTGGATAAATAAATCTTTGGCTATATGAAATGTTTCAAGCCATCCGGCTTGAGATCCATCAATTTTCCTCCTTGCTATTTCTAAATATCAACTCATTGTCCCTCTTACTCTCCTTCATTCTTCATAGCACAAAAGGAAGTATTCCTCTCTATGAAAACATCCAATTCTTCTTTGTGCTTACTTGTGACAATATTATAACCTTATTCTATTCCATTTAATGCTATTTACTGAGGATGCCCTAATGACTAGTGTATGGAAAATACAAAATAAATAATGTGACTTTATTTTTCCAAAGACAACTGGGGCTGCATATGTGTCAAATAGAAAATAATAGATAGGGATTTATTCCTCCATTAGCTTTTTAGGTTTGCTTATCTTTCAGAGTAATTTAAATTGAAATGGAAGATAAATCCTTATTTGATTGTTAGCCAATTCAGTACTATTTATTTCATGTAAGTAGGTGTGGGATCTAAGTGCACTGCTGTTAAAAGGCTATTTAATGTCACATAGAAGGCCTATTAATTTTTTCGATAAAGTGCCAGCATGCCCAGCCAATTGCATATATTTAATAGGGAGAGTCTGATCTTCTAAAAGTCGGCCTTTATACTTTGTGGTAATGGTGCTATAGCTTATATTCTGTTAGACATACTAAAGCACTGCTTTTGTCATCAGAAGTCTAGAGATAAATTTCAAAGTGAATTTGTGGTTCTGTTAGAGAAAAGCTCAAAGAGTGATACAAGTTTTGTAGTGGAACAGAGATTCAATAGACAGCACATGGTGGGGAGGATTGGCTTTGTATTAATAGTGAAAATATTGATAATTCAAGTTAAATTTGAACACATTGTTGGTAAGGATGCATATTTATATAGGCTTGAAGCAGGACATTATCATGGCTATTATTTTCTTATGTGGTCTGAAAGACCAGAAGTCACAAAGCTGTTTTCCTTTTCTTGCTTGCAGTTGGCATACATTGCTAACTAATTAATGCTTATAAGGGAATAGTTTTCTTTTTCATAGAAATCATTGACAACGTGAGGCAGAATCTTAACATAATGCCTAGAACATAACAGTCAATATTTGTAAAATAAATGAATGAATTAAAATTTGATAAAGAAACACAAATGACACTTGTGGTTTTAAAATGGTGGAGGAAAGATGATGTCTCCTCTTCTTTCCAAATGTCAAATCACTCACAGAACAGATGAAAATTCAGATAACATATACTGCTATGAAATGAAAACCTCCCGTAGCAATAATGAAGTTTAAGAATATTGTAGTCTTTAAATTTTAAAAACCCATATCAAAAAGGGATAGAGGCATTTAGGGAAGATACAGCAAAGCAACAGAAGAAAAAATACTGAGCTGGCACACCCTGGGGTGGCAGGAAAAAAAGAAAATCATCACAAAAATGAGAGCTGTATTGCCAAGAACAGAAAGAAAAAGAGGCCTTTTAAAAAATACAGCAAACATGAGGACAGACTGAAATAAGAAAAACAAGTGTTAAAAGGAATAGAGAGAAAATAAGAATTATTATAAAGAACAAACAAAAATGATCCAGCCCATAATTACTGGTGTTTCCAAAGAAAAAAACTGAAATGGAACAAATAGAAATTGTTTAAAAACATAATTTCTAAAAATTCCATAAACACTTGGATCTATGGATTTAAATAGTACTCCATGACCAATAAAAAAGTTAACATCTAATGATCAGCAATAAGATATATCCTAATACATTTACTGCACTTCAAGGGTAAAGACATTTCATTTGGAAATAAAGATATAATATCTAGTCTCTAAAATCGGGAAAAACCAAATGAGCCTAAGGTACTCTCCCTCTTTCTCCTTCTCCACCTATCATACATAAGTACATATACTGTATGTGTATATGTGCATATATTGTATATGTATATTTTATATTTTATCTACATATTTCATATAGCTCTTGTATTATAAAGCTCCTGTATGCACATGTATACCACCATAAACACACAAACACATATAGATACACACACACACATATATCTATGCATACATATATATATGTTTTCAGGTACAAGAGATTGGAATAGTGGTTAAAATATTATCGAGGAAAACAAAGATGACTCCAGAATTTTATACCCAGCCAAACTACTATAACAGCATACATGCAACAGATAAACACACAAGCATTCAGGAAATAGTTACCACATGAGTCCTTCTTAAAGAAATTCTGCAGTTTAATGGAAGAGAAATAAATACAATTTCTAGGATAAAGTTTAAGAGAGAAAATTATGAAGGAGAACTAGCCATACTAGATATTAAGCTTATTGTAAACATCATAGTATTCGAGACAGTGTGGAGAATAGAAAGTCCAGCAGTAGCTCAAATGCATATATGAATTTCACTTATAATGAAGGATGTCTTAGTGTGCAAACTATTTTTGAATAAAGGGTGGATGCTAATCCAGATTAAAAGAAAAAAGTTGGATTTTTATATCACATTTTGTACCAAAATTTTAGATTCATCAGTTTTATAAATATCAAAAATATAAAATACTATAAAAATGTAGAAGAATTTTTATGATAAAGGAGGAGATAAGGCTATTCTAAAAATGATAAAATCTCAGAACTCAGAAAAAGTAGATACATTTAAAAAGATAGTCAAAAACTGCTATGTGGCAAAAAAAAAAAAAAAAAAAGAGTCCAGAAACTAAAAGTACAAAGTACAAAATTGGGAAGTAAATATTTGCAACTTATATCACAGATCAAAAATTAACACAGTAATTGTTCTTGGTAATCAAGAACAAAAGCCAAGAATGTAAGGTTAAAAAGTCAAGAATCAGACTTCAGAAAACAAAATGCACATAACTATTCAACCAATGAAAAATTGCTTGAACAATAACTAGTATATGAGATATAAATTACAACTATGACATGTTATGTATTTTTATTTCATTATGTATAAAATTGACAAAGATAAAAATGTTTGAATTCACAACCTCATACTTTGCTAGTTAAAATAAAAATTGGCATGCCTCTGTAAAGAGAAATGGGGAAAATCTATTAAATTTAAAATTTTGACATATTCCTTGACTTGTTAGTGCATTCTTTCCTTGCTATGAAGAAATAGCAGAGACTGTAATTTATAAAGAAAGGAGGTTTAATTGGCTCATGGTTCACCAGGCGGTACAGAAAGCATAATGCTGACATCTGCTTGGCTTCTGGGGAGGTCTCAGGAAACTTACAGTCATGGCAGAAGGCAAAGGGGAAGAAGGCACATCTTACATGGCCAGAGCAGGAGAAAGAGAGAGACGAGGGAGGTGCTATATACTTTTAAATAGTCAGATCGTGTGAGAACTCTATCACAAGAACAACAATAGGGGGATGGTGCTAAACCATTAGAAACCACCTCCATGATCTAATCACCTCCCACTAGGCCCCACTTCCAACAATGGGGATTACAATTCAACATGAGATTTGGTGGAAACACAGATCCAAACCATATCACCTGTCAATTTTACTGCTAGAAATTCATACTACTAACAAAAGAACATAGGAAATTATATATGTACAAAGATATTCAATAGTTTAATAGTAAGTTTGTCAGAATCTAAAATGTCCACAGAGAATTTGCTATAAATTATGGCACATCCATACAATCAAATACTATGCAAGAAAAAAGAAAAAGGCAGTTCTATATAAATTGTTATGAAAGGAGGTCTAAACAATATCATTAAATGAAAAAATAATTGAAAAATGTGTAAAGCATCCTGTCATTTTTGTTCTTTTTAAAGAAGAAGCATATCACATATGGGTATATGTTCAGAGATATCTATAATATTTAAACAAGAACCAGTAAGGGTCATTGCCTCTGTTGAGAATTAGGGAACCAGGAAAGGGATGTGAGAACAACTTAGATTTAATTGATTCCATCTTTTACTTCTAAAATGATTTTACTTCTAAAATGATTTAAGAAATACGTCAAGGTATATTCTTTTTTTCTAACTCATCTACAAAGATTTTGAGAGAAAGCATTTTTTAAAACTATTTATTAGTGATTCCAAGTGGAAACATTTAACTTCTACCCTGGTGGCAAATCTCAATAGATTTGTACCTCACTTTGCAACCTTGGTTAGGATCTCACTGCTTCCCTCATACTACTGGTTGTTTACTGCAGTGGAATTTCTCTACTTACTGCAAGAAAGAACCAGTCTTATCAGGGCTACCAACGAGAGGGGTTCAGCACTCCAGTTCTTGGCTCTCCCTCAGAGCCTGGGGCTTCCCTTATTTCCCAGAGGGAACAACAAACTTTTCTCTTGCTGCTCTTCTTTTGTTGGAAAATCTTCAACCTTATGACTGAGAACTTATGAACATAATGGTCACACATGCTTGCCCCACATTGGCTAGTGTCTAGAGCTTCTATTACCTTTTCCCTCCTGCAATGTACATTTCTCAGCTTCTTGATTCACGCCAAAATCTTCCTATCTCATTAAGAAAAAAAATTAGGCTGGAGGACTTAAGGTTTAGTCACTAAGCCCTGCATTAACAGTGTTATGCCTTCCTGAGAGCAGCACCTGATTTCTGGAAGTTAATATTGCTGGAATATTTCAAATTAACAAGGAAGTCCCAGAAAGTCATCAGTAAATTGTTACTTGATTGATTACAAATTAACAACACTCTCCTTACACATACACACACATGACAAATCTATTTTCGTATTGGAATTTCCTCTCTCAGAGTAGGAGAGGTAGGGAAATGGGGGTGACCATTTCTATGCCTCAGATCCCCACTGTCCTGCCAGCCCCTAAATTAGTCTGGTCCCTGCCACCTTTGTGGCTATCTATTCTAAAAGCATTTTCTCAGCAGCATTTGTTCTGAAGATTTGACCTGATGAGACTGGATGCTCAAATGAAATTTCTGCTTTGTTCTCCCAAGTTAATCAGATGGTTTGACCTTTCATAAATAAAGTTTCATTGGAGCACAGCCATATTTATGCACTATCTTTGCTGCTTTCATGCTACAATGGCAGAATTGAGTGGTTTCCACAGATACCACATGGCTTGCAAAGCCTAAGATATTTCCTAACTGGCCTTTTATGGATAAGTTTGCTAACCTCTACTCTAGATCATGTGAAGTCCATAATTGTTTATATTTAGTATAGCTGGAGACACTCATTAGTCTTTTAAGTACAAGCCACATCTTCAGTCCTCTTCTGATAGCAAACCTCTCACAGCCTTATTCCTCTTATCCTCCTCATCTGAGATAATCTTTGGGAATAAAGGCATCCCCTGGGGGATGGAATAAACACAGGATTCACGGGTTGGAGGAGTACTGTCCGGTGTCATCTTAATTCTATCTCACAGCTGAATAATTTTGCAATTTATAACCACCCAATGGGTTCTTGCCCACTGCCTAGATAGAGCTGATTCATCAAGGCAGGGGAAGTGTAATAGAGAAAGTTTAATTCATGCAGAGTCAGCTGAATAGGAGACTAGAGTTTTATTATTACTCAAATCAGCCTCCCCATGGGGGCTAGGGTATTCCAAGGATAGTATGGCAGGCAAGGAAATGGGTACTGCTGATTGGTTGGGGATGCAATCGCAGGGGTGTAGAAAATGGTCTTCTAGTACATGCATGCTGAGTCTGCTTCTGGGTGGCAGGTCCCTGTGGAGTCATAGGTCATCAGAAATGCAAAAACTTGGAAGGACATCTCTAAAGGTCAATCTTAGGTTCTACAATAGTGATGTTCTCTGTATAAGTAATTGGGGAAGCTGCAAATTTTGTGATCTCTGGAATAATGGCTGGTAAACCTTCATGCCTACACCTTAGCAGAATTCAGGCTCCTTTCATCCTCCTAACCTGATGCTCTTTCATTAGTTTTACAAAGCAGTTTAGTTTTGAGGAAGAGCTATTATCATTTGAACTATAAACTAAATTTCTTTCAAATTTAGCTTGGCCCAAACCAGGAATGACTAAAGGCAATGTGGAAATTAAATGCAAGATGGGAGTTGGGTAGATCAGATGTCTTTCACTGTCATAATTTTCTGTTTTAATTTTTGCAAAGGCAGTTTCAAAATTACTTAACCTCTCTGTGCTTCAATTCCTTCATCTGCAAAATAATAGGAATAAGTACCTACTTTATAAAGTTATTATGAAGTTCAAATGAGATCTTAGAGTATATAACTCACTGGTACATAGTAGTAATTGCTTAATGTTACTTACAATTGTTGCTCCTCGGACAGCAATGACCATGTAATTTACCACATAGGCACATCTTAGCCAGCCTCTTTCAACCACAGATGAGTCCTTTATTCAAGAGCAAGCAGGTCCATTCTATGGGCTCTAAGGAGTCAACAAGGTGGCCAGGAGCAAAGTTTTTGTCTAATCAGTGTGGCTGAGACTTAGGGAGAATATATATTATATACACATAGCCCTGATCGCTCAGGACAGGCCTGATGTACACATATCATCCTGGCATAATAGATCTCTTTCACTTTTTAATTTGGATAATAACTACACAGGTATTGTATCCCTACAGAATGGTGACTGTCAAAAGCAGATAGCTTCAGGAAGTAAGTTGATATTGGGAGAAGTGAAAGATTCACAGAAATGTCATTTAAAAAAAAAAGCTCTTAGGCAGCAAGAGACTCCAGGACATGAGACGTGTCAGGACAAAGAGAACAGTATAGACAGTAGGGAGAGATTCTGCCATGATATTCAAATAGCTTCAGAGATACATTTTGTGTTGGGTTTGTAGCTGTGGTTTGACGCAGAGCAACAAAATGAAGCCTGTCAAATTCAAGTAGACAGATAGAGGAATCCCAAGGCTGAAGGTTGGTCTGAGGTCAGACTTTCCTAGAGTTAACTAGGACCTATGGGGACCTATAGTAGGGATAGGCTTATCAAAATAACTCCCAGGGCCTCCTGGGGCTCTTCCTTAGTGAGCCTCTATCGTTTGTGGAAGTGACAATTCTAAGACACCTTTGAGGAGAATAAACCAATTTGATCACAGCTTTGTGTGTGTGTGGTGGGGGATGGGAGGTGGGTATATATAGAAACAGATAAACACAAAAGCAAGACAGGTCAGTGTTTAATCATGTACCATAATCCTGATCATCATAGACAGAGCATTAAAGGATCCACTAGGGTAGGCTATTTATTGGGTGAAACATCTAGATGGTGGCTGGAACCAGGCTGGGGCTCTGGAGGTGGACCTTCCCCTTAAAGGGTAAGGGTGATCTTGGAAGGGATGAGCCTGTCTGCCCCATTTTCTTGTGGTTGGATTGAAGTTGATGTCTTTGGGTGGATTACAATATACGATCATATTAAGCTACAAGCATCCACAGAACGACCAGTGATGAACTGGGAAAGACCTCTGGCAAAAGAGTCGGTACAATGAACCTTCTGTGTATGTTAATGAAGAGCTTCCTTTGGGACGAAAAAGGAATATGGCCAAGCCTTGCAACTCAGGAGTTAACTTTTCTACAAGATTAAAGGGGGGGGGGGGGGAGAAGGGAAGAAAGGCGGAGGAAGAGGTGGGGCAGAGGAGGAGGCAGGGCAGAGGGAGAACCTGCAGCAGAAAAAGAGGGAGAAAATGACATTTAATTATATAAAAATGTCAAACCATAATACAACTTTATTGTAAGGTTAATTTGATGAATGTTTTCTCAATCAAGCTTCCATTAGAGAAACGGAACCCATGCAATATATACCTATATAAAGAGATGTATTGTAAGGAATTGGTTTATAGTATTGTTGGAGCTGGCTAGGCTAGTCTGAAATCCAAAGGATAGGACATCAGGAAGGGTAGGTGGAAATTCTGCCACAGGAGTTAATTCTACTGTCCATGGCCCAACTCTCTTCTTTCCAAAGGAAGAAACACTGTTCTTTAAGGCCTTTCAATATATTGGATTGGGCTCACCTAGATTACCCAGGGTAAACTCTTTTGCATAAAGTCAATTGACTGTGGATATTAATCACATCTACTAAATTGCCTTTGTAGCAACACCTAGCTTAGCATTTGATTAAATAACTGGGACTATAACCTAGCCAAGCTGACATATAAAACTGATCATCATTCATGTCAATTTATTTATTTTTTATTTTGAGATGGAGTTTCACTTTTGTTGCCCAGGCCAGAGTGCAATGGTGTGATCTTGGCTCACTGCAACCTCTGCCCCCCGGGTTCAAGTGATTCTCCTGCCTCAGCCTCACGAGTAGCTGGGATTACAGGCACATGCCACCACGCTCAGCTAATTTTGTATTTTTAGTAGAGACAGGGTCTCCATGTCTCTGATGACCAGGCTGGTCATCAATTTATTTTTATAATCATATCTGTTGTGTTTAGAAATAAGTGCTTCTCAGGTATGAGGTGATTTTTTTAATAGAGTCAAACCAAAGTTTTACAATTGTAATACATTGTGAATAGAAATAAACAGAGTTAGACATTTTTTTTAGGCCTAAGAGATCCCCAAGTCCCCAGTGCTTCCCTGTTACCTCCAAAAACATCCAACCTAGTCCCAATCTACCATTCCCAATCCTTCCTTCTTTACTCCACACCTCCTCATTTGAGCTACTCAGATCTTTTATCATTCACTGTGGGTGCCATCCCCTTCCATGGCGTGTATAGCACATACTGTTGTACCAGCCTAGAATGGAGGGGAAATACCCAAATGAATGAGTGAGAGATTAAAAAAGCAGGGGCAGATGAAGGAAGCACAGCCATGCAAGGCATCATGGCTCCATGTGCATTGACTACTGAGAAGAGCACACCAAGGTCTTCATCCTCAGACACAATCCTGCTGACCCTCCTAGTCACTGACTCAGAGTCAGGTCCCTGGCTCCTAGTGCTCTGCACAGCAGGTTGATACTCCAGTCCCATAGAATTCCTGCCTGGGACCCAGGTGCTCTGCAGTTCCTAGACAGGGACAGTGTTAGGGCTCCTGGTTGCAGAAGAGGTACAAAATCTCAAGGTTTGGTGATTATGTAGATAATGGGGTACTAAGGCTTCATTAAGGCTTTACAGAAGCACCTACTCTAGAGAAAGTGGTGAAGAGTTCAATCAATCTTATTAGAGGCTCTGAAAGTGCTGGAAATATCCCTCAAGTTATTTGTCTCCCAGCTGAAGTGGGGGTCCACCCCAAGTTTCCTTTTTTGTAGTCAGAGGAGTTATTTATAGCAGGAGAAACAGTGCCTCCTCTCCTCTGTGAGATGTCGAATAGGGCTGAATATTTTTACACTTGCAGTTAGAGTTTAGACAAGATTAGTTAAGATGTTTGAAATAGCATTGACTGCTATTCAGGATTAAGCAACCCCAATTATAGGTCAATCCTTGAAATGATTAAAAGACATTAAACATCAGTTTTATTAGATGTCTAAGTACAGGAGAAGGGTCATGAATTAGAGACAATAATTCTTTTGGCCAGGGCTAAAGACAAACTTTTTCCATTAGAAATCAGGTTGAGGCTCAACTAACTGACTCTTATGTCTGTGGTCATTAGAAAGTCCTCGGGGGCAGCATTTCTGATAGTTGAGGCCATTCTCAGTTTAGAGGAAACCCCACACCAAGGAAATAAAAAGCTTAAGGCTCTGTTGACTGGGACAGCCCTTCTGTAGGATCCCAATCTCACGGTGACTCACCTTGGACAAGGTCAAATTTTTGTTCCTTATCCATTAAGGAGACTGCTGCCAATGGATCACTCTCTAGTGATAGAACTATACGGGTACATTGAACTCAAGGATGGAGTCCTTCTGCTCTTCTCTCCAACCCTGGTGGCAAGCACAGCACTTGATTGTTTTACTGAAGAGGCTGTTAGCATTATGGTTAAGAGCCATCTATGGGAGCTCAGACTTCAGCCTGGCCACCTTCTAGCTGCATGACCCACTAACCATGCCTCACCTTCTTCATCCATCCAAAGGTCCGGATAATTTTCTTCCTACTTTAGGGTGTTACATAGAATAAATGAGTGAGAATTGCCACATTTTATGTTTCTAAAACTCCATCTGAATTCAAGTTCTCACACACCTACATGTGAGAGATCCAAATGTCTGCCTGACTTGAGGTGTTTCCTCTTCCTAGGATGGCACAAGAAAAATGTGTGGGGAAGGGAGCTGGTTAAACCGCACCTGCTAAGCAGGGAAAGAACCTCTGGACTAGCGGCTGACACAATCATGACCTCTGAGAAGTTCATTGTCCAAGTCCATTTTCAGGCCTGTTGTTCCATGCTCCAAGCCAATACTAGAGTTTAGTCCCCCTCAACCATTTCGGGTAACCCCCTGGGAAGTCCCAACACTGGTCCAGCCTCAGGAGCTAGGTTTGTGCTCCCTCCAAAGCAAGCAGGGAAAGAAACTGAAGAGGCCACTTTTAGTTAAATATTTGGGAAGGGTTTAGGCAAGCACCACGGCTTAAAGTCGGTAGAACCGTTTAAGGGAGATGTTTGGGGGCAAAAACCAAGCTGGTTTGAGACAGAATGGTTGATGTCCAGTCATAGAGAAGCTTTTCTTTCCTCTGTGCTCAGAACGCTGTGATGTTTGGCGACCCTGGGCTGGAAGCTTTGAGAGCATCTGTCTTCCTGTGTCTAGTTCCCATAGTGAGCTGAAATAATCAGGCTGAGGCCTCATGGACAGCAGGTATGGACAGGTGGGAAAGGAGCAGGGAGGAGGCCCAGTGTGGTACAGAGGCTGCAGAACACAGACTGGTTGCAGAAACTTCCAGAAATAACTGGAGGGCACTTGGAGGACTATTAATTTTTAGCAGTCAGGTCTGCAGGGGCTCAAATGCCATAATTAGGTCATTAAAAGTAAATGTGATAGAACTTTATATTGAACCAAATGCTTGGCCAACAGGGACTATGGAATAAAAATGTTTTCAGATATTAAAAGGAGAATATGAATCTTCATTTTATGCAGACAGGTAAGATCTAGGTAGTATATTCATATTCACATTTACAAATGGGTACATATTTCAAGCTGATAAAACAAGGATCTAGTCTCAAATCCTACTGATTCGGTGAGATACTAGGGTCAATTATGCTCTATTCCAAAGCTAGGTTCTAGATCACCTAAACGAAAGTTCTAAAGGAAGTGAGAACACTGGTTTGAGGACTATACCCAACCCCATACCTCCAGCTTATAAAATAGGTTGCAAAGGCCTGCACAGGAGAAGTTTGAAATTGGCAAGCATGGTCTGGTATTCTGCCAGTCTCAAGCTGGCTGAAAGGGCACAGAGTACTCCTAAAGAATTCAACGTGTGTGCCTAGACCCTGTGCCGCCTGCCTCCACTGAAAGAATAATCTGATGTGAGGCTGACCTTAGCAGCGTGACCTTAGCAGCATGCTCTCCAGACAGCAGACAGTGCGGACCATGTGAAAGAGTCAGCTATGAGTTTACCTGGGCATGGGGGGCTGGAGTCATCCCATTAGTAAGAAGCTGAATGTCATCTTCCAATTGCCCAGGCAGAAGAAGGGAAAACAGAACTGTGGCTGAGGGACCCTAGCTAAAGCTGGAGAGGTGGTATCTGAAAATGCCCAGGAAAAAAGTCATCTTCAACTTCTGCTTCAATTGGGTAGAAGAAATGAAAGCTATAATAGTGGTAATCAAATGAAACATCTTTCATTCCTTGCCCCTTGTTCCTCCTTGCTCACTGCCCTGCCTCAATTCAAATAATAAAACTATTTGAATCTGAAACCTGAAGCAAGGTGGACAAGGCAGGAGCTGGAAGAGATCCAGAGAGAAGCAGCTGACCTTATCCCACCTCCTTGACTGCAAGTTTCAGCCTGAGGGAGGGGAGGAGTTTTAATTCTGATGATATTCAAAATATCTATTATTATATTGGACAGGTCAATTTGAACGGAGACTGTTTTAGAGAATAATATGAGCATTTTTATTATTATGTTTTATTATGTGGGCTTGGCTAGAAAAAATCATGAGACCTGCCGTAGATTTCATCGAAGTCATGGGGAGAAAACCTATCCTACAGAATATATTCGAAGGGCAACGGCTGGTGAAGAGGAGGAAATATGATTTTTCACTGCACCATGGAACTCATTTACTTAATGCAACTGGCTACATCCGCCCACAGTCACATTCCTTATGCCCATTAGCTTAGCCCCTTCCTCACTTTCCTTACGTCTATTGTGTTCAGTTTCTGAAAACCGTATGTCGCTCCCCTTGGTTACTCTGCTTAACTCTCTCTGCCACATATACAGGCACTCCTGCAGCCCTTCCTGGCCTGCAGGCACTGCTCTAAACTTCTGTTTGCTTTGCTGTGGCTCCGAGATGTGCCCTATCTCTCAGGATCACCCTTCCCTGGGATTGATTCATGCCCTACATAGTCCAGCTCTCGGCTGGGGTCCACCTAAAGTGAGGACAGGGCCGGACTGGCTTTGTCTTCCCCCTCTTCCTCCTGTATTACTGCTAGACTTTCGTATCATGTTGGAGCCTCTCCAGTTGAAGACACAGATGGCCTTTGGGAATATTTCTAGAGCCCATGCTAAGGAATTTTATTTTTCCTTTTTAAAATTTTTTGGAGAAGGGAGAGAAAAATTTTGCACATTATACAGACAGTACCTGTTTAACATGCATCCCTTATTTCTGGTGTCATAACTAATTATTTGATAACTCCGAGAGGAAATTCCCATTCATTATATGTCATTTAGCAGCAAATAACTTAAAGCGAAGCAATAGTTTGACAAAATATATGCTGCACTAAGTTGGATATGAAGTTATAAGGGGAGAGAAACAGACAACTCTCACACTCTAAAGTTTTAAAAACATATTCGTTTAAAATAACTAATTGTTGTGAGTGCCAGTAGAGTTGCAAAGGTGTGGATTGTCAGAATCTGAATGTTCTTATCTCTTTGGTCACCCTGACAGCTAAATTACTAGGAAATATGATGAGAACACGCTTTATAGTCAAGAAGGTGATTTTTAAGAAATAAGACTAATGTTGAGGTTAAATTAATTTATTGAAAATCTGGAATAAACACTTTCTTAATTTTCTCATGGAGAGCCCTGACCTCTGGGAATAAAAGGTTTGGTTTTGTTTTTTTTTTCTATCCACCCTAAATCACCTGTCTGATCGTAAAGAGGCTTTTGTGGCCCATAATTATTTTATCTAAAGACATTTTGAGGTTTTTTTTTTTTTTGGTTGTTTTCTTCTCGTATCTCCTTATAAAAATATTCAAATGGTAGACCCTGGGTTAAAGGACTTTCTATTAGGTTAACATACTAGATTGTCAATATATTATTTTTTACTTACAAAAGTATCAGTTTTATGCAGTTGAACTTAATACTGGTCTTGAAGCCAGTTACTGGCCAAAGCATGAGATAAACCATCTTTATTTATAGACAACAATCATATAATCCTGGATTTCTACTGATTCCCGCTATAGCTTGCTGGTTTAGTAGCCATATGAGCTCAATATCATTAACTATAAATACCTCAAGCAGCAGACATAATAGGGATTTGAGAACATGGCTGGTACAGTAGAAAACAAAACAGTCAAAACAACCAGTTGAATATCTTGTCTCAAGACTAAACTGGACTGGTTTACACACCTAATAAGACCAATCATGTTCCAACTGGTCAGAGAGAGGATGAAAAGCCAACTCATTACAAAGTGGTCTGTTTAGTGGTCAGCAATAAATCTACTCAATATGGTTGTGAACTTGGTTGAGAAGAGCATTAAAAACTACTTATTGTGGGAGCGCTGACGGTAAAAGGACAAATCTGCTGGAGTAACTAGAGTTTCTCATTACTCACGTATTATCACCACTAGCAGAAATGGTGGAAAGCTCTTAACTGCGAGTTTCTCATCTTACTTGTTGAGAATAATCACTTGTACCCAAATTCAGACATTGTTGCCTTGGTACTAACATACCTGGAATGGTAGAATTCAAAGAACCAGATAATCTGGAAGGAAATACAACTATGGTAACAATGGCTACCTTCTCCAGGTGCATGGAGGAATCATACCTGCTAGCTTCTCTGAGAGCAGAAGAGGTACTGGATCCTGAATTACAACTGAAGCTCATTCTTTCACAAACAGCAACAAGATAAATGAGGGTCAAATAATCTAGCACTGTGTGAAATTTCAAAACTCAACACTTCCACCCAGAGTTAAAGATGCTCAATAGAGAAAACAGAAAAGTGAACCAAAGTTCAATTGGAAGTAGAACCAGTAAGATAAAGATAGATATCTCATAGTTATATGTATGTATGTCTATAAAATGGCTATAAATACATATAACTATAATATATGGTTATATCTATATAAGTTATATAGTTATCAATAGATATATAGATCTATTATATAGATATAACTATATATAATTATAGATATAACTAGTTATATAAATACACATAGATATAACTAGTTATATAGATATACATATATAGATAACTATATAGTTATATAACTATATGGATAACTATGTATATAAAAAACCATTACATATAACTATATAGTTAATATCAACTTAATACATAGATCTTGAAGCCAGTTACTGGCCAAAGCATTAGATAAACAATCTTCATTTATAGACAACAACCATATTATCCTTGGTTTCTACTGATTCTCCCTATGGCTTGCTGGTTTAGTAACCATTTGAGCTCAATATGTCTATCTACCTATCTATAACTACGTCTCAATAAATAGGTTCATCTTAAGTGGAAACGTGTAAGTCGTGGAATTCTAAGAAATATGTTCAGCCTAGCCAAGTATTGTGCTGAATTCCTATTAACCACAATAGAGAAGGCACCAGTTTTAAGAGACCTATGAGGAGACCCAGAGCCAGCAAATGAGACATGGGGTTTTATTGGGAGCTTACATACAGGGGAGAGGGTCCTGTGGCGGTGGACTGGTCAGAAGAACTGCCTTATGCACAGAAATGGCCCAGTGGCATTGGGCTGGATGACATATTGCATGGCCCAGACTGGGCAGGAAAACTGTAACCACTTGCAAGCAGCATGCATCTTGTAGAGCATTTTTAACTTAACACCCTTCCCCAATGACCTCCACTGGCAACCTTCATTTAACAACACTCAGGGCCCTCAAACCTCTGTACTGCCCATGTTCCACAGAATGGGTCAGGGGCTCAGATGTTCCTCACAGACAGACAATGAAGTTCTGAGTTTGCTATTTTTGGATCCCCTAGCTTAAAACACACACTCAGGTGTGTCTGCCAAACAGGGTCGCTCTAAGGGTATGCTTAAGTTATTGCTATCAGGTGCATTTACTCTACACCAAGATGACACACTACAACTCCATCTGGGGAAGCCTGATTTTCATGTATTTACCCAATGTTATCTGCTAGTATGCATTCCCTGACCATACTGTGCTGTCCTCTGGATACAGCCAGGGAGAGGAGAGTGAGCAAAGAAAGGGTGAGGGGCCAACCAGCCCTGCCTCGCATCTGCAAACATAACATTTTAAACTGCTCTAAGACAAGCCAAGAAAAAAGTCAGTAAGCCTAAGGCTATTGGAATGGGCAGAACATCTATTCTGTTGCTGAGACAAATGAGCAAAGACGGGCTTCTTATACAAGTCAAACAATTCAACACGAGTTTTGGTGTTAGTTATCAGAGCATAGAGACTTTGTGTGGTTATAGTTTCTTTCTAACCTGGTCCTGAGATCTCTTTGTTGAGAGTGGCCATAGCTGAGATAGTCACTCTCAAGGAAAGTCCTAAGTGAAGGGGGAAAGTTAGGTTTTGCTGTGTTACTCAAGTGAGACACGACAAGGAGGGAAAACCAAAATGCACAAAGCAGAAGAAATGTATTACTTACAAATCCCAGAGAGGTTGAGGAGGCCGACGGAATGTCTGAAAGGAGCAGGGAGTGCGACCAGGGACGAGGAGCCCAGGAGAGAGGAGACCTGTGGGACTAGGCCTTTATTAAGGTCCGCGGATGTTGTCCTGTAGGCCTTTTCCTGGCGGGTGTGGATTGGCTAACTTAAAGAAAACACGTGCAAAGAGTCACATGACTCTTACGTTGACCGTTGGGTTTTATCATGATTAGCAGCTGTAGGATGCGTTGGATTTGGGGTTGGTGAGATGAGGAACAACCGGGCCGTGTCACACTCAGCCACTAGAGGGCAACGTTGAACTAGGCCAGAGGTGATGGGGCACGACTAGGTTTCAAATAACTTAAGTGAGGCTTAACGCAACGACTTTATTAACTAATTTATGACAATATTTCAGAATTCCAGCAGAGCAACTGTCTATGAAGGCAGTGTGTTTCGAGAGAAAGTCCTAGCCTGGCAGACCAGGACTTGTGACTGCTCCATTTCTAAAGCAATCACCCAGTCCTGGTGACTTAACTAAATGAAAGTGAGTGCTAATAGATTCAGCCCCCACAAAGGGGAATGATTCTGGTCACCCCTCTCAGGTGTGCTCACCGAAGAAGGTGGTTAAGTGTGGGCTTCCCTGTGATCTAGGTGCAAGCAATTGGCTGATTAAGAATCGCCTCTTCAGGCCCCAGAAGTAAGCCTTTGAAAGCTCTCTCCTTCAGTGCCGCCCTGTGCTCTGATGATCATGGGAAAAGGGGAACTTTTCCAAGGAGGGATTTTATTTGTAGTTATCCCAGATTACCAGAGTAGAGGCTTCTGTATTTGGCCCTAACGAAGAAGAATGCATACCACTCAGAGAGCTTGGACTTTGAGCAAGATGAAGTATGCAGACATACCTTTGCGTGGTCTCCCTTTGGAAAGGAGGGGAGCGTGTTGTAGTTGTCTGTATCAGGCAAGATAATAACTTAAAAAGAGTATAAAGCAAAATGGCAATATCTGGGTGCTAGGTTGCCTTGTGATGAAATGTAGTGGATTTGGATTGTTTTTGTCTGTCCAATACTCTTTCCTCTTTGGGAGAATTGGCTCTTCCCATAATCTTTATGACTGAGTGGGACCCTCACAGCGCAGACCTCTTCTTGGTCACAGCAACGGGCATAGGATCCAATATATGTTCCATTGATTAATTGATCTATCTTTACATCTACCTTTCTTTCTAACTACTTACTTATTTATTAACTATCTATATATTTACCTCTCTTTCCATCTTTCTATTTACTTCTCTTTCACCTATCTACCCACAGATAAAAGTGGATGTAGACGAAAGTGTGTTCATATATGAAAAATAATGTTACCAGAGGCAACAAATTCCCTTCGACCAGCTTGAATTTGGTTTCTGATATTTGTATCTAAATGGAGTTTGATCAGTTCCACATTCTTTGTCCCAGTTTTGCTTACATAGTATACAAACTCAAAAATAAAGCAAAGAGTATCATTCTCTTCCTTTCCTTTTAAGATAACAGGCACATGGAGAGTTTAAGTAAAATGCTCAAGGCCATGCAGCTTTCAAGTTGCTGACCTGGGATGTGAGCTCCAGCCTGTGTGACTCAAGCCTTAGCACATTCCTTGCGTGCCAATCTTTTTTTCTTTCTTGGTATCATGATAAATACGACATTTCATGGACTCATTGGCAAAAACCACCTGGTTTCACAAATAAAAATGAAGCCTGTGTAGGCATTGTGTAGCCAAAGCAGAGTGTTTGGACATTCAACTATTTTTTAAAAGAGAAAAAGTGAATTTAGCCAGAATCGTGTTAATAAATATAGTTTTATATTAATAGCACCTTACATCTGTGCGCCTCTATTTTACAGAGCACCGTGATATATCCTTCCTTTCTCAGTAAATTATGTAAATTATTCTGGTAAGCTGGCAGAGTAATCGTTATGACTGCAGAGAGGCCGTGTGTTACGGGCTCAGAGAGGCGAGGGACTTTGCCTAATGTTTCACAGCTAGGAAGAGATAAAAGCAAGACGTGGGCCCAAATCTTCTGACTCGAGCTACAGTTCTCCAATTAACAGGAAAAATGGCATTTCTAATCCAGTGACCATTGTGAGATTATTCTGTGCGTGGTATTTTAAACCCTGCTAGGTAATTTAAGTTAAAAAATGGTTCTTTTCTTGTTTCATGGAAAGACTTTGTTTCTGTCTTCTATCTCTTCCTCTCTGAATCTCTTATTTATCCCACATAACCATTGACCCGAATGTTAATCCCAGTCACAATGATTGGATGTATATGTTGATTTATGTGTGCCTGACTATTAAACACCAAATAAAACCATTATCACGCTCCCAAATTCTTTTTTTTTTTTTTTTTTTTTTTTTTTTTTTTTTTTTTTTTTTTTTTTTTTTTTTTTTTTTTTTTGAGATGGAGTCTTGCTCTTTCACCCAGGCCAGAGTGCAGTGGCGCGATCTTGGCTCGCTGCAAGCTCCGCCTCCCGGGTTCACGCCATTCTCCTGCCTCAGCCTCCCGAGTAGCTGGGACTACAGGCACCCGCCACCATGCCCGGCTGATTTTTTGTATTTTTAGTACAGACGGGGTTTCTCACTCCCAAATTCGTGTTGCTCAAATTCATACCCCTTCTTTCTATTCTTTTTTAAAAGTCCTGATGCAATTCTGATCATGTGGGTCCCTTGCTTATAAAACTCAAAGTCTTCTTTGCATGGCATCTCACCCTCACCCAGCGTGATTCTGAAGCTCAGCGAGGATGGGATCCTGGTCCTTGAAGGTCTCAGGTGAGTGACAGAAATATCTTGAGATCTGGGTTTTCTGAGATGCATGGTCAGGACAGCTGCAGAGGGAGGAGGAGAATATGATGCAGGCCCTTGGCAGCCAGTGAAGGACAATGGACTTATGTGTAAACATCGTTGACAGTGGACTGGAGTGGCAGGCAGATGGAGGAAGGGGAAAGGAACGCAGCCAAGAGAGCGCGTGGAAAAATGCCACAAGTGCCTGGACAAGACGCCTGCGGCGCTGGGAGCAGCCAATCTCGGTTTCCATTATACCCAGCTTGGTTTGTGGGATCAAGGTTGATAGAAGGGGGGGGGATGCTCTTACTCAAATGAATAATAAGATATGAAAATACACGATTTTGCTTTAAAAATATCTACAAGAAAGAAAACATTTTAAAATGCGCTTTCTCCATAACCCCCAATTTCATATTAGAAAGAATGGTAATGTGCAAAGAGTCTGAATTTTAACATTAATAAAATTAAATGGGAATTTGATTATGCTGTGTTACAGCTACACATAATGTTCTCAAGCATAACTTTTGCAAATCTGTTAATTCCACTGGTGATTAGATATGTGCATTTCAACACATCTTGCTGCCCTTTGAAATCTAGTACAATCAAGATGTTAGATTGTAAGTTATTTTCTGGTTATTAAGATGCATTTCAATCCTCATCTTTAATCAACTGAAGATTCGCAAGATGGCTTTGATATGCACACTGGGGTGTGTGTGTGTGTGTGTGTGTGTGTGTGTGTTGTGCACACCTCAAATTGATGTGCTGTCTCTCTCATTTCCTGCATCTCAGGATGTACCCTCCGGTGTATGTTATTAATAAGGAATCTGTGTTCAGTTTCATGGACTTAAAAATGGGAGGGGGGTGTTGGAAGGCTCTTTACATCCCTAAATCCTAGGGGGGAGCCCTGCGGCTTGACCCCTCCTGTCAGAGTCTATAAGGGAAGGCAGAACTCAGCGGGGCGGAGGGAACACAGCCAGTTGGTAGATAACGCCTGGCTGCCCTCTGACCCTTGGGGTTAAACTGCTGTCTGGGCTGCTCAATCTGGTAAGCCGAGTTCCAGGGAGGGAGAGCTGCCAGTTATCTGTCAATGCGCCAAGACATGGACTTCATCACAGAGAGGCACATGGACCAAATCTTCCTAACGACCTCTTTCAGGCCCCCCCACTCTCTGCAGTACAGAGTCCATTCTAGTATACACAATTTAGGGAGTTTCCAAATCATCGATAGGAGCTGATGACTTCTCCGGACCTTCCAGGGAAAGTAAAGGAAGGAGGTAACCTGTTTCTGGAACATTCTATTTCAGGCCTTCTTGTGGTTATGTAAGCTGAGAGGATGGTGAGGCATATTCCCCCAAAGTGCCGCTGTCAGCATGAAGGACTCTGCAATTCTGTGATTTAAATAAGCAGTGTACAGCGCCTCCACCAAGGATTTCAGCCAGGAGGAGAGGGATGGGAAGGCAAGACAGGACACTTTTATGTCAGATGCCACTAGAATATACACAAAGACAAAGCAATCTGTTGAGAGTGAAGAGGACACACACAGAGACTGCAAGTACGCACAAAGAGAGCAAGGGAGAAGTGAGAGAGACAGGCAGAAAGAGACACGAGGACAGAGAGACGTGCAGAGAAAGCCTCACAGAGCTGACAGACATAGCAACAGTAGACACAGAGACACAGATAGATGCAGAGAGAGGTAGAGACACAAACGCACAAAGGGAAAAAGAGATGGAGACAGGCAAAGAAACAGGCCCACAGAGAGGGAAGCAGAGAAAGAGGAAGAGACCGGCTGCCAGACAGACCAAGAGAGACAGAAAGATGCAGTCCGGCTCAGAGCTTGTTTAGGGTTCCAAGATGGACACTTGTGTAAGCAGGACTCAGCCATTGGGTGGGCTGTGGAAAGCAATTTACCCTGACCCCCGACCCACACTACAAGGCTCTCCGCTGAGGATGGAGATTTGGCTGAGCCTTGGAGAAGGAGCAAGGGATGGCTGGGCATGCAGGGGTAACAACGGTGGTAGAGATGAGAATTGCTGTTTGGTTGAGCTGAGGAGGCAGACACGTGTATGAGCTGCTTCTCTAATATAAGTGTTTCCACCCTCTTCCTTGGAGGGCTGTCATCTTCTTTCCTCTCCTTATCTCCTCCTGCCCCCATCTTTCTGCTCCCTCCTTTCCCTTGTTCCTCCTTCTGTGGAGCTCCCTTTGCTAGTATTTTGATTCACTCACTCTACAAATATTTTCCGACAACCTGGCTATGTGGTTCTCAGCCTTCTGGACACTGGAAACAAATCAGTGAGATGAACCAAGTTGGGACTCTCCTTAATTAAGAGTTTTGCCGTCTGGGTGCCCCAAGCATTGTACATGATGGGCACCAGAGTCACAGTTCGCATTGAATGAAGGAGGCCAGAGGGCTCTGGAAGGGAACTTGCATTGTGGTTGCAGAGCTGAACATCAGGCAAGGGAGAGAACAAGTTCCCATTCCCAGGCCAGATGGCCAGTGTGTTTCATTCATTCATGTACCCAGCACTTATGCATCATCTACTATACACCAGGAACTGTGTCAGATGCTCAGGCAATTCAGTGTCAACAAGTCCAACATGACTGGAATTTAGACATCGGGTTCTTTCACTATTCCCCTCAACTAATGAGCAGATGCTAAAGCAGGAAGCACGTAAACTGAGTCAAACCTCAGTGCTGTTTGCCAGTGACTCATGAAAGAGAGAAGCCCAGGCCCTGATGACCTTTATCACCTCATCCAAGGCTATCCTGCTGTTGAACGTTTAAACTAAATGTCCCCATACTTCACGAGAAAAACCAGCAAGAACAACTCTGTAGCCTTTCGCAGGTTTTGTACAAGAATTATACAATTCTCAGTAAAATGCAGCTGAATTATGAGAAAAATGAGTTCCCAGGAACTCTGGTTTGGTCCCCAGCTGAGGCTGAGATTAGAGCCACTGGGCTGCCTGCTTCCCAAAGCCACCAAAACACACAAATGATGGCTCCTCAGAGGACAGTGAGGCATGCAAATTAAATGAGCCCTCCTTTTCCTGGAGATATTATCTTTTTCACAATCCTGTCGTGTTCACTTAAGCTCTGTTTAAGCTTGGAGTTAAGTGCTGTGGCACGGTCTTGACACAATTCGCATTTTGGCCTCTTTCTGGGATGTGAGAAGTCACAGTTCAGTAGGTGGTGCTGTCGGCCTTTGAGTCAACCTCAGACTGTCCCCTGGCCTTAAACTAGGGCAGTCCCAGGGCGGAAGAGAGCACTTGTTGTATTAAAGAAGGCTCCAAATGTCATTGCAACATAAAAGAATGTGCTGTTTCATTAATAAGGTTTTCAGGTACAAACTCAGCCAAATATGACAATTTTTCTATATTCTTCTAGAATTGTTTTCTTATATCACACAGGCATTTGTTTATACATTCACTTAATCAGGCCACAGATGTGTATGTTGAGCTGCTCTTCTGTGTCAGGAAATGTGAAATTTTTTTCTGAGATTCAGTTAAGAGGAACAAAGAAAATATATAAAATCTGATCCCTGGTACCTAAAGCCTTCAAACTAGTATTAATAAAATGGATTAATAGAGTACCTATCATATGTTGGCTACTAGGCATTTGATATGCATATATTCTTCCTATAATCTTCTAAGAATTTCCACTTTCCAGCTGTGCAAATGGAGATTTTGAAATATTAAATGACTTGCCCCAGATTGCACAGCTATTTAGAGGCTAAGTGGACTTTGAGGCCAAGTCTATGACCTTAAACTCAATTTCCTTTCCATTGCAATAAGATTATGGCACCAGGAACACTGTAAAACAGGAGAGGCTCTGGTGCACAAAATTGAAGGACTCACCCCCTCTTACCCTGATAAGATATAAGCAGAGATGAGGTAGCAGCAAGAACAGAGATCTTGGAGCCTGCCTTTTTGTCTTTGACTCCCAGAGTCTCCTTTCATTAGCTATGCAATGTTGCACACATTTCTTGATTTCACGGTATCTCAGTTTCTTCATCTGTAAGATGGGGATAATAACAGTACAAGGCACACAGAGTTATTGTGGGGAGTAAATGAACTAATGTATGCAAAGTGCTTAGAGTACTAATGAACACATATATAAGTATTAGACATTTTCATTTTTTATTATATTAAAATAATTACATGGAATAGCTATATGTGAGAAATCCCCTCTATGCAATTTAGCTCTACAGTTGAGAGGGGAAAGAGCGCTTCCAAATACAATAACCTTGGAGGTTGCCTTTGGATTAACTTTTGACATGATGAAAGGATTTTGACAACTGGAGGTAGTAATATTTGTAGCAACAACATTCTCTCTTTCTTTAGTCCTTACTTTATGTCACGTGCTCTGCTGAGTCTTTTATATTCATTTTCTCATTTAATACTTGCAAGAATTCTATGAGGTTAAGACTTTCTGAGCACTTTCAACTGAGTCAGTGTTCTCTCTGCCCAAGACTGCCTCATTAATAAGTGGCAGGATAGAGTTAGCTCCAGGTCTGCCACATCTCCAGATCCATTAGCTCCTGGGCAGACCATAGGGTGGAGAGGTGCAGGCGAGATCTGAAGTGAAACTGACTTCCCAGTGGTTGTACAGACGCTCTTGGCTAATTTGGAGCAGGATGAGAAATCCACTTTAGCACATGTGGTTTCCCTCTTGGGAAGTGTAGGAGAAAAGAGCTGAGAGCTGTGGTGGGCCAGAACCTGAATTTGACGAATGTTCAAGGCCAGGCTAGAAAGTTTGCATGTTAGTTGGTACTGAATAGAAAACCATTGCAATTCGGGGATTGGGAATAAGCAAGTATGTTTGCCAGACACATTTATATGATAATTGAAAAAGAGCTTGAATGACCTATAGTTTGGTCATACTTACATTTTAGAAATGGACAATTTAGGATTAAATCCCCCTATAATCTTATATTGTTAGAAGTATAGGGTTATTTTTATCTGTCCTGGGAGAGGTGGTTTGGAATTTTAGATGAGTTAAGCAAAAAGGTGCTAGGGAAATGTGAAATTTTAAAATGCCAATTGGTTATATTGAATTACTTGCCTTTGGCTCTTCATTTCTACCTTTTTCACTAATTCAAATGCATGTACCACCTAGGGAAGCATTTTGAAAATGCAGCCAGCCATTCTTTCATGATAGCATGAGCTAGGGCACTTCTATAGCGCCCAAAGAAAATTATACTCTGAACGTGGAATTTAACTCTAAATGGAGACCTCCTTATGATCCAGAAAGATCTATCTACAATGCTTTTTCTTGAATATGTAAGCACCTGAACCTCTCTTCACTGTCATCCGGAAAGTCATATTAGGATATAAGGGATTTCTGCTCCTCTTTTCTGTTCTAAATTAATCTTACCATACACCAGGAGCAGGACGAGTAAGTGGCAGGAGACAGGGACCCATTCTCCCGGTATTTCAGCAAAGCGTGCTGCAAAAGAGAACTCTTGGTTATAGCACTTGTGGTTTAGTTATTGTTTTAATGAGCCTTTGCTGTGTAACCACAGCACCATTATGACCCGGCCACACCACAAGAAGAGGAAGTTCCCGTAAGCCGCCTCCTCACTCATCTTTTCATGTTGCTGGAAGTCAGCTCCTCTTGGCCGTGTGCGGCTTGGGCTTCCGGAGTTGGCTGGGTCTTTGTGCTTATCAGCGATACCCTCCTGTCTCCCATCCCTCCCTCTCCCTCTTCCTTCTTCCTCCAAACTGCCAGGCCTGAAGTATCAAGGAGAGAAGGCGAAAGGGAGTTTAATGAATCACATGTCTTGGGCCCGAATCGTTGCGGAAAGAAATGCTGGCCAGGAAAAGGCAGCACGCCACTGGGATGAGAGGGCCCCCTTTCTCCTCCTGCCTTTGTCTGTCTTAAATAGAAACAGATAGTTTTCACATGACTTTCCCAAGAGACCACAGTTATTAAGAAAGTGCCAATAGTATATTTAAGAAAAATCGCACTGAGTGAGGAAGTGTGTGTGTGAATTGGTATGAAACCGTACAGTGGGATTTCATGCACTTTTGGGAAAATTTGTTCTTTGAATTAGGAGAATGAGCTGGATATCCCAAAATAGAAAACAGGGATTCCAGAGCCTCAGGTTTTCTGTCACTTTTGATACACCACCAGGTGACTTTTAATGACGCGTTCCATGCTACCTGACTCTCATCTTCCCATGTGAGCACACGGCTGTGTGGTATAAACTTGACCCCTCCACTCTGCTTGGCCAGTTCTGCATCATGGTGAAAAACGTGGCCTTCAGAGTTCTATGAACTTGAATTGAAATCCCAGTCTCACCATTCTCTAATGGTGTGATATGAGTATAAAGTCAGTAATTTATGAGCCTCAGTTTTCTCAGGTGTACAACAGGGAGCTTAATACCTGTGGCATTAAAATTTTGTGGCGATTAAATAAAACAACATATGTAAAGTACCAGGTATATAGCAGGGGCTTAATTAATAATAACTGTTCTCCTCTTCCCATTTCTTCCTCCTCTTCTTCCCCCTCTTTCTCTGTTCTCCTCCTCCTCCTCCTCCTCCCCCTCCTCCCCCTCCTCCTCCTCCTCCTCCTCCGTTTTGGTAATTCTGGGAGCTGTGGAGCATAACACTGCTTCTGCGTCCTGCCATGAGGAGGTCTTGGCCAAATGTAATCTTCCTGGGCATAGCCATATGCACAGAGCATCAGCTTTCCAATAAGAGCTTCTCAGATGAACTCAGAGGTCCGTGTATATCCCTAATGAGAAGAGAGGCTGGAAATACAGTGCTGGTCTGATTCTTTGACAGTTTCCCAATTCCTAGGGCTCCAGCCAAGCTGAGTCTCCTTCCCTGTACATGGGCAGCAGGTGGAGGCTCAGAGGATGGTAAGCCACACACTTCTTTGAAATACTGTAATTTAGAATGCAGAAGTGAAACATATGCCACTAATCATCATGATACCTTTTTTGTCTGTGTACTAAAAACTAGAATTTTTTAGAAAGAAATATTGCAGTAGGAAGGTTAGGTTTAAATCAATTTGAGTCAGAAAAAAAATGAGGAACCTCTTCTTTCTTTCAACAAAGATCCACTCTACATCACTCATGTACCAGGCAGCGGTGAAGTAGTGGAAAACAAGATAGCCATGGCCTCTGCTTCCATATCTGTGGTCCTTAAAGATGGCCAAGAATTTTCTTGATGCTCTGGGCTGGCTCTGTGACTGCTTTGGTCTACAGCGATGTGGTATCAGTATATTAGTCTCCTGGAGCTACCATAGCAAAATACCATAGACCTGGGGGCCTTAAAAACAATATTAATTGTCTCACAGTTCTGGAGGTGGCAAGTCCAAGATAAGGTGTTAGCTGAGTTGGTCCCTTCTGAGGCTCTGAAAGAGACTCTGTCCAGTGCCTCTCTGCACATCCTGATGGTTTGCTGGCCATCTTTGGCTTGTAGATGCATCATTCCATCTCGGCCTTGATCTCCATATGGCATTCTCCTTGTGAGTCTTTGTATTGTCCTCTCTTTGTGCACATTTGTGTCTCTGTCACAATGTACCCTTTGTATTAAGGACACTAGTTGTATCAGATGAGGCCTGACCCTAATGACTGCCTCTTAACTTGACTATATTTACAAAGATACTATTTCCAAATAAGGTCATGCTTTGAGGTACTGGTAGTTAGGATTCCAATATGTCTTTTCAAGGGGACACAATTCACTCCTAACAGTCACACCAGCCCTTAAGAGATTGATGACTTCTTCTTCTTGTCTTGAACACTTGCATTTGCAAATTGGCCGCCCTGTCTTGAGGAAGCCAAAGGGCTTCATGGGGAGGCCCATTTGGAGAGGACCTGAGGCCCTCTGGCCAACAGCCCTACCTCAGTTCCCAGCAAGGACTGCCAGCTGTGTGAGTGAGTTATCTTGGAATAGATAACTCACTTCCAGACCTCAGTGGAGCTAACACAGCTGCCCTGTGTATAACAGTCATGTGCTACTGCTAATGAGCCTGACCCAAATTGCATATTTGTGAGTAAAGTAAGTGTCTGTTATTGTTTTCAGCCACTAAGTTACAGGGGCATAGGTCACCATAACAATATCCTTGAAAGCAGACATTACACAAGTAGTTGTGTGTGACAAGTGTTGGGAAGGAGAAGCACAAGACCCCGGCAGGGAGTAAACAAGACAGCTTAGCCGGTCTTGCACTGGTCTGCTTTGTTACTAAGTAAATGCTTTTCTGTGCAGATCAATTGGAGATGCTTTACTAGTTTGGCATTCCTAGCAAAAGGTATATTTGTTCTTGCCTACCTGGCTTTCCAAGATGCATTTAATTTGAAAACACCTTCACTGTCTTTGCATCTGTGTTTCCCCTTTGGGAAGTGGGAAGGGTGAGGAAGCCCGTAAGTGGGTGATAACAGCTCCCATCCAAAGTGAACTCCATTTACTTTCATCTCCTTCATAATGGCACAGAAAATGGAGCATAAAAATACCCCGTGGAAGGTTAAGTGCTCTGTACTAACAGTGGAGGATATGGAGGAGGCAATGAAGTGAAGGTCGGAATGAACAGGGAGGGGTGAGTTCACATGTGGGTGGTTTCTTTCTTTTCTTTTTTTTGCCTCCTCTTTTACTACTGTTCAAATGAAGCTATGTGATACAACACAATAATAAAGGGAAATCGCACAGCAGATAGGCAAGGGTGACCTCTTTTGACAGGAGTCCCTATCAAATCAGGTAATCCAGAGTGGTATGCTACATTCAGCAGACCAGAGCAAGGCCATCTTGTCTTCTAAGAAAACCTGAGGCCAGGTTTCTATTCCAAGCCTGTTGTGAGGGATGGGCAGAACCGGATGGGGCCGGGTCCAAGGGGTCATTCTGTTCAACATCTAGGACAGCTGTGTTGGACAATGGTGTGCTTTTAGTTTAAGGAACCCGGGGTCCAGGCTTGGGATGGCATTGGAGCTTTAGACATGGTTTCCTTGGTTCATTCACTCAATGAATACTGAGTGCCTTACATATGCCAGACATTGACCTAGGTAGGCAATGAATAAGTCACACAAGGACTCTGTTCATGTCACAGATTCATTCTAGCAAAGAGAGAGGCAAAAATATAACAGACATGTAGATATAATTTTAATTATAATAAAGTGACAAAGTGGAGGGTTAAAGCTGTCGGTCTTTCTATTCAAAGACCTTTCATTCAAACCCTGATATTTCCTTATGTGACTTGAAAAATAAACTCCAAATGACTTCTCATGGCATTTAAGATCCTGCACAATCTAATTCCTGCTATACTTCCAAAATTATTTTTTTTCTGCTTTCATCATTCCTCAGGACACACCCGTACACTTCAGTCTTCTGAAGCATAGCGCTGGTGTCAGACTGCCTAGGTTCAAATCTCAGCTATGGCACTCATTAGCTATATGACCTTAGGTAAGTTACTCAGCCTCTCTGAGCCTTAGCTTTGACTTCTATAAGATGAGTAGAATATGATTGCTATCTCCCTGGGTGATTGTGAAAATCAGATGAGATCATGGATATGAGAGGGCAGCATTCATACTAAAGTAAGATATGACTTACTTGCAAGTATTAATGACTATATTATAATAAAAGTGTATGTGTGTATTCATATATATATTCTATATTTAACAGTGACTCTGTTCTGAGTTAGAATATATCTTAATGCCACATAGTGAGCCTTAGATTGTGCCTATTTTACTATTCATACATAGTGGATAGATGCTGAATAAAATATAGTCAATTCACTGGTGTCTTGCGGTGATGGTAGAGATCCTTAACTAGGAGGAATGCTGTTTCAGAGGGCTCAGAATGGGTAATTAGGAGACCGTCACAAGGAAGCGGTGAAGAACTGCACTCTTTAGCCTAAAGAACTGCGGTTGGGAGCCATATGATGAGAATCCATGTGTGCCACTTGGCAACATTAGAATTCCAAAACAGAGGGATCTTTAAAGATCCCCTCCCCTTGCAGCTGGGTGGAGAGGTGGTCTGGGCAGCTCTGGAAACAGTGGTGAGCCTTTTATCATTTAAATATTATTCCATCGGGGGCAGAAAATGGGGACAAAATACTGAAAATAAAAGTTAATTAAAAAATAAAATCAAGAGAAATGTCTCTCAGAGGCCACCTCTGGTACAGAGACCACCTGTCATTAAGCATTTTCCTGTCTATAAACCCGAGATTGGAAGCTGATCGACTCTTCTCTTGTTTAATTTTTAATGCCTCCTGTCTGGTCTCTGTGGTAGCTATTATAGACAGAGGCTGTCACATAGATATGTACCTTGCCCAGAGAAAACGTGATGCTTCCCACTACCAGAACTGATATCCACTGGGCAAAACCTGCAGTGGGATTTATCACTTGCCTTGGGGAATTTGCTCTTGCAGTGATGCAAGTCTCGCCTCTCCTTGTGGGTGGATTAGTATAATAACAGAGGAAGAAAATGTCGTTGAGACAAGAGAATAAATGGTGGCTCCTCAGCAACAGGGTATTTTCAGATCCTAGTTTTCACCTTTCTGGTTCCTTGGCTCACTCATTCAATACAAATTTATTGAGCATCTACTATGTGCCATACGTTGTTGTATGTGCTGAGGTCAAACAACAAAGTCAGAGAAAAGTCTTTATTCTTACAACCCCCACAAGACATTCTATTGAGGAAAGGGAGAGAATAAATACTTTAACAAATAAGAATGCTAAGCCATTTTAAATGATGAAAGGGCAAAGAAAGTAAAAGCTGGAAATATGGCACCCTGGGAAGTGGGTAGGAAAGGCCCCCTAAGGGGGCAATTGTTAAGTAATAAGGTGAATGGTGAGGAGGAGCCAAAAAGGCAAAATCACATGGAATGGCATTCCAGGAAGAGGGAATGGCAAGCACAGAGGCCCTGAGTTGGAGATGAGCTTAGCTTCTTTAAGAAACAGAGGCGTTTGCTACGCTAAGAGAAGGGACTTCAGGCTTATGATGAATACAGGCAATTGAAGGTGCCAGAGGACTTTGGGGAACCTGTAAAAAGGGGGAAGATTTGGTTCTGAGATTAGGTTTCAAACCTGGGATGCAAACATTCAATTACAGCCTCATTTTTGCGAATGTGAAAGAAAAGTGTATGAGATCATCTTTCTTGAGTGGATTCACTCAGTCGTGCTCCCTAGACATGACCTTCACGGACCTGTTGCCTTGGTCTCCAGGGAGCCGTTCCCTCCTGACTGCATGAATGCAGCCGTCTCTATACTGGGAGCCCTTTCTCCTTCCTTCACTCCAGGCCCCAATATTCCATCTTTCTTCTGCTTCCCTATCACCTTCCTAAAACACACCCCATAAAGCCTCCCTCCTATTCAATAGTGGCCTTCGAATTTCAACAGGAAGAACTAGCTCCTTAGCACCTCACGCAAGACACTCACAGTCTGCCCTCTGCACACCTGGATTCCACGTGGCTGCCCACCACTTCTCCGCAAGCATCCATGCTTGCAAAGAGCCACCTGCATCCTGGCGGCCCCCAGCACCTTGACTTCGGCTCTTCCCTGGGCTCATCCTTTCCCTCAGCAGGAGGAGACGCATTTTTATTTTTTTTTTTTTGAGTCAGAGTCTCACTCTGTCACCCAGGCTGGAGTGCAATGGCACAATCTTGGCTCACTGCAACCTTTCCCAAGAGAAGAAAGCCAGGCCAGGTAAAGTGTTGGATTGGAGAGGAGAAGGAGGCCAGGCAAAGTTTGCGGGGAAGAGCATTTCAGTAGGTAAAATCGCAACACAAAGGCTTGAGTTAGAAATGAACTTGGTAGCTTAATTTCTAGTTTGTGCCCTCTGAGCTCTGGGCGACTGAGGGTGTTATGGGTGGAGGGGGCTGTGGGGTGCCCATAGTTTACTTAATTTTGTGCTTCCCCCAGTCCCTGCCACACACAATAAGAACTCACCCTCTTTCTGACCTGGTATTTTGAAGAAATTTAAGATAATTTAGAGGGGAACAAAAAACTTGTGGCACACTTATTAAGTGACAATATTAAAATGAATTCTGCTGCAGTTTCTATCATGAGATTTGTAAATAGCATTTAATGTTTATAATCTCATTTGTGGAGGACTTTGATTTTGTTGTTTCAGGAACAACAACAAGTAAAAAGGAACTCCTAGTTGCATCAGGTGGGGGAAGCTGCTTGCTTCAGAGGGACCTGGGAGCAGATTTACAGAACTCCCTGTTCTTGCCCTAATTAAGGCATTTGTTACTGTTTTAATAGCTCCAAGGTACTCACTGTAGCTGGGTTTATAAACAGCTTTTTTTTTTTTTTTTTTTCCAGAGGAGAGGAGATACTTGCTTTTATGAGTTATACACTGTGACTCCTTGAGGGCAGGGATGATGGCTTGTGTTAGGAATTTACTGTGCTCAGGCCCTGTCCCAGAGATGCTGACTCCTAAACTCTGGGAATGGAATCCAGAAAGTTGTCTTACAACACAGCCCTCTGGTCATTCTGATGTCTGCTCAGCTTTGAGGACCGCTGGGATAAGGGAACCATTTTCACTGAGCGTACATAAGTCAGGCACACTGCTGGGTCCCTGCTAGTCAAAGTGTGGTCCTCAGACCAGAAGCATTGGGGTTACCTGGGAGCTTGTTGAAAGACTCTCAGGACTCGCTTGAAAGAGACTTGTGGCGTCAGCTGGTTTCAGATGCATCATCTCATTTAATTCTCAGAGCAAATCTCTGAGATAGATCTGAGTATCGTCACAGAAATCTTTGTAATATATATTTTTTATATAATTCACTCTTTTCCCTTTAATTTATTGTCTTATTCAGTTCAGCTGTTTCAATTATAGTATTTTGAAAGCAATTTCCCTGTTCTTGGTAAAGCTTCAATTAACACTGTGTACACCACCTGCTGAGGAAACGCTTCTATTGACTGGACATCTCTCTTTCCCCCAAGTCTTCTCTGTAATTCTCTCTTCCACCACCAAAATGTCGTGCACCAAGTTTCCTTGGCTACCCCATTAATTAAATGTGCTAGTCAACCACTCAGTCACCATAGTTGAGGCATTTAGGGTTGTCCTGTTCTATGATCTCTGTGGCAGGTGGCTTCTGAAATGACTGGCAGTAACCCCTGCCTCCTGGTGCACATGCCCTAGCATAGACCTCCCCCTGAGTGTGGATCTGCTTCTCATGAATAGACTATGGCAAAAATAACAGAATGTCCTTATGAGATTAACTTATAAAGGACTGTGGCTTCTGTCTTGATCACCTCTCTCCTTTGTTTTTATTGGGTGCCTTGTCCTGTTGAGTCAAGCTGCTATGTTGCAAGCTGCCCTCTCAAGGGACCCACACACAGGCACAAGACTGAGGGCAGCCTCCAGCTAACAGCCAGTGAGGACCTGACGCCCTCAGCATAAGAACCCACAAGAAAATGAATCTTGCCAGCGGCCACTGCATGAACTTCTAAGCACATCAACCCCCTCAGTATAGCCCAGAGATGACTTCAGCCTTGACCAAAGCCTTCATTGTAGCCCTGAGAAATCCTGAGCCAGAGGACCCAACTTCTAAGGGACACTTGGAATTTCTGACCCACAGAAACTCTGGAATAATAAATGTTGTATAAACCTGCTAAGTTTTGGGGTAATTTGATTCACAGTAATTGATAACTATTATAATCTCCCTGCAATTGAGGTTGTCAAGATCTAGCTCATGGGATTGACAGAGAAAGGGGTTCTGTGCTTGATCTAAATCTACACAGAAAAATTGAGTGCATGAGAGACTGCAAGTATTTGTCAAATTTGGTTTTCCTCCCTTCCTATGTACAATGTAAACCATGTGTCTCTAACTACCTTGAATCCAGATGGATGATGGACTTGAATTTAAGGTCAATAAATTGTGCCTGGAAGTAATGAGCACTTGGCAGATGTACTCAGCCTGGTTCCTAAAATACCTCATTTTAGCAGATCCTTCATGCTCTTAGTCTTTGCTTCTCAGCTGGTTGGACCAAGGAGAGAGCTTTAAGGAGGAGTTAGCGGGGAGTGAGCTGATGGAGGGATCCCAGTCCTGTGTGATCACATTGAGGAAAATCTAGGAAACTGCCAACTCGAAGCATTCACACTGGACTTTGTGTGAGCAAAGAAAGGAACTTTTGTTGCATTGAACCATTGATTTACTGGTGATGTTTGTTATGCAGCCAACCTAGCCTACCCTGACCAAAACACATATCTTATATTTTTGTCTATTTTCTTTTTAAAATATTTTTAATATAAGTTTATTATTTTTCAGTCCCTTAAACACATTCATTGATCTGTTAACTGTTGAGTAACATTCACTTATTCACTTTCTAAATATTTAATGATTTCCGGGCACTGGGTTTACACTGATAAAAGAGCATAGTTTTTCTCCTTAAAAACTGTATAATGAATCAGGTCAATAGATGCACAAGAGGAAATTAAATTGTAATTTAATAGACATATACACATGAACCCTGTTAGAATATCCCTTAAACATCAAGCACTACCCTACTCACAAATATTTTAACAACATGAACACTTAGAACTCTCTTCATCACATTGATCATGTGTCTACTCTGTGCGAAGGCAGGAAAGTGTGTCTGAGTTGGAACATAATACATTTAGCTCAAGTAGAGATATTCTATATAACAAGACATTAAGTCATGGAAGAAAAACATATCTAGGCATTTGAAATTATTCAGTAGCCACTAGGGAACCATTGATGGTTGTAGAGGAAAGATACAGGATAACATTGTCTTTTAGAAAGATTTATTAGACAGAGCTACGTAGGGTGGCCTAGAAGAGGGGAAGCAACCTGCATATAAGAAGACTAAGTGGGAGCCTCGGTGCATGGTAGATCAGACGTGTCAACAGAGCCCTGCCTGAGGGCAATAGGAGAAGAATTTAATGGATGGAAGTTAGCTTTGAAAGAAAAATCTATAAATCTGGCTGAGAAATTAGCTACATGAGATGAGAAAATTGCTTGGTGTTTAACTTTTTATTTCCTCCATTTGTGTTTAGGTTCATGCACATGCACACGTGTGGGTGACTGTGTACATATGTATGCATGTGTTGTATCATTTTCTCCATATAAGATATCATGCTATATCTAGGAAAAGTACTAATTCTAATAATGTTATGTTAAATTGTTTGTATCTTACACACATGTTTAAAACAATCCAATCGTATATGAATTCTAATGTATTTTTTGGAGAGAATTAAAAACACACCTTTTTTGGTGTGAAATTTTGGAGACAGCTCTAGACTATGTGGAAAAGGCTGAGTTCGCTGAAAGTTGAAGAATGTCTTCAGAGTGTGAGTGGTCTCTGCTCTGGATGATTCCTGCCTCTCTTTCCTATGGTGGAGAGGTCATGCTTCTACTTTTCTTTGGCTAATTGCTAAGTGCTAGGAGAGCCATGTGGAAAATTTGACATGTGTTCCTTGCTGGATGTGTGTGGCTGTGGAGGTGGAGACAGACGTTTGACTCTCAGCTGGAAATTGTAGTGGGTAGAGCTGTCTTTGGGTAGCTTTGGAGGTAAGAGGCAGGGCGGCATGGGAGGCAATCTGTGCTCCAAAGTTGGCTGGGCCAATGAACCTGTTTCTCAGGGGCTTGCTGTGTCCTAATAAGAAGCAAGACTGCGTCCTGTGGAGAGAGATCCATCTAAGAGGGCAACCCCAAGGGCCTCAGATGTAAAAACAGGACTGAGGGTGTCTTAAGTGGCCATCAGGAGAGACTCTGTCCATGTCAGGGGAACCACAGAATAGAGGCCCTGAAAATAGTAGTTGTCTAGAGATCCCTCCACTCCTACCCCAAGTGGTCCCATGTGAAAAAGATGCAGCATCTGGGTCCCACAACAGCCAGAAGCCATTGGTATCAGAATTCAACAATTCTTGTCATAGAAGGCTTTTCCTGGACCTCATCTCTTCTCCCTCAGACCCCTGGAGGGGACCTGAACAGCAAGGAACATGTGGTTGAAAAAGCAGCTCAAGGAAGAGAGGAATCTGACCCTGCCTCCCTTTCCCACATAAGGTCTCCTGCCCATGGATTTAGTTCTGAGCCAGAAGTTAGAATAGGTTTAAAATGGGCTGAGAACTTAGCTTTGATATGACCCTGAGCTAGGTATTTTCTTACTCAAAAGTGATCAGGCAATTTTATTCACTGAGAAGGGACAACTAGAAAAGCTTTGGGGTCGCTCAGGATTTCAGGCAGGATAGGGAGGTTTGGGATCCCAGGGTGGCTGTGCTAGGGCAGGTGAGAGAAAGGATCAATTGCTTCTTACTTATAACCACTAAGTCCAGCCCTCCAGACACTGGAAAAGTGCATTTCCTGCCTTCTATTAGAATAACTTCAACAATGTTCCTGGCATGGTCTAACTCGAAAAGAGACCAGGTAGTAAGGATTTTATAACGTCTCCAAATTTAAATCCCTCACCCCATGTCATCTCCACCCAGTGCCATGCTGAATTCATACTGGTGTCTGAAGCCAAGGAACTATCAGTGTTATGGAGTGAATGTTTGTTTCCCCTCAAAATTCATATGATGAAATCCTCACCCGCAAGGCGATGTTAGCAGGAGATGGGGGCTTTGGGTCATGATTAGGTCATGTGGGTGGAACTCCCACAAATGCCATTTATGCCCTTATAAAAGCAACCCCAGAGAGATTTTCCCCTCCTTCTTCCATGTATGGATATGAGGAAAAAGCAGCTGCGGCCATCCCTGAAACAGGGAACAGTCCCTCACCAGGCACTGAATCTGCCAGCAACTTTGATCTTGGACTTCCCGGCCTCCAAAACTGTGAGAAATAAATTTCTGCCATTTATAAGGTACCCATTTTGTGGTATTCTGTTATAGAAGCCCAAATAGACTAAGAAAATCAGCAATACTGATCCCATGTTTATGTACAATTTTGATATTTTGTTCACCATGGATTTTTGTATTAATTGTAATCCCAGCACTTTCGGAGACCAAGGTGGGTGGATCATGAGGTCAAGAGATCAAAACCATCCTGGCCAACATGGTGAAACCCTGTCTCTACTAAAAATACAAAAATTAGCTGGGCATGGTGGCACGCGCCTGTAGTCCCAGCTACTGGGGAGGCTGAGGCAGGAGAATTGCTTGAACCCGGGAGGTGGAGGTTGCAGTGAGCTGAGATCACGCCACTACACTCCAGCCTGGTGACAGGGCGAGACTCTGTCTCAAATAATAATAATAATAATAATTTTGATTTTTTTAAAATAGTTGTAAAATATTGTTGATCTTGATTGTTGACCTTCTTTGGTGTCTTAAATTTTGTGCCCAAGCTAGTCCCAGCACTGTCTCCCCTCCGCCTCCTCCAGTTCAACACAATTAACATACATCCAGTCTCTAGGGAAAGAAGAATATGGAAAACCCTTAGAATGAGGGACAGATTTCTATACAAACTTCTGCTCTGTAGCCAGAAGTCTCATACCCAAAAAGGGCAATTGTGAGACTCCTTGGGATCCCAGTCCAAACTACTGAAATCTTAAGGTTATGTATTTGCTAAAGGGAAGCATATATTCTTCACATTTCCCATCTAGACCACTGTCAATAGAGAACTGAAACTGCCCTTAAGGACTTTAGGTGAGCTTATTTAATGGAAGTTTTCATAGATGACTATTATGCACACATTCAGTCATTGAAAGCCAATGTGTCTTGAAGATGTCCTCTCTCGGAAACTTGGAAAGATTTTTTTTTTTTTTTGGCCATCTACTGGTATAAATCAGTGGTTAAGACATGGGCTTAGTTAGCAGAGACAATTTGATCTCTAGTTCTGCTACCTCCTCATTGTGTAAATTTACTTCTCACTCCAAACTTCAGTTTACCAATGGCAAAATGACATGTTAGAGGATACATATAAAGGATGCAAGAGTCTGTTTAGCTTAGCAGGGATGGAAAATACGGTTCAAGGGAAACAAGGTGAAGGATGAATTCATAAATGTAGATGAGGCCAGATTGTAAAGTACCCTTAGTTTTGTTGAGGTTCCAGTGAGAAAATCTACCCACAGCACTCAGATGTACCCAGAGGGTTCCTGCACTAAATGATAGCTGTTTTCGTCATTAGACTTTTACATGATCAACAATCTTGCTAACACTGAATATGGGTGAGATTCTCAGCATGGCAAAAGCTGTTCCTCCTTGGGTGTGGAAACCTTTATTTAGTCATTTTAGCTATTTGGCCTAAATTGTGAAGTTTGGCCTGAATATCATGCTGGGTCCTCAGCAACGTAGTCAGAGAATAAATAGGAGGATTCAGGATTGGTGGGGTAAGGGGATACCCACCTGGCCTGAAAATACCAATGTATGCCTCTGGGTCTGGCAAAAGCAGCTGTGGTTAGAGTAGGCACCAGGGTTAAAATCAGACACCACCGTAGATGTTCAAGCAGCAAAGAATCCTTAGCATCAGGCAGATAGGGCATGAGAGCAAGGCTGGGGGCAGGGGTGCAAGATAGGCTTTGATGATGCGTGCCGACACCAACTGAACTGGGGCAGCCATCAGGCAGTGTTTTAATAAGGCTCCTGAGGCCATGTCCAGCCCAATGGGGAAAAGGACCTGATTGAGGTGTGATGCCATCCCCATTCGCCCACCACTTCCACAAATTTAAGATTTTCTAATGTGATAATCCAGACTATTTTTAGCAAGTCCCCAGGAATGAACAACAAGTATCCCACCTCCCTGGAACAGGAGACCATGCAGGGTTGCAGCAGAATTAGAGACACAGAAAGGACTCTCTCTCCACTGTGTACCTCCCCGCCACACACACTTAGGGAAAGGAGTTTGCGAGACCTAAGTAAACTGAACCAAGCTGACTGGGCTTCTGTCCCGGTGGGTAAATGAGTAAGAAGGAAATGAGCAGGAATCTTGAAACCATGTTGGCTTGAGCCTGACTCCAGTGGTGTAGGCTCTACCTCATGGGGCCCTCTGGGTGCACAGAGACCCCTCGATCTGCATTCAAAGGACCAGTCCTCAATTGCACCTTCCAGAGGATCAGAGGCTTCTTGGTAGAGTCTTTAGGGAGGAAGGCCTGGGTGGCAGGAGGAGGATAAGTCTAGGAAATCAAGGTCCAGACCAATCAGCAATGAAGCAAGAATGTTTTTGACCAGAATGACACATTTAAACTAAATGTTTATCCTGTGGACATGAGAGAGATGAGAACAGGGAGTCATAAATGGAAATGGGCTGTCAACTTTGCAAAACTCTTGATCAGGATGGAAAATGCTTAAAATTTAGGCATAAATCACTAGTGAAGACATGTTCTTTGTTATTTTGTTAAATTATTTTAAGCAAAGGCTCTTCTATTTGGGCAACATACTCCAATGTGTCAGGACAAGAAAACTCTTCTGTACTCTGATTTACTCTTTTTTCATGCAGTTTTCTCATGTATATTCTTGCTGTGATCTTTGCCGAGATAAAGAATAGGCTATTATTTATATACAAAAATTGGTGGACTTTGGGAGAGACCTCTTTGTTTCTGTGTTCCTGTAACTGTTCAATGGGATGGTTGTTGTTTGGAAAAGGTGGGAGCAAGGATAAATTGAGTTACCACATATGAAGCACTCTTAACAGTTCTTGCGTGACTCAGTAGAAGTTAGCTAGGACTATTATTGCTATTATTGATCAAACCCTGAACAAAAAGATAATTATGGAATAGTCTTAAAAACTAGAAGACAATCTCAAAACAAATGGCTGATTCAATCAATTTTGGAAAAAATTTTTGGTGAGAAGTAAAAGCGTGTTAGTCAAATTGCTATTTGGTCTCATGGAAGAAGAGAAGAAAATTGAATGCATTGGTCCTATTTAGCTAGATTTCTTGGTTTTATATATACATGGAAAAAGCAAACCTTTGCATTGATTTTATACAGGAATATATAAACTTAGAAAAGTTCAACAAGTTACCTTATTCATTTCCATCATTTATCTCTTCATCCATTAATTCAACAAATATTTATTTGAACTCTTGCTTAGGGCAGGAACTAGACTGGATACATAAGATGGATGGTTTCTTTCATCAAATAACTTCCAAGGTAGCCAGTGCGGTAACACCGGACAAATCAATAGTTATGGAACAAGATTACGTAGTAGTTACCCCCTTATCTGAAGTTTTGCTTTCTGAGGTTTCAGTCACCTGTGATCAACCATAATCCAAAAATACTAAATGGAAAATTCCAAAAATAAACATTTCATTGGTGTTAAATTCGCACATTCTGAGTAGCATGATGAGATCTTTTGCCATCCCTCCTGGGACATGAATCATCCCATTGTCCAGCATAGCAACGCTGTCTGTACTCTCCACCCACAAGTCACTTAGTAGACCTCTCAGTTACCAGGTATTTGGAGAGAGAGAAAGACTACATTCACATACCTCTTATTACAGTGTGTATATTGTTCTAATTGTTCTATTTTATTATTAGTTATGATGAATGTCTTAGTATGCCTAATTGATACATTAAACTTTATCACAGGTACGTATAGGGAAAAACATAGTTTCTGTGGAGCATAGTACTATTCCTGGTGTCAGGCATCCACTGGGGGTCCTGGACTGTATTGCCCGAGGATAAGAGGGGACCACTGTATGTACTTTAGTAAGATGCACTTAAGACTCTGGAGACCCTAGAAAGGAAGGATAAGTGTTCAGAAAGGATTGCACAAAAAATAGCAGTGTCCCAACAGGAAAGGAGATTAGTCCTGCAGAGAAAGCACACAAATGAAGATGCAGAGGCTGGGAAGAATCCGATGAGCTCAGCCTTCTAGACCCTTGCTTCTTGAAGTGTGGTTCGGGACCAGCAATGCCAATCAGAAACTCAGCATCATCATCTCCACCCCCAAGAGTGGAATGGGGGCAGAGCTAGGAGGGAGGGGCAGGCTCCGAGAACCTTCACATGCAATGATGCTATTCGGAAATCACTGCCCATGAGCTTCAGGAGGGCAGTAACCCAGATGACTATTTCTCAGCATCTCCTCACAGTGTGTTGCACGTGGGCACCCATTTGTTTGTCCAATGAATGCAATGCTACATAACAGGATGACAAGAGCTTTATCAGTTGACCAGCCCTGGTTGCTTCACCTGACCTCTCAATCTCCTTTATAAAGGCAGGGTAGTAGTTTGTCTCTGAGTCAGAAAAAAAGAGGACTGAGTGGTTTTTTTATTTTTTTTTATTTTTTATTTTTTGGCAGGGTCTTGCTCTGTAGCTCAGGCTGGAGTGCACTGGTGCAATCTTGGCTCACTGCAGCCTCTGCCTCCCGGGTCCTGGTTCAAGCAATTCTCCTGCCTCAGCCTCTCGAATAGCTGGGATTACAGGAACACACCACTATGCCCAGCTAACTTTTGTATTTTAGTAGAGACAGGGTTTCACCATGTTGGCCAGACTGGTCTTGAATTATTTACCTTTTACGATAGCTCAGGACTGTGGCAGGAGATATGGGGGAAAATATACCCTCATCTTCCTATTTTGTTCCAGACTGATTGTCTGCCAGTTCTCCATAAACTTCTTCCCTCTCCCCACTTGCAGTCACCCAGATTGGAGAACTGACCTTTTGAATTTGATGGCAGTCATAGCAAGCCCCAGTCATTGTTGGTAATATTTCTAAAGCTTCTGAAGGTCACCTGGGATTAAGATAGGTGCCGCCTGCATGCAAGTGGCATGCTGCTACTTTAATTATGAAAGACACGAGAAATAAAGGAAGCCCTTGGAAAGAAAAGAAGAAAATCCCTGCCACAGCCCAACAGGTGAATAGGCTTTTGCTGGAGCCTGGGGCTTGGGCTCGGGCTTCCCAGGGCCTGTGATCAAAGAGGAGGCCCGGGCAGTGTGAGAAGCCATGTGGTTCCCATCTCCTTGACAGTGGGATTTTACTAACCCATTTCCCTCTTCTCCTTCCCCCTCCTCCAGAATAGAGCAGAGATAAAGATGCACATCTATTTCTTTCTTGTGGACAATATGTTTATGGATATGAAATCACACCCAAGTCTTGCTTAGAAAGCAGCAGCGATTTGCTCGACGGAGTGGCACGTGTTTACTCTCACTGATGCTGTTTGAGGTGATCCGTTTTCCTGGTAACAGACAGAATGTGTTCCTTTCTGTGAATTCACAGAGGCTCCAACGCTGCAGTTCCTTGGGAGCAAACTCTGCTGTTAGGCACTATAATTTTTTGATTTTGCAGTTCACATGATGTCTCAGAAGAGGGATATGTCTTTTCTAACAACCATCATTTTTATATAAAATGGAAGGTATTCACATTATGTCTTCATCTTCTATATCTCGACTAGTAACAATATCAGGACTACTCCCTCCTGAGAACTATATTCATTTCTCATTAAAGATATTTCATGTTTTATTCAGGAATTTAAATGAAGCTATCAGAGCCTGGAATGGCATCCGTTTGGTATAATTGTATCTCACTGATGCCAGCCCCAAGAGTTCTAATTAATATATATTTAGCTCCCTGACTGTCTTTAGACCAAACGGTTGAGTGTAGAAGACAGGAGGAAAAAAATACATTGAGATTGGAAAAGGAAAGTCTTTTTTAAAAGAGGAAATTTTTGTGCAATGCTTTGCTCCTATGTCTATGTCAGAAATTACTTTCAGCCACTGAGTGCCTTATGAAAAATGGAGTGGAAGATGATAATTATTTTTATTGATCACACATTCAAGTTATTAATTTTTTAATCTACTTTATTTTTCACAAAAATGTTCATGCCCAGGGAATTATGTGCATTCACAATCCTCCCCTGGTTTGTTCTCCCCTCTCCTCCCTCTGCCCTTTTTTTCTGCGACCTCACACTATTAAAAAGCAATATTGTTCCTCTTTGCCAATGTGAAAATGACTGGAGCCATCTTGGGATTACTTGGCCTCCCTAAACCCGTAATATGAAAAGAAGCTAATTGGGTACCAACCTCATTCCTTATGGGGTTTGCCATTCCCCCTAATTCCCTCCAACCACATCCCCATTCTCACTCGCAGGAAATGAGTTTGGGGACATTTCTTGTGCTGGTCTAACATTGCAATTCATAGCACTTGTGTTCACTTAGAAGCTTCAATTCACTCCCGTTCCTGGGATGCTGTGGGACTGTGGTTTATAAATCACTCCTGTGGTGCACTGTATGTAGAGATCAAGACCCCTGCAAGCTCCAGTCATATTGAATTGTACCAGGCAACGGAGCGTCCTTAAGAGTTTACAGTAAGAAAAAACAAAGGCCTTATAAATAGGATAATTCAACAGACATTTACTACATTTACAAGGCACTACTGAGAAAAGCAAGGATGCTATTTTCTTTTGTTCCAAATGTTGGTCTCATTCATTGACTGTTGAGGTTAGTTTTTCAATACGACATAAATTGGGGTTTAGAAATAGCCTATACTCAAATTGAATTGTTATTTAAACAACTGTTAGAGGTCATTTAGTGATTTACTAACTGTCATTAACATACCATGAATCACGTTCACACTACAAAGATTTGTGCTCCTCACTGAACCTCCACCATGACAAAGTCATTGCCACTTCTTCTCATTGGTATGAGAGAGGTGGGTGGCCCTCCCATTTGCTGGATGTGTAACGTCGGTGAGGTCAGCAACCTGGTCTCCATGCGCAAGCTACCTTATGTGCAAAAAAGAAATATGTTTATTTCATCGGAGTATATTAGACTCAATATTATAATGACAAAAAGACCAGTTTAGTGTTTTAAGTGCTGACCATGCCTAGGCACTGCGCTCAGTGCTAAACATCCAGTTTCACATTCAGTAACAAAGATATATTATAAATTGGTGATGAATAACTATTTAAAAAAATCTGTATTTATCCAGGTTCATTTTATTTCTCCTGAAAGTCAGACTGGGTGTTTTGTGGGAATGAGGACTTTGAAAAGATCTCTATTGGAAGGTGGACTCAGGCTGTTTCCCTCTCAGTCCAAGACAGCATCTTTCTCAGTGGAAGCAATTCTCCCAAAGCGGGGATTGGAGAGTGCACGAGAGTGCTCAAGCACTCGTGCTCAGCTGATTTCCAGATACATTAGCCCACAGCCTTATTGACCATCACATCCATTTGACCAGACTCTGAGGGCTTTTTATTATCTGAAACGCCTCACTGCATGGGCATGATGACAGGTATGTCAAGAGGAGAACAATAACCAGAAACAGATGCATGGAATATTCACTAATATGTCAGCAACTATGATGCATTTCAGCAGTGTCCATCCTCACACACACACACAATGAAAAAAAAAAAAGGAAAAGAGAACATTTATTTTAATGAGGCCAATTTCCATGCCAAACTGAGCATTTGTCTGGCTTTTGTGTTTGGTATAAACGGGACTCACACACACTCAAAAATAATGTCAAAAGTTCAAAGGGTGGAGAGTTGAGAATTCTCACATGGGCAAATAAATGAGGTCTGCGGACTGGCTGGCCTTCACTCAGCTTTACATGAAGTGTCTCCTTGGGACCGGGGTGATGTGTGGCTTTGATTCTCTGCCCTTGTTCTTCCATAACCTGGTTTGGAATGTAGCCCAGTCCTAAGAGATTGGGGGGTCACTCTGGCTTGATAGTGTAAGGTCAGAAAATGGAATGAAGCTCGGATATCTCAATTGAGATTTGAGTGTATAAAAGTATAAATCAAAAAAGCAAAATCCTTGAAGGGACACCTTGCAGCTGTTGCTACAAATGAAAGGTTTCGAAATAAGTAGATACAAGAATGCCCAGACCAGTGCAACTAATAATTCCCCTCTAGTCCTACTTGAAGAATATACGAGTACAACTGAGCATTGAAAAATAAAGAATATACGTTATTCCAAGCAAGGGTGCAAGCCTGAATCCTTTAATAAATGTTGTGTTATTTCAGGGGAAATAGAGTCTTAAAAAAAATCCTTTACTTGCTTTTCTGCAGAACGCAAATTAGAAATTGTATCCAGTGACCAAAGTTAACCTTAGAATTTATAGGATTATTTGTTCTTGGTCTTAGAAAAATCTGGATAATCTCAAAGTTGCATCATTCATTCAAAAAAAAAAATGGAGAGAGGCAGATTTTGTCCGCCTTTACTCCTAAATGCCACTGTCTCATTTGGCTGTAGGATATTCATGATGTTATGTTTATTTAAACAGACATATCTCTAGTTTATGGGCACATTCCAGAATAGAACTGCATGTTGCTTGGAGTGCAGTTCTTATGGGCAAACACCTGATCCCCTTTAATAAAAGATAAAAGGGAAATGGTTCCCTTGCCATTCAAAGACCTTACTGTGCTGTGCTCATAGACATAACCTTGTTGCTTGACCTTTCTCAACCAGTACAAGCATCCCATGTACTGAACTCCAGGTACAGTGATTAAAAATGACTCTTCTAGCTGCCACTTAGAATCTACTGTAGCAGAACTTGTTTGAATCCACGACTGTTCTAGGATTATGATTATAAAGCAAGTCTTAGGTGTTGCAGAGTTATATGTGGTAGGTGATTAGAATTGCTGTTAAATTATGTCACAGCTTATTCTCTAAATACTAGAATATTTTTAGTTTTTTATATTTCTAAAATATTTTCAAGGCAAATTTTCTAATAATTATTTAAAACTATGATTTTCCACTATTGTCAAAAAAGATTGTTTGATTTTCAAAACAATCACCCTTAATATGTTTCATTTTCAGGTTATTTTTCCTTGTTTAGAAGAAGACGATGAATCATAATTATGCAATTGAGTTTGTGCACTTAGCAGCTAAAGGAATATTTTCCAGACTGTTTTCTGTGGAACACAGAGCTGAAAGAATGTTAGTAAATTTTAGGAAAATAAAGACACCCTGTGTCAAATAAGTTAAAGAAATGCTGAATTAAACATAATCAAAGAGTCGTATTAATGGTAGAGCTTCCCAAAACATTTAATATGCAAAGTAGCATGTGATTTGTCACTGGAGGATGAGCTTTATGCTGTCTTTCCTTTCCTTTTTTTTTTTCCAAGTCATAGCCCTTTTTTTCTGGGATCATCTCTACTTATCTAAAGCTCCAAAATCTTCAGGACATACTGCGCTAGGAGCAATGGCTCACATCTTAGGCTACTTGGAGAAGAAAAATGTCTATTTTTTACATAGCTAATGTCAAGAGCAAGTGACATTGGAGTTTAAATTAGATTAAGTGGCCTATGATGCTATTTAATTCAAACTGAGAGTTTAAAAAAATCTCACAAACTGTTATGTACTTGAAATGGAAAAAAATAAGCAAAAAAAAGAAGGCTTTAATACATGTTCAGTAACCTCTTCAGCAGACACCCACAGAAAACTTCATTAATCATGTAAAATGTGACAAGACAAAGAAAATCTGATCGAATGACTGTCCAAATAATTATAGTTTATTCCTCCACTTTTTCTCATTGAAGTCACATTGTCATTTGAGTGGTCATCTTGACACGACTAATTATTGCTATCCAAGAAAAAGGAAAAAGAGTCTCAAATTGTAGCTTCTCCAATTCTTGCGTCATAAGCGATCACGGGACAAAGGGAGATTGTGGAGAATGAAAATTTGAATATTGCCCTCTCTACCCCTCCCTCTCTGTCTCTTCTACATGCGTTTCCCGGGACCTCTCTTGTCTCTCCACCCTCTCGTCTGTGATCTCTCCTGCCACCCTTCAACTGTCACTGGCCCACCATTTTAGTCTTTTGCCTCATCAAGGAGAACCCACGATCTGTTTTGCCCACGTAGGCAAAATGGATTGAGAAAAGTGCCTTGAGCTGTGGCAAAGGCTCGCGAGTGATAAGGGCATACAGGTCTTGCCCAGCTCTGCCCTTCAGGCCTGGGACCTTGAACAGGCACTCAGTCTCCCTTGGCTCCATTTCTTCCTCCATAACATGCTTCTGTTGAGCCAGATGACATCTCGAGTCCCTCTGAGCCCTAAGGGCACGTGGCCCTATGTCTTTTTGAGTTTTCATTCCCAGTCTCCCACAGGAAACAACACAGTGAAGTCGACAACCTTGAGGTAACTTATTAGTTAACTATGACTGCCCTACCCTTAGAAGAAATGGCACTTCATCAAAGAGGGGAATAAGAGTCAACTCCTGTGGAAAATGTTCTGAATGGTGTGCTCGTGAATTTCGATCTTTGACTGGAAGCCAATATGAATGAACAGCTTCAAGACAAGCCTCTTACATTAATCACCTCATGACTTTAACTGAGAAATTGATGAATTGAATTGAATGTAGGCCTGGGTTCCTGGGCAGCGAAGGTGCTGATGGAACTGGTCTTCTCACCATTTTCTTTGAAAGAGAGAGGAAATTGCACACGGTCCATGCTCACATCCAGGAGACAAGTATTACATCGCTCCTGAAATGGAACCATTCCTCTCTGATCATTGCTTTTCTCCATGGCTATTTCTTAAACATAACTTCATTTATATGTAACCCCAAATCAAGGAAAACTAAAACACCTCATGGAAAACAAAATTGCCTAAGTATTATAACACAAGCACAATTTGCTTTTCGCTGCACGCAGGATTGCTTCTCTGCCCTGGCTGGTTGTGAGATACTTCCAGGGAACACGTTTCAGGGTATGAGAATGAGGCCAGTGGCTGCTGATGTTAAAAGGACATGGCATCTGCACTAGGTTGGAGAGGGGGCTGGTTGCACAAATTAAAGTCAAACACATCACAGTCTGATCAGCAGACATGGGCTTGAGTGTTGTCTAGGTTTTTTCTTTTCTTTCCTTTTCTTTTTTACTACCACCAAGTAACAGTGAGGCAATAAAAAAAAAAAAAAAAGACAACTCCATTTGTCTCCTATCATCATTTCTTCTCACCTTCCCTAATCTTGGTTCCTCACTCTTACAATTTATCTGGGAACACAAATTACAATTGAATATGGGAGAAAAATTTAAATATAAGTAGCTAGTTAATCTGTCTTTGACTCATTCTGGATAACAGAAATTTTCACCCAAATGGAGCCGGAGAATATAAACCCACTGAGGAAAAAAAAAAATGCAAGTGTATTGTGTTTGGAGCAAAATTAGTTCTCTTACTGCCAAAAGTCAGAAAAATATGTTGGGTTTTTTAAAAGACAGATTTAGAATTTGATACAGCCACCATTTCGTGTGCTGGAGGATTCCTCTCAATGGGTGAGTTCACCCATGAAGAGCTTTAATTACTTGATATTTTAAAAGAGTTCCCTATTATACAAGAGAGAGAGGAGAGACATTTGTGTGGGAGAAGCCTAAAGCTGTTTGTAGGAGGCAGAGAGTTTAAAAGGCAACATCTTTAATGAACAAATTTTCATTCCCACAGTAAGAAGCTGTTTTTGAAATCTTCCATGGCCTGCTACCAGGGCAGGGGGAATAGCTCCATGAGAAAGCAGGGTTGTGAGTCAAGCTTACAAAACCAGTAACCACTTGTTTAAACCAAGCCAAAGGACAAACCCCATCAAATTCTGTTTTGGTGGTTTTATTATTATTTTCTCACATTAATTTGTCCTAGAGAACACCGTGCGAAGGTCTCACAGCCCTGGTACAAAGAGGAACTACCACAAAAACTCAGAGGGGCTGAAGTGGCTTCCTGCTCTCCTTCCGGCCTGACACTTCCTTTGTTCCTATAATCTCAAAACAGCTGTTTCCTCTGGAACCACAAACCCCAGCTGGCGGCCTCTCTACCTCCTGGATCCTGCTGCACATAATGTACATCAAATCTGAATGTTGATATGAAATCTTCTTCTTTTTCCCATCCTCCTCCCTCCCAAGCTCCCTCCCACCCCCGCCCTTCTCTCATCCTGTATTTATGTTGGCCTTCGCTGGGAAGGGGAGGGGAGGAGCAGTTAGAAAAAAAGGTGATACAAGCATTTCAGATCTTCCAAATGGCAAAGCGAATTATCGAAAATATTTAGAATCTCAGGTATCTCAGGTTGGGAAACATGTTTCCAGAAACCTCCTTTGTGAGACAGAAATTGACGGTCAGCATTACTTTTTGTTTGCTTGTAAAAATCAGTACCTTTTAACAAACAACGTATTAGTTATCTGCAGCAGAAACTGGGCTCTAATTTCACATAGGAGATGCAATGAGCTGCGCATAGTAGTTTTTCCTTAAAAACCGTACAATTTTACTGATCGATGTCTTCATTGAAACCTTTTGGGGGAAAAAATACGGAAAAGGCTAGGTTCCACTCAGAAAAAGGTACTAACAAGTCTGGAAGAAATGACACAGAGAAGAAAATAATTGGAGAAAATGCAAGGCTGTATTTGAATCATTGCAAAACGATGGCGTGTTTATCATAGTCCTTAATGTGTTGATGGAATGAGGGGTAAGAAAGAGTCAAAGGGCCTGTGTATTAGGGAATAGAAGGTGGGGTAATGAGGCAATGAAGGCCCATGGGTGGAGGTGTCCTAGGGTTCTTCAGAGGAACAGAACGAATACGGAATAGATAAGTAAATAGAAAGACAGATAGGAGGAGATTTATTACAGGAATTGGCTCACATGGCTATGGGGGTCAAGAAGTCCCATGATTTGCCATTTGTAAGACGAAGAACCAGGAAAGTTGGTGGTAAAATTCAGTCCAATTCCAAAGGAAAGTTGGTGATATAATTCAAAGTCCCCCATGAGAATCAGGGGGCTGATAGTGTAATTTGTGGTCTCAATCTGAAAGCTGGCAAACTGTAAATGCTGATATCTGAGGGCATAAAAAGATGGATGTCCCAGCTCAAGCAAAAGGCTCAGATTTGTCTGTCTTCTGCCTTTTTGTTCTATTCAGTCCCTCAAAGATTTGGAGGAGGCTCATCCGTGTGGGGAAGGGTCATCTCCTTACTCAGTTTGCCAATTTAAATCCTGATTTCTCTCAAAAACATACTTACAGATACACCCAGAAAAAGTGTTTTACCAGCTGTCTGGGCATTCCTTCACCAGGTCGACACATAAGATTAACCGTCACAGGAGGGGTTCTGTGTGGGTGAGCTGGGAAAGGAAGTCAAGACGATGGGAAATGGCTTGACTAAAAACCTGGAAGGGAAAGCATATGCTTTGGATTTGGGACAGACCTTAGAATTCATATGAGTGCTGCCCTATTAACCAGAGGGCACAGCGAATTCCAGAGAAGGACATGCTCCAGGTCACCAAGGGCCCAGGAGCAGGCAGGACTAGAGAAAGGGCTAGTGTCCCTCCCTTCTGCCTCTGGCGTTTTCCTCTCTGAAGTTTATGTAGGTGATTCTTATGTGGTGTAATGGTTAGAGGCCCGCACTTACGAGGCAAAAGATCTTAGCTCTTACACTTATTAGCCATATGATCTAAGGCAAGTTATTCTAAACTCTAAGTGCCTCAGATTTTCTAACAATAAACAAGAAATAAATTGCATCTGACTCCTTTGGCTATGGTGACGATAATCAAGTACTTAACCTAATAGCTGCACAAAGACAACTCAACAAATATTTGCTTTATTATAATACTACTACAAATTATTATTATGATTAAAAAGGATATATTTAGGTTGGTAGAAGACTGACTTAGCTACAGATAATATATTCCCTGAAAAAAATGCAAAGACATGAAATTAAGCAAGTAAAAATATCAAAGTGATATTGAAGAGCTACTGACGACAGATAAGGCTTAGCGTGAAAAAGAGAACATTTTGTGCCTTGTTTTGTTGGGTAAATGGACTCTCCAAATGCAAGTTGATTTAACACTTTCTAACAAAAATTTAATACCTAATTAATGATTGACATTTATTTGCATTCGCTATAATTTGCTAAATAATCACAAAACCATAAAATGTGGCTCTTAAGAATACAGATGGTTGAGTTGGCTGCCTAACACTGGGTTGTAGTTCTGCCACTTAGGAGCTGTGAGATCATGGGCAAGTCACTTAACCTCTCTGAGCCTCAGTTTCCTTACTGTAAAATGGAGATGAGGTTATGGGAAGGGTTGCATCAGTTAACATACATGAACATCTTTGAACAGTGCCTGAAACATGGGTGCCCCATAGTAGAATGAATGATCCTTTAATTGATAGTAAATAATAAAAATAATAATTACTAAATGAATAATAAATACTATTAATATATTAAGTAGAGTTTTTTGATAAAAGCATAACTACTTAATTTACAAAGTTTTGGACTACTCTCTCTGCTATTTGTACTGGTAAAAACTCTAAATAATTTGTCAGCCAATATCTAGATATTACTATGTACCAGGTGGCAGCAATCACAGTGATGGGCTCAGTGCTTGGGGTGAAATAATTAGCCTTATAGAGGTTGAACTAGAAATTCCAAGCCTGTAAGTACTTTACATTTGCTAGAGCCCATAACTACATTTGTGTTTGATTTATGTCAGTTTTCATACTTACCGCATCCGTTGTGGTTGGAAAGGGGATTTCACTTAAATGCTCTCAAAGCCAAATGCAATGTGGCTGCTTCTTTGGACTTCACCAAACGTTGATGAAACACCCACCTAAACCAGGGATTTTCAAAGTGTTATCCCTGGACCAGCAGCATCAGCATCATCCAGGGGCTTTTTAGAAATGCAACTTTTCAGGCCCATCCCAGACCTGCTGCATCAGAAACTCTGGGCTGAGGCCCAGCGGTCTATGCTTTTAACCAGCCCTTCCAGGAGCTCTGATGCTTGCTGAGTCTGGGAAATGCTGCAATAAACCAATACAAATATGAACGTTGACATCTATCAAGCATGAAGTGTAGTTATTAGAATTGCTACTGGACACTATTAGAGGACCATGCATGCACTTCTTCCCCTCCACTCTGTTTCCTATTTGGTGCCTCCCTCTTCTGACACATTCTTCCTTTTAGATGTGTTAATGTTACTAACCAGGCTGTGGTGAAGTGACTTTCCCCTGAGCCTCAGAGTCCTTTCTGTCACTTCCTATTATATGTTGATTTAATTAATTTCACTCTTGAAAAGCGGCTTTATTTTCACCTTCTTAAATTGTACCTCCCTGTCTCTAATTTACCCCCTAGACTACTGCCAGCAATGAGAATATTAATTTTAAGAGGACCATGTTCTTATGGGTGTTTGGCAATGATAGGTTTAGCCCCTGGAGTGGTTTAATAGGGGGGAATGGTGTAATCAAAATGCAGATGCTACCATCCTGCTGTTTAAAAGAGTGTTCACTACTAGAGAACCTCCGAGCATTCTGGGCAAGGGGGTGAAAAATGGAACTAGGAGAATTGACACAGAAGAAAACCTAGAAAAATATCGAAGTGGGACTGGAATTCTGGAGCAGGAATGTAATTTAAGGGCCAATGCCTATCTGTAGGTATGGCAGTGGCCATAAATTCTGAACAGATCTCAGATGTTTTGGACTTTGGTCCATGTATTCTGAGAGTAGCCTAACTGGGCACGAGTCTCTGCTGACTGCTGAAAAACTTACAAAGAGTAGGAAGAGAAAATGGTCAGTGGCAATAAGGAAGAAAATGGTGACTCAAAGAGCAAGGAAATTAGTTCTATTTTTCTTCCTGAAGGCTCTGAGTGTGAAACATGGAGTATGAGGGTTACAGAGTCCCCGGCCTGGCCAGCAGCACGCAGTGACTACAGCAATACACAGTGGAGGGTGTTGGCTCAACCCTAGAAGGCGGGATGACAGACAGACCTAAGACAGAAAATACTGCAACAGTGGAGAGAGAAGCAAGCCTTCTCAGCCTCACACCAGTGCCTGAACTGAGAAGAACTTGACCAACCACAATTTTGCTAACAGTATATTGAACAGGGCATTCCTGTCCATATTCTAGACACTCCTAAAGCTTTGGCAGGGATGGGTTACATGGCAATAATAATAGTGGTGGTGGCACTAGTCATGTTGTAGGACAGGCTTAGATATGGCTGTACCCATAGGGGTACCTTGCATCCAAATGACTTGACTATTTGCTATCCATCAAAAACACTTGTAAGCAGAGTGTTTCAGGATTGCAGAAGATGGATGATCAACTGGCTGGGGAATCCAGGAAGGCTTCCTGGAGGAGGTGACATTGGGCTGTAGGGGAGGAGGTTGAAGGAAGTCTAGAATTTTAGCAGGCAGAGCAGGTGGAACTGGTTTGCTACATTCTAGTATAATTCCGGGCTAAAGATCCTTCTTTTTAGTTGTGTGTGTCTGTTTGGTTTATGTGAACACACCAGTACTGAGAATGGCATTCTCAGGTAGATCAGGCACCTTAGCACATCCCATTTCCATTTGCCGTTTGTTACCCTGGTCGCCAGTCTTTCTAAGCATTCCATCTCATGGTGTGCTCTGGCAATGGCACACAGAGCCCTCTGTGATCAGTTGGTAGTGATCCTGTGCTGAGGATGGTGAAGCTGTGTCCTGACTAGGTGGAGAAGAGGGGCACTCACTATTAATGAACAACATCTGCCATGGACCAAGGGAAAATCTTCATGAGGGTGAGGACCCTGGGCATTGCCCTCACTAGCACAACACCCTCCTCTGTTTAGCGGGTGTGGAACTTGCAAACACTACTTGCTCTTTTCCTACTGACATTTCTTTATCTGGGAAATGATATGTGCATCCTACATGTATTACTGGAGAAGAGATGTGTGCTAGAAGAGGTAGATTTCAATACAAACAACAAAAGGACAGTTACTGACAATACATCAACAGTTTTCATTCAGTTTTGAAGAGGCCAATGGTATTAATCTAGACACCTACAGTCAGAATCATTCAGTAAAGTTTCTTCCATTAATCATGTAATGTTTTCAAAATGAGTTTGCTTGTTTTTTTATTTTTCCCAGAAGATATATAGAGATAGAATAATGTATACATTGCCTAGAGAGTTAAGTTAGTAGAAACTCTCATGATCTTTCTAGAAGTTTCCCTCTGAAATGTTCAATAGTCTATATAATAAAGGAGAAAATGTTGACATGCCTGTAATATCTCTCTCTCTCTCTCTTTTTTTTTTTTTTTTTTGAGGCAGTCTCGCTCGGTCGCCCAGGCTGGAGTGCAGTGGCAAAATCTTGGCTCACTGCAACCTCTGCCTCCTGGATTCAAGCGATTCTCTTGCTTCAGCCTCCCAAGTAGCTGGGATTACAGGCCCCCGCCACCACGCCCAGCTCATTTTTGTATTTTTAGTAGACATGAGGTTTCACCATGTTGCACAGGCTGGTCTTGAACTCCTGACCTCAGGTGATCTGCCCACCTAGGCCTCCGAAAGTGCTGGGATTACAGGCATGAGCCACCGCACATGGCCGATATCTTATTTTTGTATAGTATAAAATATTCTTTATAAAATAGAGTGTAGTGCAGTCATGTGCTACATAATGATGTTTTGGGCAATGATGGACCATGTGTACAATGGTGGTCCAATAAAATCATAATACTGTATTTTTGCCTACCTTTTCTATGTTTAGATACACAAATACTATTGTGTTACATTTGCCTATAGTATTCAGTACAGTAACATGCTGTGCAGGTTGGGAGCCTAGGAGCAATAGGCCATACATATAGCCTAGGTGTGCAATAAACCACCATCTAGGTTTGTGTCAGTACACGCTCTGATGTTCGCACAAGGACAAAAATGCCAGAGACAATCCTCAGTGCGTATCACTGTTGTTAAGTGATGCATGACTGTGTTTGCTTTTGTCATACTGGCTATAATAAACAGGGAACATAAATTTTAACGTTTGTGCAAGTATAAATGAATGAAAATACGTATATTTCTTCTTTTATTTTCTTATGGATGAAACTTCGTAATTTAGATGTTGCTAAGGATCTTATTCAAAGTCTCACTGAGGTAATATTTCTTCTGGAGGCAACAGTTAGGCTAGTCTCATTATGGCTGGCATCAATATGGCAACACAATATTGCCCATCCTTTCTCACTCTAGTTCTGCGTTTCTTGATTTTTTTCCCCTGCAACTGTCAAGATGCTCAAATTTATTACTTAAAATAGAGATCATTGCCTGCAATTCAGTAACTTCCCCTATGGGGAATCCAGGCCACTTTGAAGTTCCTTTTATTCTCAAACTTCATTAAGTTTATGCCAGTGGTTGTCTCAAATTAGTTTTATAGAGAGAGGCATTTTGCAAATTTGTCATTTATTGATTGCATTAAACTGGCCTAATTTAGCTAAGTTGTTTAGAAAAATGACATAATGTGTATTTATCCCCAATTATTAGGTAGCAAATGTATAGTAATTACTAGAAGTGTGCAGACTAGCAACAGATCCTCTAAATGCTGTATTCATTTTATCTGGCACACAGATGCTTTCAAATTCACTTACTTCTTTAACAAAAATTTACCCTGCACCTATGATATCCCAACACTGTGTTTGGCATGGAAACCTTAAAGGCCAATAAGCCTGAAGGGAAAGCAAAGAGCCCAAACAAATCCACACAACCAACGCGAAGGAGCATGGGCTATGAGGAAGCACCCATGGAGGTCGGATGAGAGGAGAGAGCAGAAACTCTGCAGGAAGTGATGAAGACTACAGAAAAGACCTGAGAGATGAATAGGACTGTGCTGGAGGGCTGGGGAGGTATCTTGCAATGGAGTGCTATGATAAAGCCTGCTGGTTCTCAGGGAACAGGGACCATTCATGCGATGGGGACAGAGTGGGGTTGAGAGAGAAGCGGGTGCAGTGAGAAGCAGACGCAATTCATAAGTATTATGCTAGCATTCGACCGGGCCTGAGAGCTGGGGAGATTTTTAAGCAGAAGAGAGACCTGGTTGGTTTGGTGTTTTTGAAAGCTCATCACAAAAGCTACATGAAAGAAGGACTGGAGAGTGGAGGCTGAAGCAGAAGATGGGATAAAAAACAGCCCCCAAGGGTGTGCAGCGTCCAGGTAAGAGATGCTAAATCTGCTCTAAGGAAATGAAACTGAGTCTAGAGAATAGAGGAAGGAAGGATCTGAGAAATGTTTCAAGGTTCATTTAACTGCAGAGGTTTTTTCTTCCCTGTGTGTCCACATCGTGGGTCTGAGAGCAGTCCTGACCTGAGGCAGAGACAGGGGAGCTTTTGTCTTTTGGGGCTGATCGGCATGTGCCATAGGCTGTCTTCCCACTGCAAATCAATGAGTGAAGAAGACGGGATGCTGCCCTCATCTTTTTAGGAAGGCCTGTAACACTGGACTGATAGTAGCTGCAGATAAACCACCTCCTGCCTAATTATCCCTCTGAAAGCATAAAGTGTCCCTCCCCCTTCTTCCCGTCCAGGAGCAGCCCCAGTGGTGGAGTGTTCAATCATCCTCTTGTCTCAGTTGGGCAGGGTCAAAGTGCCAATAGTGCAGAGTCCAAGTCTGGCTTGGAAAAATCACACAGTCAACTATAACTATGTAATGGGAAAGGATGACAACAAGGAGGCACAGAAGTTCCTGAGTTGCAAGTGCCTTTCAAGCACCTGGGAATTCTATTAGAGCCTATCAGGTAGGTTGGCAATAATGACGCTGCTTCGGCAGCTCTGACCTGCTCTTGCAGAAGGCATTGTCAAGAATAGGGCATGTCAAGAAAGCACCTGGGTGTAAGAGTCCTACAGACCTGTTTTGCAACGTGACCTATGTCAGCTTTCTTATATCAGCCAACTTACTTGACTTGTCTGAGCCTCATCTCCTTATCATCAAGCTGGGGTCACACCTAATTTGCTTTCTTTCTGTAGGGATTTGAAGGTCGTGAAAAATACAAAATTCTCAACAGAGTGTAATGTCCTTGATCTTGCCTCACCTTCCACAGGGAAAGGAAACTTCCTGACTTGATCCTCTAGCAGAGGCATCAATGGGTTTTCTCAGGACCCCAGCACAACCCAACTTTCTTTTATTTGCATAGTTGCTTAACTTTTCTATTAACATTCTTCTCTCTGATTGCAAGCATTTTGAAGACAGGCAATGCAAAGATGTATTCCTTTTTCTTGTATTTGAAATAGTCCTAATCCATTCCATCCCTTGGGGTCAGACCCTGCATCTTATTTATTACCTAAAACATTGCAAAAGATTAAATAGTTTGAGAAAGATTGGAAATTCACTGTCATAGGTGGTGGCAAAGTTAATGATATGAGAGGGAGAGAAGGAGGCTAGTATCATTTGTTGAATATGAGACAATGTTTTACACAATGAGCCAATGTTACACAATGAGCCATTTTACATTTGACTCATCAACCCTGTGAGATCAGTGTAGCCGTGAGCATTGGAACCCCCTCCCAAAAAATTGGTGTGTGGAACAAGGTAAAATGTATTACTTATGTAAGACAGTTAAGACGGGCAGTAAATACGATGGCTCCACAGGCATCCTTCGGTACTAATGTTCTGTAATCCACAGCTTATTTCCTCCAGGCTCAGGATGGTTGCTTGTGCTCCAATCCCCACATCCATATTCTAAGCAGAGGAATGAAGGAAAACATAGAAGGTATGTCTACACCCTTTAAGAATATTTCTCAGTTGTGGACCTTTGGTTTCCTCTTACTTCTCTTTCACCAGAATGTACTCTCAGTCTCTTTTAGCTAGAAGAGAGTCATTTGCACTTAGGCAAATGAGGAGAAAGGATGTGGGCAGCTACCAGTGTCTCCTGTAGTAAGTGTCATTGTCCCCACATTTTAATGAGAGGAAACTGAGGCCTGGTGAGTTTAACAGTGTTCTGATTGTCTACTGCTTCATAAGAAACCAACACAAACTTAGTGACTCCAAACAATAAATATTTGATTATGTTCATGATTTTGTGGGTCAGAAATTTGGATAGGATCCAACAGGGATGGCCCCACTCTGTACTATAATGACTATGGCCTAACCTGAAGTGACTTCAAGAGGAAGGGATGGCTGGGACAACATACCCAGTGTCTGGCACCTCATTTCTGGCATCATCTGGGTTCCTCAGTTCTTTTCTGTATTGTGTCCAGGGTTTCTTATTCACTCCCAGGCCTGACATCTTGGTTGGGATGGCTGGAGCAGCTGAGGTTGGCCAGGCATCTGTCTCTCTCTGCATGGGGCTATTCCACATGGCTATCTGGGGCTTTCTCACAGCATGTCTGTCTTTGAAAGTGAGATTTCTTCTACTAGTGGCTGGCTTTCTCCAGAAAGAGTGTTCCAAGAGACCAAGGTAGAAGTTACACACTCCTTAAGCTAGCCTTGGAAGACACACTTCTGTCACCATTCACTAAGCTCATCCAGATTCAAAGGATCAGGATTTAAACAATGCATCTCATTGAAGAGAGTGATAGAAACTTTGCAGCCATCTTTTTCACAAAGTGATTGCTTAAGAAAACACAGCTAGGAAGTCAGGGGGCTCAGCTTGGAGCATAGAGTTGACTTTACACTACATGGATTTAAGCAGCAGGTCTTAGTGCCTTTAAAGAGTAAATTAAACAAGTTGACTTTTTTGTAGGCATCAAAGATAGTAGCTGGCTATAGAGCAGCGGGATGTAGTAAGATTTGTGACCATGGTATTTTTGTTGGGTGCACAGATTCTGGCTCTCAATGGAGTATGCCCTGGGGCTTTGCACTCAGCTCTCTTACTAAATGTAGCTGCCTCCCTCCTTCCTCTCTCCAAGCCCCCTCCAGCTGAACAACTGGGCTACTGCTCTGCTGTCTCTTTCATATTTGTGAATACTCTCTCAGGTCTGGGAAATCAGATTGTCTCATTTAAATTTAATTTAAATTTCTGTTTGAAGAATCAACCTGAGACATCAAAGGGAATCCAAAAAATGCACTACACAATAAATGATCAAATGACTTCTAAAGACATTGCGCTTTTATATCTAGAAATATTGGATCAAAACTCCAATTTCTTTTATTGTTAAAATTAAAGAGAGACTTAAAAGAAACTGCCATGTGAGTTTGACACTGTGTTTAACCAACAGACAAATTGGTATAACCTGGTAAGGTTATGACCATCAATACATGCATTCTTTCCCTAATTCATAATGAGTCACAGTCTTCCAGTCACTAAACTTCAACTTGGTTTCAAGTTAATTTTCTTCAAGTCATAAAAATATTATTCAGAGTACAGGCCACAGATGCCTAATTTACAATCTGGGTATAATTAAATTACCAGTTTATCTGTTCAAAACAGACTGAGTTTGGTGTTGAAATATGGCCTTGAGAAACCAACTTCTCAGAAAAAATTCCATCTTAATTATTTGTGCATTTAATTTTTGAGGATCTGAAGTCCTATTCCCTATGTTAACATAGTTAGAAATAGCCCAAAAGGTTCAAGGCTATAGTGAATTAACATTTGCTGTGGGTCCTGGCAGGCGGGTGCTTGGGAAAGTGCACAAGCGGGAAAGGCATGCAGCTGGCCTTAACAGGTGCAAAGGCACACCCTCTTTCCACCGTGAAAGAGTGAGAAGAACACCTCCTAAATGAATGAGTGAGCATATCTTCACCCATCAAGAATTAGATGGGTGATCAAAAACTTGAATGGGTGATTCTTAACTTACCAAGCAGGAAAAGCACAAAGTCATTGGTAGAGATGTCAGGAGTGTTTGGGGCAAGAAGTTTTAGCTGATGGTCATCAGCCAGAGGAAAAACCACCCTTTCCAGTGGATGAGCAAAAGATGATGTGTTTCTCATCTGTTGGTCACATAAGACTAGATTAGAAGGATCAATAATAAATAATTAAATCAAGCGAGAATAATATTTCTTTAAATTAAATTTAAATATTTAAAAATATCTAAAAAAATTTTTTTTTAAGAAGGAGGAAACGACCATGGTATTCTAAGGGGAAGAATGGCATTCCTCCCAGGAAGCTGGCTTTTTTTTTTTTTTTTTTTTTTTGAGTTGGAGTCTCACTCTGTCACCCAGGCTGGAGTACATGGCACGATCTCGGCTCACTGCAACCTCTGCCTCCCGGATTCCAGTGATTCTCCTGCCTCAGCTTCCTGAGTAGCTGGGATTACAGGCCCCCGCCACCACACCTGGCTAATTTTTGTGTTTTTAGGAGAGACGGGGTTTCAGCATATTGGCCAGGCTGGTCTCGAACTCCTGACCTCAGATGATCCATTCACCTCGGCCTCCCAGAGTACCGGGATTACAGGCATGAGCCACCATGCCGGGCCGAAGCTGGCTCTTTTATGTTTCAGAAAGCCTGTTACTGGACCTTTGCTAGAGACACCACTCTCCTTCCTGCTCTGGGGGTGAAGGAGAGGGTTGTAACAAAAAGAACTGAATTCGTTTGTCTAGTAAAATTATAGTAATGTGAAGTCTGTCCCCTGGCAATACCATTTGGATTTCAGAAGAATAGGAGAGAGATAAGAGGAGTGACAAAGGTAAAGTCCATGGTAGGGAGAGCACACTCCTCCAGAAAAACAGCAAGTAGGATCCAAGAAAGTGCGGCTGGAGAGAAGCTCTCTGCACCTGGAAGCTCTGAGAAAGCAAATATTCACATTTATATTGGTTCTTGTTATGATCTGGGCTGCTGCCAGTCTCCCGCATGTCCCCACCCTCACTAGGGTCTACAGATAAAGTAGGAATGGCAATGCTTTGGGAGAATGGGGAGAAGGGGCTCAACTATAGTTGGGGCAGTGAAGAGAGGTCTCTGAGAACAGCAAGCAGAAGAGATGAGAGGCTGGCTATGCGCTAGGCTACAGTGGCGAAGCACATTGCAGTGCGCCCAACTCAAAGATTGGAGCAGAACATCCACCCTGCTCACTTCAAATACCAGCAGAGCTGGACCCTGCAAAGTGACTATATTTTGTATTTTTAAAATTATTTTTTTTGTATTATTATTATTATTTTGAGAGCGAGTCTCTCTCTGTCACCCTTGCTGGAGTGCAGTGGTACAATCTTGGCTCAGTGAAACCTCCACCTCCCAGATTCAAACGATTCCCCTGCCTCAGCCTCCTGAGTAGCCGGGATTACAGGTGCCCACCACTACATCCAGCTAATTTTTTGTATTTTTAGTAGAGACGGGGTTTTACCATCTTGGCCAGGATGGTCTCAAACTCCTGACCTTGTGATCCACCCACCTTGGCCTCCCAAAGTGCTGGAATTACTGGCATAAGCCACCATGCCCAGCCCAATGTGCCCGTATTTTGGTGTGTGTCTGAAAGAGAGTTGAGGATGGTGGACACTCCTGGTATTTGCAAGACTACAAGCTGGTTGGGATTCGAATCCTCAGACTATGTGTTTATACATTTTAAAGAAGGTGCCAGTGTCCCAGTGGGTGCCAGAGTGGTGGATAGTCAGCTTCCCTCAGAAAGGAAAACTCCCTCTCTCTCTAGCAGCTATCACTCTGCATCGAAAAGCCCCTCGTGCATGCTTCCTTCAGGTCCCCACAGGATACTGCAAAGGATTCTTCTGGTCCTCTTTTTAATAAGTCTGGCAATAGGAGTTTCCACCATTTCTCTTGGGGTATTATTTTTTTCTATTTATGTCTTATAAACTCACTGTATGGGTTTTGGAAAGTGTTGTTTTCATTGAGCACCTTAGTAACAAAGACTTGTCTGCCAGACCTGACTCAGTAGAATCTGAGACTGTTCCAAAATTAAAAAACATTCCAACTGAAAGAGGTGACGAAGGAAGTGGGGTGGAGGTGGGGGGCTCACAAATCCCTGCCCCTCTACAGGCTCCTTCATCTTTGACCCTAACTCTCACTAGATTTTTAAAATACTGTGAAACTGGAGTATCATCTCTTTCTGAAAACCAGGAATAGTGGAATATTTCTAACTGAAAAGCAGAAGTTGCATTTTATAAAAGCTATTGATTTTGTTATGTTCAGTCAACATGGCTTTCAACTCCGGCCCCTGCCTCCATCTGTTTGGCCTCTGTGTCAGATAAAACCCTCATCACCCAGCTCCTCTGGTTTCCAATCCAAAGCAGTGGAGACATTGCTGCCAAAGCTATTTTTCTAAAACAGAGATCATATCATGCCATTTTCCTACTCAAAATGTCACAATCGTTGTCCATTGCTCTTGCAAATCTGGCTTCTCCCACTTGTCACTCCAACTTTCACTCATGCCTGCCCCTGCCCCCATTAGGCAGGATAACCATGTAGCAACCCTCAAAAGTGGGCCCATTGGCATTCTCCAAGGATGACTTGCTCGTGCATTCTTCCACGCCTTTTGTACAGGTTCTACCTAAATTGCTCGCTCACCACATCCCATCCCATCTGCCGTTGCTATTTGACCTTTAATTCCTGAACAGAATCTCACTTCTTTTTTTTTTTTTTTTTTTTTTTTTGACACAATCTTGCTTTGTTGCCCAGGCTGGAGTGCAGTGGCACAATCTCAGCTCACTGCAACCTCCACCTCCCGGGTTCAAGCGCTTCTTGTGCCTCAGACTCCCAAGTAGGCGCGATTACAGGCACCCGCCACCATGCCTAACTAATTTTTATATTTTTAGTAGAGATGAGGTTTTCACCATTTTGGCCAGGCTGGTCTTGAACTCCTGGCCTCAAGTGATCTGCCTGCCTTAGCCTCCCAAAGGGCTGGGATTACAGGTGTAAGCTACCGTGCCTGGCCTTCACTTCTATTCTTTTATCAAACATTTGGTTAACAAATATTAATGAATATTTCCTATAAGCTATGCACTAGTATATATTATATTGAAAATAATGCCATCATGTTTTATAGTTATTAAAGAACATAAAGGGGCCGGGCGCAGTGGCTCACGCCTGTAATCCCAGTACTTTGGGAGGCCAAGGTGGGCGGATCACGAGGTCAGGAGATCGAGACCATCCTGGCTAACACAGTGAAACCCTGTCTCTACTAAAAATACAAAAAATTAGCTGGGCGTGGTGGCGGGCGCCTGTAGTCCCAGCTACTCAGGAGGCTGAGGCAGGAGAATGGCGTGAACCCTGGGTGGCAGAGCCTGCAGTGAGCCGAGATCGCGCCACTGCACTCCAGCCTGGACGACAGCGAGACTCCGTCTCAAAAAAAAGAAGAACATAAAGATTTTCCATCTTCAAAGACTTGCATTGTAAAAGACAAAAAGTAATAAACAAGTATTTTCAGAAATACTGTATCATTCTTACGATGTTGATTTCAGGAAAACAAGCAAGGACACAGAACCGAGCCTCCAGCACACACGAAACAAAAGGGTAAACCCAAAGGAATAAACAAAGCAAAAATACTTATGAGGTTATAATTTCACACGATTTCAATAAATTATATAATTATAATAAATTTTAATTTTATTATATTATCACTGGATGTATATATACTATAATTGTTTAAAATTAATTTTAATACAAAAAACTATAGTGGGTTGGCTGAATGCATTAAAAATCTATGGCCTTTTTATGCCAAACAGCTAACTAACATGGAAATATACTATTAAAACATATTTGGTAAACTACTAAAACATTGCATTTTATAGAAAAGTATAAAATAACATCATGAGATGTTATTTCAAGAAAGATGCTTTTTAATGACACATTTGAGCAACCAAGCATTATAACGATGAGCTAGTACAAAGGATAGGCAGGTTAACCATGTAGAACAAGCCAGAAACAATATTGGAATGCAGGGGGCAAGGCAGGGAGAATATGAGAGGCAAGGCAGAGAGAGGAGGGGCAAAGGAAGGAGTGGAGATGAGCGTGTCTCTGGTGCAGTTACAGAGTGGGAAAGAAAAGAGGTTGGGAAGGAGGAAAGAAGACTCAAAATAGAAGACCAAAAGAGGGGAAATAGAAAAAAGACAATTGCTGTCTTCAACTTGCATAAAGATCAGCTCCTCACTGAGTCAAAGTCAGACCTCTGTGAAGGTTCATTAAATCTCTCTGACATTTCCAATAATATGTAACTAACTGGGAAAAAGATTCCTTTCTAGTTAATTGGATAAACTTGAATTCAGGGTCTATTTACTAGCTTTCACCTTACATATTTTTGTAGAAACAAACAAAGCTATATTTTGGAGTGAAAACACAATAAAGTTGCCCACAACTGGCGATGATTCTAGAAATAATAGAAGGTCATGTAAGTCTAGGCCATGAGTGGAATATTTGTTATGCTTGCCACAGGCTTGAGATGTTTTAAAAACCAAATACATTAACTCCATCAAGTCTGATCAGAACCAATTTAAGGAAAGGCACAATTATAATGATAATTAGTAGAGATTGTTTTAAAAATTGAAATGATGGAAAAACATAACAAATGCATGTGCACTTGGAATGAATTATTCCAAAGTAATAATTATTTTTAAGGACAAAAAACCCATACTACAACATGTGAGATTTAGCAATCAACAAAGCAAGTGCAAAAGTAATTGATGTAATAGATTACACACAACAATACAAATACCCACAACTCTAGAGTGTGTGACTAGGAGCTCTGCCTCATATTAACATCTGTTAGCTTAATATTTGCTCAAGTAAAAGGGGGGTTTGCATGGCTAAGCATGGTGAAAATGGTGCTGCTAAGGTTAATGCTACAAGACAAAGATTCAGGGTTCTTTCAATTGCATGTGGTATCCAAGGGAGAAGCAGGTCAGTAAGCACACAATTTTGAGAAAAGCCACTAAAGTTCCTTTCCTCGGGGAGTTTATAGAGCAGTGAAGGAGAAAAATAAATATCTATTAAATAAACCAATCAACAAGGACTTGCAAATTAAGAAGTGCTATGCAAGAAATAGATTGCTGAGAGAGAGTTTAATGAGGGGACCTGTTTGTGTAGAATGGAGGAGGTAGTCTCAAAAAGACTGAAGAATGGTAGGGAGCCAGGCATGAAAACATCCAGGGGAGGAAGGTCTTCTGAAGAATAAACAAGATGCTGTTTTACTAAATTGGAAAGAACTTGCCATGCGTGAGGGACTAGCAGGCCCTTGTGCCTATAGCAGAGGAACACCATGAAATATGTGGTCAGAGAAGTTATTGGTACATAGTTGTTGGAGCCAGATGTACGTAGTTGTACATAGCAGTTGGAGCCAGATGTTGGTACATACACCAATGTTAGTTATTTGAATTTTATTCCAAGTTCATTGGGAAGCATGGACTTATTCATTCTAGGGACATGATCTGATTTATATTTTTAAAGACCATCTGCACACTATGGAAGAATGCAATAAGAAGCATGAGTAATTTATTAGGAGTCTATCGCTGAAGTCCAGACAAGAAATGATGGGAGCCTGTGCTACGATGGTGGAAGGAGACATAAAAATGGGTGGATTGAAGATACAGTTTGGAATAGAACTCAAACGCTTCTTGAATACACTAGGCAGCATAGTTTAGTGGGGTAGGGGGGCGGTGTGCTCATAAGGAAGAAGGAATCATCTAGAACGACTCTCATGATTCCCAAGAGTTTGCCTTGCTCATCTGAATAGTTGGTAGAAGCAACTGAAACGAGGATATCTGGGATAGAAAGATAGAGAACAGGTTTCAGGGAGAAATGAGTTCATTTTTGGCCATGTTGTATTATAGTTGCTATAAGGCACTGAATTGAAGATCTAAGTAGGCAACTGACTGTCGAAGGCAAAGACAGCTGAACTGGATATGTGACTGACTCTTGGACTTGCCAAATGCATATGATACTTAAATCCTTGGAAATGGATGAGAGCTTCCAAAAACAGAGTATAGGCAAGAAAATGAAGGGATTCTACTCTGAAGTCCTGAAGAAGCTAGGTTAGAGGTTTTACAGAGAAGCTCATGAAGGAAACAAAGAAAGATCCATCAGAGACGTGGGAGGAAAATCAGGATTGCGTTAAAGCAGAAGTCAAAGGAGAATGTTTCAAGAAAGATGGAACAGTCCTCATTTTAAATATCATGGAATTTCACTGAGAACAGAAAAGCACCCATGGGTTTGGTAACATGGGGATTATTGGTGATGCTAATAATGGAAAATTTCAGTGTACCAATAAGTAGAAGACAGACATCAGTGGATTAAAGCACGAATTAAATGAGAGAAAGGGGAAATAGCTACAGGAGACAAATGCAAGAAGTTTCTTATGGCAGAGAGAAGAGAAATCAGCTAGTGACTGGAAGAGTCTCTGGGGTATTTTTTTTAAAAGAATGGGTGATGCTAAAATATGTTTGATGTGTGATGGAAATGTCTCAGGTTGGGATGTGGGAGACAGGGAGAACATCATGCTCTTGATGACAGTCCATGAGGAGGGCAAGTCCAGAGTTCAGGAGAGAGAGAGGGAAGGTGGATCTAGACCCAGGTGGGTCTGTGGTGGGCAGATTAGAGAATGCTCAGTAATGGCCTCCCTCTACACAATGACGTACAATGAAAGATCATTAGTTGAAAATCAGGTGGCATGGGTTGGAGGAGCAGTGGGCCTACTAGAGAGGTAGAGATGATATGAAAATGACAAGTGGAAAAGTTCACAGGATTAAACATGGAACATGAAAGAGGTTCTGGTTGCCAAGAATCACTACTGTTTAAGGTTCATTAATTTGTAATGACAGTCATCTGCCTTATAAAGTGACTTTTCGCAAAACCCTTTGGCTCCAGTGGTGCAGACATAAAAAAGTGAATGCATGTGTACCACAAATATTGTATATCTTTCTAGCTGAGTGCAGTGGAGGGAGAGAGGGACAAGGGAATTGAGGGGCATTGAAAAGCAGCGTTTGTCATAATGAGTCATGGGATCTAAGCTGGATATGAAGAAGACAAGTGGAAAAAGGACGGTACTCTACACACCTAATAGAATAGCTAAAAGAGAAACAAGAATGTGACCATTCCAAGTGTTGAGGAGGAGATGGAGAAATTAGAACATCTGTGCATTGCTGGTGGAATTGTGAAAGGGTACAACCACTTTGGGAAACGTGTACCAGCTTCGTAAAAATTTAAACCTCTACCTACTGTATGATCCAGCCATTCCACATTTAGGGCTTGTGCATGAATGTTTATAGCAGCTTTATTTGTAATTGATCAAGTTACACAGTTTAAATATGTGCGTTTATTGTATGTCACTTATGCCTCAATAAAAAGAAATCCCTATGGTAGAAAAAAAAGGAAGTTACTGATGGATAGTGGGAAAGTGATGAGATCAATAGTTTAGATGTCTCAATGTAGTTTAAGAATTGATTTCATAGGAGTATTTGAACAAATGAATTCAGTGGTTAAAAGTGATGTTTGGAAAATGATGTGCATAAATTGATTTTGAGATGGAGCCATTTCTGGTGATGACAAGGTTTGGAAGGACAGTGGAAGATTAAATTGGAGTAAGAGGAGAAGGTCCTTAGAAATGAGGATATCTAAGAGCTGGAAGGCCTCCATGTTGTATGACTTATCCATGTGCACATTAAAGATATCAGAAATGATGGCAGAATTGAAGTAGAAGTGTGAGCTAGGAGCTCAGAACTTTGGGGAATTGAGGAGTCACAAGGAGGTTGGTAGACAGTAATAGCAAAGTGGACTAGGGGACGGTGAAGCCAGATGGTGCAGACTTTAAGGCAGGGTATTGCAAGCTGCAGCTTGAAGTCATCATGGTGTGAAAATGGCAGTGGTACTCAAAATCAGAGATCGGAGGTCCAGCATTTGAAGAAACAGTTCAAGGATATAATAGAGTTTGCTGTTCCCAGCGAGAGGCATTGAAGAAGGTCTGAAGGAGGGGGGATCTGGCAAAGAGCTGGCTAAGGATGATTGCTGATAGAGTGTTAGTGTTCTAGCAAATACTGGCCTAACTAGAGATGTAAGGCATGATATTATTGATTTCTATATTCTTTGATGGTAGTTCAGAAACTTCAGGCTCAAGGTATAGTGTTGAAGTGGTGTAGCAGAGGAGGGGATCGTGGAGGTTATGCCCTGCTGCCTACTTGTTGTGAGAGCCTCTTAAGAAGCCTCTGGGTGGCCCTGAGGTCTGCAGTGTATGGGTGGCTACTCCAGCATGCCTATAGCAAAGGAAAGGCAAAACTGGAAAACAAGTAGAAGGTGATGAGAAGAAAAATGGCGCCACTGGCTGGGCAAGGACCATGCCATCTGCAGTAAGAGGCTGAAAGCTTGCTCATGCTCTGAGTGGCCTTGAGTAGTGGAGCCTGCTTCACAATTGTAAGATGGAGATCAGCCCTGCGAGGTATGAAGGTAAGGACCTGGAGAGAGGCCCAAAGCTTCAGTCTACAGGCTTTAGTGAGGCTTGTTTCATATCCTCCAGGGAGTTGGCTCTCCACACACCTCTATCATGGGATTACAGCATTGCCTTGGGATTACTCTGGGCTCCTGCACTTTTATACATCCCATTTTTTAGTAACCAGGACTTTGTTATTTCATTTCTGAGACTCACCTTTGTCTGTCCCATCCTTTACTTCACTCCCTACCTCAAACCTAGAGCTTGGCACAGAGTGGATCTTAAATAAAAATTTGTTGAGTGAATGAATACATGAATGAATAAATAAGTGAACCCCTTTCAGAATTTATTTTGTTCAAAAAATTCCTCCACTTTGGGAAATGCAAAATTTGGAACCCCGAAGTTCTTACTTTTTTTTAAGATCTCAAGCACAAAAGTTTTATCCTCTTTTCTTTGATCAATTCCTTTGGGATATTAGAGACAGTGCTAGACTATGTATTGGCTCTGAGAGATACAACTAGGTCTTTTATTATTCAAAGATGAACATTTCTTGACTTACTTGGTAGAGTTATAAACATAGCATGCTACAGAATAGAAGGCAGCTGTGGAGGTTGGGGCGAATTATCAAAAATGGAAATAGCACAGATCTTGATGCGTCTGTTAGTGCATGTGCAGGGCAATGTGCCGTAAGGTGGCTGATTTGCACTAACAGGAGTGCTAATATGATGTATTAAATGTCAGACTGGCATTGCTGGGTGTGCATATCTCTCCTGTTGTACTGCCTGTTTATGCTTATTCAGCCCTTCGAATAATTTAACACATTTCATACTCTAAATTACTCTCAGCAATTTGATGGGGCTTCTGGCAGTTTACTTGAAACGCTCAGTGTTAGGTCAACACAGGGTCCCAGCTTCTGCTAAATAGAAGTACTCTGCCTACTTAGAAAAACATAATTAGTTTTCTCCGTGGATCTCTTCAAGGGTGGGGTGGGGTGGAAGAGCGCGGGTAGGGGAGCCAGATGGGAACCACTGCGTGAGTATATTGGGCTGTCAATCCAGAACAGGCCAGGGATCCAAGAGTTAAAAATTTAATGGGGCAGGCCTTCAGGAGAAGAAAAAGTTGAAGGGCATGGAAAATAGTTTGAGTGCACTGTGCAAATTCGTGTGTATGATAAATGACCCTCATTTAGTCAATACTGACCGCGGCTGAGTCCTCTTTTCAATTTAATCCTTATGTAAAACCGGCCTGCCCCAATGAAGACTGGCTGCAGTGGTGCGGTCTAAGTGCTGCGGCATTGAGTAGTTTGTGCAAGTGAAATGCTGAACCACTCTCAGATTGGGAACCGCTTCCTTACTTACCACTGTCCTCAGTTTACTTGTATGTAGACTGCAGTGATGATGCAAAGTCCTTACAATCCTTGACTATTTTTTTCTTTTCTCTCTAGAACTACAATTTCCATGACTATAACAAAAGTAAATGTTACTCAGAGCTGTAGATACACTGGTTTCTTCGGGGCTCTAGAAATGTGGTTTTAAGAACTATATTTCCCTTCACTGTCTTCTGCCTCTCTCTTCTGTGCACGCCCAGGATGGAAAGGGCATGGAGTTTTGCAAGAAGTGAGGATTTTAAATTAAGACTTAAAATCTTACCTTTGATGATGCATCACCTTGGGTGAAATTCTTAGTATACTAATGACCCCAGCCAAGCAATGTGGCAGCAAAACGATGATGCAAGGAGGCCCAGGCTCAGCGCTATGTGATGAGACAGCAGGACTCTGATTGACTGTCCCCTCTGGGGTTGAAATCCTCCACCATCCTCTGGGTATGCTGAAAAATCTTCTCGGGGATTTGAAGAATTACATATTCTGAGACTCCATTATGAAGTGTTTGCTTATCATTCATTTTACCCCCTTTGAAATAGTCTGAGCCTTCATCGTAACCTTAGGTCAAAACTATTTGTGTTGGTGGAAACTCATGATAAACACATGCTTTTGAAGGTTAAAATGCCATTCGTTTAAGACCATCAGATTAACTTTTTTATTTAAAAATTTAAAAAAACCTTCAAAGTGTTAGGAAGACCAAATGTATGTGTACTTGTGTCTATATGTGTATATGCCTGCATATATGAATTAATCATGTAGGTACACGCAAACACATAAATAGAAATGTTTGTACATCACATATATATAATAGATATCTATTAAAATATGTTTTGTCTAAGAAATTAATGATACTTTGAAAAATTTGCAGAACTTCAAAAATAATTGTGTTTATAATTTATTGTGGAAAGAGAGAAATATTCCATCCTTTTTGAAAATCTGTTTTACCTCTAGCCAGAAAGGGAACAAATATATTTGCTTAAAAATAAAGTCTGTGAAGAGTGCCATTTCCATGGAGCAAGGCTCTTAACTAGCTGTCACTATGCAAAATTATTGAATATCTTAAAAATATAAGATTATCATTATAGGTGTGATTATCTTTTAACAACACAACAAATATATGTCTTTGAAAAACATATATTTACTATTTCCCCTTTTTGGCTAACAAGGTCTACTGAATATGTAACATTCATTTATTCCATTACTTTTATTCATAATCATGGCCATATTTTTTCTCAATAAACACACTATACGCATTAGAAAAATTATATATATTATAATAATATATATAATATAATATATATATAATTATATATATTATAATATTCATATTGAATGGTTTTCTTCCAAAGTGGAAGAAAGTCGACTTGGTATATTTATCATCAAAAGGAACACTTTCATGTCCCAAATCAAGGTTTCCATAAAGCCGTTATTTAGTGGACACATGGTAAATTAATTTTATTCCACTGTGCTTGCTATTATACAAGTGACTCCCACCCCTGAGCCCAGAGCTGGAAAACTCCAGCTTTGATTGAGCTGAGTTCTTCCCTGTTGGTTGTCAGTATCAGTGGTTGTATAATCAGCAGAGGGTTGACAACTTCGCTCCTGTGTATACATGTACATAGGTTTCTGTTGCTTCCAGTTTGTGATGATGGTATATCTGTAAGATTGACCTCAGGTGGAAACTCAGCATCTGGATGTGAAACACTCATAGGGTTGATGTATGCCGTTGGAAGGTATGTTTCCAAACAGCCAAGTTACTGACCATCATGCCACATGAATGCACTGGAACTTTTAGTTTGTAGAATTTGGGTAGAGCAGGTATTACTGTCCCTAACTTTTAGCTCTTTTTCTTAAAGGTTATTTTTAACTAATGGTCAAGGTGTCCATTCACTGAGATGTGCAGCTCGTATACCATTTGCCTGTAAACAATAGATTTTCCACATGAAAAGCAGGGGCAAATAAAATTTGCTGTCAATTTTGACTTAGTGGAAAGATACAGCACACATTCTCTATTTTTTTTCTGCAGTTTGTTAGTGACTGTTGCTAGGTAATGCCTTCTCTACCAAGCATTAGGTATTTAACGAGAGGGCTTAGAGAATAGGTTTCATTATACAATTAGCCCCTGATGTGCTGACTACCAAGTTCCAGAATCTCACATATCTGTGTTCAGATGAGAAAAAAAATGTTCCAGGCCAATCCCTATGAATAGTTACAGTCAGAGCCTACAGTGATAGTAGACCATTTAAAAGTAGCCTATTCCTAATAACTCAGTTTCTGGTATGTCACCACTAATAACACCTTACTTCATTTTCTTGAGGATTTACAGTCGAAATAGGATAGAGATGTGTCAGAAACACCCTTAAAAACAGCAAAACTTCGTGACACTGTCATTCAACAAAATAAGTACACTTTGGAAAGTGGTAATTTCATGAACGATAAACAGAGCATGCATAAACTCAACTCACACAAGCATACACATGTGCATAAACAAAAATGTGGTAAAAGGAAAAGAAAGATGGACAGAGCAAAATTATAAAATATCCAAGATACAAGGAAGATAAAACATGAGAAATAACCTTTTGGCCTTCTAATTAGATAGAAAGCTCTGTGGTGTAGGATCAGGGGTGGGAGCTGTAGGCCTAGCCAACTCAATTTCTGCAGAAAGCCCTCCAAGCCTCTGGCATGTAGTGCAGAGAACTTAGTCTCTCTACAGCTTCTCCTTTGTAGAGAAGTCTTGTGATGCAGCCTCATTTTTCTTTCAGTTGTGTTACCTGTGTTGCATGATAAAAAACAAAAAACAACTCTTTCCTCTAAAAATGATATGATTGAGGTTTTTCCAGATATTAAAAAATTGTTGGCAAATAAACATTGTATATAGTGCAAGCCTGATGTGTTGAAATAGGTGTGCATTGCAGAAAGACGAACCCAAGATGACTGGGATTCTTGATGCCCATCCCTGCCTTTCTCTAATCCTCACCTTCCATGCCACACAAAGTGTGTGATATTGAGGACTGAGATCCTGGGTGAAGGTGTGGCAGGTGGGTTTTGGTAGGAGGAGATGGAGGAGACAACAAGGACTCTGCAAAACATTGCTCTCACCTTCAAAGTTCCTACCCTCATTCGTCATTGACCTCTGAGACTGGGTAAAGGGAGAGGAGAGGGTAAACAGAAGGCCACTCAAAGGAGGAAGAGTGGGTGTCCACAGACGGGCCACAAATGAAGGAGGCAGCAGGGACAACACAGCAGGCAGGGTTGGGGAGTGGGGAGAGGCCACTCTCTGCCCAGGAGGCAGACCCTAGTCATCTTGAAGCTGCCACTGCGGATGATCTCATTCTTCCTCAGGGATACCCTTATGCAGGCAATTTCTGACTATATATTTGGAAGGTGAAATTAATTTTTTCCTTTCAAGTCATGTGTTGAGAGAGGAAAAAAAATCTTTTTGTAAAATGGAAATTTTTAATTACTCTCCTCCCAGGGCCAAATTAAGTGGAAAATATTAAGCAATTCTAAATCCAATTCAAAAATTGTCCTGAGGTAAACTATTCCTAAGGCCTGATGGAATGTATCATTTTGAATAATTCCAAAGTTAACAGGAATATTGTCAGGAATAGGGAATACTCAATTCCAAAGAAAAATTAACCGTCATTTAAAGCAGTTTTCCCACTGGAAAAATTGTGTTATTCTTCTTTCTAATTGCTTTTTGTATGCTATTTTATTCTTTCCCTACAACTGGAGCTCTAATCCTAACTGACTGAAAACCCTTCCCTTCCCAGATACCTTAAAAATATCCAAAGAGAAATTCCCAGGTCTCCTTCATCACAGAGCCTAAAATCTGTTTACTAATGACTGTACTCAACATAAGAAACTTCTAGAATCTGTCCCTACTGTGGCCCTGTCCATTTTGGGGTCAGGATGGAGCATACCAGCAGGCAGGGCCTCCCGCACCCCCTTTCCGGAGGCCTTTGGCCAAGCTGTTGCTCTCGCTGGAATAGCCGCATCATGGCCTCCCTCACCCGCTTCCAGTAACTCCACCCCACTCCTTCCGCCTAGCTAACACCTGCACAATTTCCTGGTCTCCACTCAGCTGCTACTTCCCCTTTCTCAGCTTCCCTCACCCCAATCAGGGTGGGTGAAATGCCTCTCGTTGGACTTCAATGCTCCCAGCACTGGGTCACACTATGGGTATGGTTTAGTCTGTTCCCATCCCTGGACTGGCCAAGAGCAATGTGAGCCAGAGGACCCTGTCAGATTTTTCTGCAGAATCTGGCAGCCCCTCCTGATCCCTACTGTGCCTGCTTCTGTTCAGATCCTCATGTCTTTGTGGGACTATTGGAGACTTCCTTCTGGTCTCTTGCCACTAGTTTCTCTCTGGTCCTTGCATCTTCTGCACTCACGGATGTGGCCATTTGTCATTTCTGTTACACACACACACACACACACACACACACGCTCAATCTTCCTGTGTACCCGCAAAGCCCTCTCCCCGCCGGCCTCTTCTTTCTCTGCACTCCATCCATGTACTCTAAGCTCCTCCAATGTCACGCTCCGGATCGTCCTGTAAGTTCTCTGCCCAGCTCCCTGGTCTGCTCCTAGCTCTCAGTGCCTGTCGTGTGCACAGTGAGTTAATGCAGTAACCACAGGTTCCATCACTCCTTGCCCAAGATTCACCTTCTGAAGCTTGTTTCTCTTCACACCCTGGATGCTGTGGCATTTTCTTTGGTGTAAGGAGACCATATGCTCCAGGTCTCTTCAGTCCTAGCTCTCAGAATTCCCGGGCTGACCGTGAAGTTTAGGTCCATCATCAGGGAGTCAGAGGCTTCATGAGCATCTTCCCCAGCGGTGTTGATATCGTCCAAGGAAAGGAAGACAGCGAACTAGAATCTCCCATGCAGCGTAATTTCTGTGATGAAATTTTTGATGTGGTGGTACAGCTCTCAGCCTCCCTGAAACGGGATGTGTCTCTGGAGGCCTGCAGCAAAGCCCTTGATGACTTTCATTCTGCAGACCACCCATGACCTCAGAGGACTGCCAGAGGGGTTTAGGGGTGGACCAAGGTGTGTAAGGGAGAAGCCCGGTGGAACAGTGGCGCCCGCTGCCCTTTGATTTTAGAGAGTTGGGCTGAGTAAGGGGGAGAAAGGGGCTTTTCTCTTAATTTTTACCCCTCCATAGAGGTTTATTCTGGTGAGTTCTCACTAGAGTTAATCTTCTTTTTTTTTTTGAGACGGAGTCTCGCTCTGTCACCCAGGCTGGAGTGCAGTGCCGCAATCTCGGCTCACTGCAAGCTCCGCCTCCCGGGTTCACGCCATTCTCCTGCCTCAGCCTCTCTGAGTAGCTGGGACTACAGGCGCCCGCCACCACGCCCGGCTAATTTTTTTGTATTTTTAGTAGAGACGGGGTTTCACCGTGGTCTCGATTTCCTGACCTTGTGATCCGCCCACCTCGGCCTCCCAAAGTGCTGGGATTACAAGCGTGAGCCACCGCGCCCGGCCTAGAGTTAATCTTCTAACCCCACGCTGGATAATTTGGTGCATAAGTGGTACTGAGTATCAGCAGGATTAAAATGATGTTATTTCCCATCTTCTATTTAGTCTAAGCATTTGTGCTTGCTTGGTGATCACGTTATATGAGATAAAATGAAAACAAAATAAACTCATATGATTAAAAAAAAGTCTTGGTCATTAATCTCATTTGGCAGGAGTGGGTAAGGTTTTTGAGATTAACTGAAATTACTCTGACTCCCAAGATCTGAACAGTGAAATGACTGTTAATTGCACACAGAGTCACGAGAATTACTGGCAGTGACTTGTTTTCCACAGTAAACAACAGACCCCTGTGAGGTGTTGCTGGAGGCCTCCCTCCCTTTCACCTGGTTCAGAAGCCCTGTGTAAGTATCATTTGGGAGGAGGAATTATTCCACGGGAAGATATCAAAGCCGGACATTATTTTTTGTTCACCTAACAACTATGTAAATTCACCTCTTTAAACCCCTTAAGGAGGGCAGAGACTATTAGCAAATCTATTGCAGCTGCATAAATGGAGGGACGAGCTAAGATAAAGCTTGGAGGAAATATATTTGTGGTGATAAGTAGAACACATTTTTCAGCCTGTAGAGAATGTGGAAGAGGTGAACTAACATGGCAAAAAGCAGAGAGGGGACACATTCTGAGTGGAAGGACTCAAAGCTAGATCTGATAGTTCAAACTTCCGTTGATCAATGTCCCAGCTCATAGCTATATGCAACAGAGTGGACCACACTTTAACAACTATTGGCTTAAACTAATTATTCTATGCCTTTTCTGAGCCACTGTGCATGGTAATGGCCTGTATCAAAAGCAGAGATTGTTAGCGACAGAAGGGATATTGAAAGCATCCAGTTCAGGGAATTCTAACCTGTGGAATCCTGAGGGTACTCCCATGTTGAGGGTGGACGGGAGACCGGGTGGGCAGGGCTTGGCACATCTGTTCCCATTTCCACCAATTAAGCATCATTTTTATTTGTTTTATAAATTTCACTTAAATTTGTGAAAGTGGCTGGTTGAATCCACCCTGCTCAGTTTACAAGGAAGCAAGAGCTGCAACTGCACCCTCTTGCCCTGACTGCTGTCTCCTGATACGCAACTCAGTTTCTTTCTGATGCTCTATAGTGATGGCTTACGTTGGTAGGATTACCTGCCACCCACAGATCATCAGTGTTGTTGGCCATATTCGTTATAGAAAGACTTGGCAACAATTACAGGCATATTTGGATTACACAGAAGGGCAGATGTGGAATACCTAAATCGCATACATTCCCAAACTCTACCTTTCATTTGTTAGGCAGCTGAGTGTTTGGATTGAGGTATGTTCGTTAATACTGAGACTCATAGCCCCACAGCAAAAAGTTCTGGGGTTTCTCTGAAAGTGCTGGAGAACTTGACTGGTCACTTTGATTTTGGGGGTGCATGTGTGGCAGTTTAAAGAATATCATATAGTTTCCTAAAATCATCAACTGCAATGTTCTGTGAACCTGAGAGTACAGGCTGGATTGATTTATTTTTAATTCCAAATTCATACTGAAGAGTTTTCTTTGAAATATAGCGTTGTCGCTGAGATATTCAAAACATTTAAAAGAAGAATTGACATGAAAACACCAGTCAGTATAGATACAGATTGGCCCAACTATACTGTTTGTATAAGCTGAGTGTTAGCCTTGGTTATGCCAGACGGTAGTGTGATGAGCAAGAAAACATAGATTCCAGTTCTAGAACAGTCACAGATTTGCTGTGTGACTTTGGACAAACCACTTTTCCTCTCTGAGTTTCAGTTTCTTCATTTGAAAGAATCTAGGCAAGCTAAACTTTCTCATCTCTCCAGTCTGTAATTCTAAGTTTCTCTATAAATAATGGAAAATAGGGCTGAGTTATGGGGTAGGACTGTCATTAAAAAAAAGAAAAAAAGAAATGCACACCTTCCTGGGACTTGGAATAATGGTTGTAGACTTCTGAGAATTCCTAAATACCCTAATTATATATTTCTATTTGTACCACAGAGGTTTTGTCTGTGGCCACTGCCTATCCACAAAGATTTCTTCAAGATCTCATTTCACAACTGAAAAAGATGCTAGCAGCAAAAGGCATCTCATTAGTTAACATTCATAATTATTCCTACTGTTAATCAACAAGTCTTAATATGTATTGAAAAACAGCATTTCATGAATATTGAATGTTCTGTTGCCTCTATTCAGTATGTGCTGGGTGAATAGGGAAATTTAAGTAATCTCTAAAACTGCTGCTATTTAAAAGCCAGCAACCAAAAACTGCAATACTATTTGTTTTTTTTTTTTTTAAAAAAACCCAGATAAATTACACCCCCCTTTACTCATTATCTGCTAAGTATGTCTAGGCACCCACCACTGGTACAAACTCTGATGTAGTGTGTGCAAAAATCTCAAGCAAATATTGACAAATATTTCAAGAACTCAGTATATAAAATCCCAGTCACATCATATATGCCTCATTAATTTAAATCCAAACCATTAGCTCTATTAGATCTCTACCTACAGTAGTGGAGAAATATTATTGCATATAAATGAACACGTTTCTTAGCAAGGGAACATATATCATAGCTGTAATTCATTAAACAACTTCCGTATAATCTAATAGCATGAACACAACTCGTTATCATATCTATCCCTACAATCCAAGAGCACTTGACAGTTTGTGGACATGATGTTTATCTTTGAGGTTAACTGCAAGATGCAAACTCTAACAAGATCTGAGAGCCTTTTTAGTGCCCACTCCATCTCTTGCAATACCACACGTGGAGTACACGTCTCCTTTTGGGGCATTCTTCACTTGTAAGATGAAATATCTGGCCAGGCACAGTGCTCACACCTGTAGTCCCAGCACTTCGGGAGGCCGAGGCGGGCAGATCACATGAGGTCGGGAGTTCGAGACCAGCCTGACCAACATGGAGAAACCCCTTCTCTACTAAAAATACCAAATTAGCCAGGCGTGGTGGTGCATGCCTGTAATTCCAGCTACTTGGGAGGCTGAGGCAGGAGAATCATCCAGGAGGCAGAGGCTGCAGTGAGGCGAGATGGCGCCATTGCACTCCAGCCTGGGGAATCAGAGCAAAACTCCATCTAAAAAAAAAAAAAAAAAAAAATCTACATTGTACTTGTCCCATTCATGAGTCTTGAAATCAAATAAAAGTATAGGAATTCTTTCAGATTCCATGGGATATTGATGTATTTTCATGGTGGAAAAATTCTAAACTAAGCAAGAATGACAGAAAAGCAGTGGAAGACACACAGAGATATGATTGAATTCATAACTGGCTAGTAAAATCTGTGGGCTCTGGAATGAAATGATTTGAAATCTGATTACACCACTTGTTACCTAACTTTTGGCAGATTGACTTTTCTGAGCCTCAGTTTTCTCATGCACAAAACGGAAAATGTAACAGTTTTTAACTAATGATGACTGTGAAGATTAAAATAGATAACATATGTGTGTAGAAGAGTTCTTGGTGTATAAGTGAGCAGTGAATATTACCGATTATTATTTGCTGTTTCAACAAACACTAAAAACACCACTGCAATTAAATAGAATTTGTGTACCGGGCACGGTGGCTCACGCCTGTAATCCTAGCACTGTGGGAGACCAAGGCGGGCAGATTACTTGAGGTCAGGAGTTTGAGACCAGCCTGGCCAACATGGGGAAACTCCATCTCTACCAAAAAATTAGCTGGGGGTGATGGTGGATGCCTGTAATCCCAGCTACCCGGGAGGCTGAGGCACGAGAATTGCTTGAACCCGGGAGGCAGAGGTTGCCATGAGCTGCGATCATACCATTGCACTCCAGCTTGGGTGACAGAGTGAGACCCTGTCTAAAACAAAAAAAAAAAAAAAAAAAAAAAAAGGGTGTATATGTATATACATATATGTATATATGTATAGATATACGTATACATATGTATATGTATACGTATATATATACGTATATATAGTGAATTTTTGAAAGTAAAAAGGTCATTAAAGAAAACTGAAGACTAAGCTTAAAAGCAATGATAATTATAAAAGAAAAAAGAAAAAAATTAAATAGTATAATTGATTAATTCCAGAGCTCATTTTAAAAACACACTAAAACCACATTTCTGCCACATTTAATCTATAATAAAAGCCATAATGTACAATATTAGGAATGAGAATGGAACTGCAAATACAGCTGTGGAGGAGATTAGGAAAATGAAAAAAATCCCATTTACCGTCCCAGCAAATGGATGATTATTAGGGAAAACAAAAATGATAAACATCATGTCAACAAAATATCAAGTGCTCTCAGATTGTTGGGATAGATATGATAGAGTCAGGTTCATGTCATTAGATTACAGAAAAAGTTGTTTAATGAATTACAGCTATAATATATGTCCCCTTGCTATGAAAAGCATTAATTTATATGCAATAAACCTCTCCAGGCAATATTTAATTACACGCAAAGAATAAGGCACTGAGCCCAGATAGATTACTAGGTGAAGTCCAGCAAACATTCAAGAAGAAAATAATTCCAGTTCTATTTTAAATATCCAGATTTTTAAAAATGGAGAAAATGTCCTCAAATCATTTTGGCATATTAGCATAACTTTGGAGCTATAAATTAGCATTGCATACTTTTCTAGTTCAGCATCAGTATAGTTGCAAATGTTCTAAATTAAATATTAATGAGATTGAGTTGAATTGAAAGACGTTTCAACATTAAGAAAGCTATTAAAATAATTTATTACATGAATAGGTCAAAGAAGAAAAATACAATTCTCACAATGTATTCTGAATCCATTAAATAAAACCCAACATCCATCCCTCATAAAAAAAAAATCTCAAACTGATTCTAGAAAAATCCTTTTTTGATATACTAAAAATATCTGAAATCTACCATGAAAATTACAAATGATGATGAAGCCTTAATTGCATTCTTATTAACATTAGGGGAAGGTATTTTGTCATGATTTGATAACTTCTAGAAAAATTATAAAATGTAAAAAATAAATATAAATATTTCACACACTAAGGAATAAACTTAACTCTAATGTACAACTTAGTTTGAAAAGAGAACTTCACTGTTTACTTACCTATTGGTGAAATAAGACTAATACATGCAGAATGATTTCCCTGTTTCACATGTTTAATACCATTAAATTTGTCCAAATTTATAATTTTACTGTGATCTCAATAAAAGCATCATCATATTTTAAAGCAGTGGTCCTCAACCTTTTTGGCACCAGGGACCAGTTTTCCTGAAAGACAATTTTTCCACAGACAGGGAGTGGCGAGGATAGTTTCAGGATGAAACCATTTCACCTAAGATCTGCAGGAATTGTTAGATTCTCATAAGGAGAGGAATCTAGATCCCTCACAGGCGCAGTTCACAATAGGGTTCCTGCTTCTATGAGAATCTAATGCTTCAGCTGATCTGAGAGGAGGCGGAGCTCGGGCAGTAATGCTGACTCACCTGCTGCTCACCTCCTACCCAGGTCACCTACCCGCTGTTCACCTGTAGCCCAGGTCCTAACAGGTCACAGGTACCAGTCTGCAGGCCTGGGATTGGGGGCCCCTTTTTTGAAGGAAACATGAAAAATAATTCTAAATTTATCTAAAAAGAAAAATAAGAAGAATATTGAATTTTTTTAAAAAAGAAGTCATAAAGGAAAGCTTATTTCAACTGATAAAATAATGTTCTATAAAACCACAGTAATTAAAACCAGAAAGCATTATCACAGGAAAAGACAGGCAGAGGCTACCTCCAGATCAGAACTTTGTACATCCACGCAAGCATCTAAAATGTTTTTATTTAAAATGTATAATGTGACATCTCAAGCAAGCAATAAAATTAAGCACCAATAGAAAATGTTATTGTGGTTATTCCCAAATAATTTGGTTTAAGAAATGAAGGCCCTTACTGTATCCTATGTCTGCAAAATAAATTGCATATGGACTAAAATTTAAGTTTATTAGGAAACAAGCTGGTAGGTCTCCAAAAAGTTAAACATAGAGTTACCATTTGAATTAGGAATTCTGCTCCTAGGTATATACCTAGAGGAAATAGAAGCATACACTCACACAAAACATGTATACCACCAAATGTTTATAGCAGCAATTTTCAGAATTAGCAAAAGGTGGCAATAATCCAAATATCAATGCCTAACAATTGATGAATGTCTATGCAAAATGTGATACTGATAAATACTACAAAATGGAGGAATTTTAAAAACATTATGCTAAGTGAAAGAAGCCAGTCACAAAAGACCATGTGTTGTGTGATTCCATTTATATGAGATGTCCAGAATAGATAAATTTACAGAAAGACAGAGTAGATTAATGGTTGCCACATACTTGGAGAATGTGGAAGAAGGAGGTGAAAGCTGAAGGATGTGAGGCTTCTTTTGGGGCCAATGAAAATATTCTAATATTCTGCAAATATACTAAAAACCATTGAACTGTATCGTTTAAATTAGTGAATTGTATGGTATGTGAATATCTTGATAAATCTATCAAAAAATAAAAATTGTTTTTAAAATAACATTCTTGTGCTCAACATTTTGCTTATAATAACAAAGCCAAAAGTAACAAAGAAAAATACACTCATAGATTTAGATATGCAGAAATGAATAAGAACTTATCCTCAATGGACAAAGTTACATAACAAGTGATAATATACAAAAATATTTACAATATATAAGAACAACATAATGTTAATATCATTAAAAACTAAGTTTAAATAGTTGAATATTAAAAGTGAGAAAAGGACATACTTAAGTTATTCACAAAGGAAACAATTCTGTTGATCAATAACGATGTGACAGAATGGTCAAGAGCACGGGTAACAGAAATAAACACGTTAAAATAGTGATGGTGTATTTTGGCTACAAAATGGGAAAGATAAATAATGAAATATGTACTATATTTGCAAAGCTGTGATAAACCAAAGTTTCATTTAATATTAGTGTACGCAATTCCATATCGCTTCATTATTCTCTTTCTCTGGGGTCATTTAGTCCTGAGGAGTAGTCTAAGTCTTATAGTAAAGGCTGTGACATCACATAGACATGGCTTTGAATCCTAATTCTGCAATATAGTAGCTGGGTTACTTTGGTAATTTACCGAACCAATCTAGTCTTCACTTTTCCTTTATTGCAAAATTGTAATACTCTTTGCACGGGATTGTTCGGGGGCTTGAAATAAAACTAAGTAAAAACAAAATCCTACACGTTGTTTAATGCATAGTAAACAAACTGGCTGTTGCTTAAAAACAATAATTACTAGTTAAAAAAATCCACATCTTCTAACTTCAGAATTTCACTTCCTGGAATATTTTTGAGTAACATAATTAAGAACCTATGCAAAAAGAAGGCAATGCTCAGAATGGTAAATTATTGAATTACTATTTGCAAGAATTTTAGCGTATCCATAGAATGGACTATTACATAGCCATAAAAATGGTTTTAAACATTTCAAAAATTACTTTAGCAACACGTAACTAAAACCTTAAAATGTTTATAGTCATGGATCAAGCAATTTTACATACAACTTATCCCAAGAAGTTAATCATACTATGTTCATAGTCTGCAAATATGATAATAATAACAATAGTGAAAAACTAAAATCAACCTAAATGCTAAATAATAAGGGATTGTTAAACTCCTACCAGAGTTAACTACTTGGTCATTTTACTTATACCACGAATTCTTTATGTGGCCAGAAACTGAATTTATCATCTTTATCCACCCAACTTGCTCCAGTGTTCCCAACCTTGGTATATGATTTTATCACCCACCAATGTTTGTTCAAGCCAGAAGTCTGGAAGTCATCCTTAACCTCTCTGTTCTCTCCCCTCCACAATAAGCAGAAGGCCTATTTATGACTCCCCCCAAATCTCTCACTAATGCAAGCTTTTCTTTTTGGTCCCACCATCCCAGTCCAGGTCTTGGTCATCTCTTGCCTGAACTACTACCATGACCTTCTAGCTGGTCATTATGTCAACTCCTTCACACTTGCTGTTCACTCTTTTTCTGACTCAAATATTTATACTTAAACCACAGTTATCTTTTAAAAACATACATTGAGTCATATCAGTCATTTCCCTATTTTAAACAGTTCAATAGTTCTTAGAAAGTTCTAGCTGAATGGTGGGCATGCCAGCACTGAAACTCTTCAAGTGCAAAGATTAAAAATAGTAGAGATTTGATGAGGAAGTTAAAAAGATGCTACAAAAAATGGGCAAGTTAGAAAAAGAACAAAATAAACCATTTACAAATTAACAGCGTAAAGCTCAGTGGACAAACTAGTAAATATCAGCTAGATAAAGAATTAGCGAACAGGAGGATAGATCTGAGAGATTTGCATAGAATGCAGTGCAGAGAAACAATATGAGGGAATAGAAAAAGAAGCTAAGAAATGTGGAAATAAAGGCATGCTAATGGAAGAGAAAAAGGCGTTCGAAAGGGATCTCCAGAAGGAGAGAACAAAGATGACACCTGATGAACTAAAAATTATAAATTACATGAATTCTGTGATTGGAGAAGCATACCAGTTCTAAAGAGAAATAAATGATGTAGGGATCTCCAGAAGGAGAGAACAAAGATGACACCTGATGAACTAAAAATTATAAATTACATGAATTCTGTGATTGGAGAAGCATACCAGTTCTAAAGAGAAATAAATGACGTATCTATACCTTGGCACTCCGTAGTGAAATTGCAGAACAACAAAGACAAAAGGAATAGCCAAAAACAATCATAAACATACATAATTTGAGACTTCTCAATAGCAACATGAAAGATCACCAGAAGGCTGGGCGTGGTGCTCCATGCCCATAATCCTGGCAGTTTGGGAAGCTAAGGTAGGAGAGTTGCTTGAAAAAAAAATTTTTTTTTTAATTAGTTGGGCTTGGTGGCACATAGCTGTAGTTCTAGCTACTCATTAGGCTGAAGTGGGAGGATACTTTGAGCCCAGGAAGTTAAGGCTGCAGTGAGCTAAAACTGTACCACTGCACTCCAGCCTGGGTGATAGAGCAAGACCCCATCTAAAACAAAACAAAACAAAGCAAAACAAAACAAAACAATAAAGAAAACCAGGTGTGGTGGCTCACACCTGTAATCCCAGCACTTTGGGAGACTAAGGCAGGCGGAGGATCACTTAAGGCCGGGAGTTCGAGACCAGCCTGCCAGCCTGGCCAACACGGCAAAACCTAATCTCTACTAAAAATACAAAAAACTAGCTGGGCGCGGTGGCATGTGCCTATAATCCCAGCTACTCCTGAGGCTGAGGCAGGAGAATTGCTTGAACCCAGGAGGCAGAATCTGCAGTGAGCTGAGATCATGCCACTCCACTCCAGCCTGGGCAACAGAGTGAGACTGCCTCAAGAAACAAACAAACAAACAAACAAAACATAATAACATATATCCCAACAATCTTGGTTCGAAGTCCACATTCTGACAAAACAACAGCCTTTCAGAATAATATAACAGGAATAACAAAGTATTTGTAACTGAATGTCAATTAATAAAACCCAAACTATCAAAACTTGTAGGACGCAGCTAAACCGGCAAAAGGAAAATATATCTCTTTAACCTAGTCAAAATTAAGAAAAACAGAATATTTAGTTTAAAAATGAGAATAAACACATATGAAGTACAAAAAGAAGGGAAAAATGCAGATAGTGGCAGAAATTAATGACATGAAAAATAAACAATAGTACCAACAAAACCACAATCCTCAAGGTGGGAGGAAAGGCAGAACATGGCACACTTGAATTACCAAAATGAACTTAAGAAGACCTGTATAGACCTGAACACATTAAAAACTTAAACCAGTTGTAAATGCTGCCCTTACAAAACACTAAGAGCCAAGTATTTCATGGTAAGTTCTACTTAACCAATCCATACCTTACAGAAGTTGTTTAGAGTACAAAAGAGAAAGATCCCCAACTCATTTTATAAAGCTGATCTAACCTTGATACCAAAAGTGGTTCAAGAAAGCATGAGAGAAGAAATCAATAGACTAATCTCACTTATGAATACAAATAAAAAACTTCTAAATAAAACATCAGTATTTATACCGCATTGGCAACACTGTATTTAAAAATATATTATAATCAAGTAGGGCGTTATCCAGAAATGCTAAGATATAATAATATTAAAGGTGTAATTGATTTATTACCTTATTAATATACGAAAGGAAAAATGTTTATTATTATTTCAATAGATGTATAAATAATATTTTGTGAAATTCAATACCTATTCATGATTTATTGGAAATAACACTTTTGGTTAGGTAGGAATAGAATATGTCTTCTTTTCCCCAATAAAGGATACCTTTCAAAAAGCTACAGGAAACATCACAACTGATGATGCATCAGAAGCATTCGCTCTAAAGTTAAGAACAAGACAAAATGATATGCTCTTACTGCTTTTATTTCCTGTTATACTGGACATTACAGCCATTTTAACAAAATTTTTTAAAAAGTAAGAATTATAAGGCTTAGCAGAAAAGATATTCAAATACAATAACTGTCAACTTACAAAATCCAAGAAAATGTATACATAAAATTTTGGAATTCCAAAGAGAATTCATGAAGGTTGCTGGTCACACTGTCAATACTTATGTCATTAGTGTTAATTTTGCATGCTCGATCATTAAAAAATAAAATTGCTTAAAAAATAATATTTGTGATAACATTAATAGCCATAAATACCAAGATGTAAAATTAACAAAATATATACTTTTTTTTCTGAGAAAAATTATGTAATTTCATTGAAAATAAACAGAACACATAGATAGGTAGGCAGATAGATAGTTAGATAGCTAGTTAGCTAGATAGATAGACTGACAGATATATATATATCATGCTTATGGATGGGAAGGCTCATTATGGTAATGGTGGCGAATCTCTACCGATTAATACAATGTAATTCCAATCAATATATCAGTAGGGTTTTGGCCGGGCGCGGTGGCTCATGCTTGTAATCCCAGCACTTTGGGAGGCCGAGGCGGGCAGATCACGAGGTCAGGAGATCGAGACCACGGTGAAACCCCGTCTCTACTAAAAATACGAAAAAAATTAGCTGGGTGTGGTGGTGGGCGCCTGTAGTCCCAGCTACTCAGAGAGGCTGAGGCAGGAGAATGGCGTGAACCCGGGAGGCGGAGCTTGCAGTGAGCCGAGATTGCACCACTGCACTCCAGCCTGGGTGACAGAGCAAGACTCCGTCTCAAAAAAAAAAAAAATATATATATATATACACATATATATATACACATATATATACACATATATATACACACATATATATACACATATATATACACACATATATATACATATATACATATATACACATATATACACATATACACATATATACATATATACACATATATACACATATATATATACACATATATATATCAGTAGGGTTTTATAAAATTTGGCAAGCTTATTCTACAACATATATGGAAAAATAAAAAGTAATAGTAACAGGAACATTTTGAAGATTTTGAATAATATAAAGAAACTTTCACAATCAAATATTTAGTCCTTTTGTAAAGCTATTGAGATACCGTTACAAGCCAGACCAGTAGATTAATGGAATAGAATAGACAACACGGAACCATGGTACTTTTATATATTGACAGTGTTTCTCAGATACATATCAGAACTTGATACATGGTGAAGATGGAATTACAAATTGGTGAAGAAAGACTAGGTTCTTCCATCACAAAATGTGGAAATATAAATGTTCGCAGTCTCTGTGGAGAGCAAATTGGTAAAGTCAAGTGAAGTTCAAGACATGCACAATCTGAGCATGACCACACATTTCTGAATTTAGGTATCTGTGGTAGTAAGACTCTCATATATGTGATCAGAAACATGTGCACTGAGATCTTTTTTTAAAGCATGAATTCAAATAGCAACTTAACTACCCACAAATAAGGAAAAATAAATAAATTATGAACTATGATTTATTAATATAATGGACTACTTCAAGCATTTCATGATTTATTGTTTTGGAACCTGGTTTTTATGACACTCTCAGATGAATAAGACATGGGAGGCTATTTCTAAGTTTAACGGTAATGATGGACAATTAGTATAATTATGGTTTATTAAATTTTGTTCTGTGTATGTGCATGCATATTTTCTGATTTCATAGATTGCACAATCATTATTTGCATAACAAAAGCAAAAATGTATTTTCAAGTATAGGTTTCCTTGTATCTGGCAGAGTTACTAACCACTAAGAGAATTATGTTTTCTTGGTGAGGGAAATTGGGGATGAGAGAGATGAGCCTTGTCGAAATAAGGTCTGCTTTGGGTAGGAATTGTAGATAGCACCCCTCAATCCAGACCTATTGGCAGGTCATCGGGAGGACACTGTGATTAAGAATACTCTCCTGTGGAGAATGGAGTCAATGCTGGCAGAAAAATGGCCCTCCAATGGATACTCACGTCAAACACTAAGTACCAGTAAATGTTACCATATGTGGAGAAAGCATCTTTGAAGATTTACTTAAAGATCTTGAGATGAGATCATCCTGAATTATCTGACTGTACCCTAAATCTAATGATAAATATCCTTATAAGAGACAAACAGGTTAAAATAGACAGACCAAGGAGAAAGTCACATGAAGAAGAAGGAAGAGACTGGAATCACGTTACCACAAGCCAAGCAATAGCCACCAGAAACTGGGAGCAGAATCTCCCCTAGGTCCTTTGGAGGGTACAGGGCCCTATGGAAACCTTGATTTCAGATTCCTGGTCTCCAGCCATGTGAGAGAATAAATCTGTGTCATTGTAAGCTACCCGGTTGTGGTCATTTGTTATGGTAACCACAGAAATATATTAGCCAGTGGTATCTGAGCTATACATGGTGGCGATTAAGCCAAAGAGGAAATCACTTCAGTCTTATTTGCCATACTAAAATGGACTCTTTTGAAAGACATAAACCAGTTTGAGATCACCCTGCACAACTGACTGAGTTCAATCTTCCAAGAGACAGGCAGCTCCACGGAACCAAGGAGGGCAATGAGCAGTCCCTTCACCTCCATTCCCAAGCTGAGCATCCTCCCAACCTCCCAAGACCTACACAGGTGCACAGAAATCTCTTAAAAAATTAATCTCATGTGGGAAAATAGTTGTTGATGAGCTGTAAAGAACTGGGAAGATCGGTGGTCCTTATATCCCTGTGATTTCCAAGATATAAAAAATTTATTTATTTTGTTTTCTTTTGTTGCATCTTTGTACATTTACATTGTGGTCAGAGTGGACATTAGGCCATTCAGAGGAACGTTTCGTTCTTAATTCTGAGGGGTGTGTGTGTGTGTGTGTGTGTGTGTGTGTGTGTGTGTGTAAGGGAGTGATAATTAGAGTCAAGGAACATTTCAATAGCCCACACCAAAAATTAGGGTAATGGGGACCGATCTCAGTCAACGAACCAAAATGTGCCAGAAATAGCATATCTCATTATTTTGTACAAGTCAACTTCATTTCAGTGATAAGCTCCCATCACCCTGGACTTTGGAATGCTTAACGTTCATCATTCTTAGGGGTTCTTCTCTCGCTCTTTCTTCCCATAACACTGGAATAGGGCCAAAATTCTAGAATCTTTTGTAATGCCACGTGTTGGGGATGTACATTTATCAGTTACTGGTCTTGACTTCTTTGTTGCTGCTAAGAATACTCCTGCACAGACCTGTATGATCTCTTCAAGTTCACTGGCTCCCTGATGCCTTACGTGCTGCTTAGGGCACCACGCTGCTTAATGAGGGTCAAACATGCATGGCTGTTCCCATCTGAAGTGTGCTCAGCAGCAGGACACTGATTCATATTCTCCAGAACCCACAGGCATCTTCTGATTTCTCTTCAGGAGCTCCTTTTCAGTAGTTCATATATTTCCTTCTCTTTTCCTAGAGCCATATTCCCATTCCTCCCTTGGTTAAATGCCTCATAGAACGTGCTCTGTGGTTTTAGACTTTCGGAAAGAAAATGCAGCAGTGCTTTCTGCCCTCATCACACACTTCAATTGAGACATGGAAATCCAGAGCCCAGATCAGCCAAATGAGAGAGAAAATGCAGAGAGAAAAAATATAAACTAACGGTCTCAGAAACGTAGCATCCAGCATCATCTCAGCTGCTTTAAAACAAGCATTTGCTAAACATTCTGCACTTCAACCTCAAACTTCTTTTCTGCAGTTATGTTGCAGTGGTCATTCAAACTCAGGGAGAAGAAAGGAAATAGAGACAAAAGTTCTTCAGAAAATCTAGGAATTTGCCATCAAAATCATCACTTTGAAATCCAGACCTAAGTTAATATCATCCCCAACATTCCAGCTTTCTCTGTCTCCTTTCTTAGGACACACTCACGAGTGCACCTGTTTATGGTCAGCAGCTCAGGGTGGGTCAGCGTGTCACCTAGAAGTGATGCTGGTGCCTGTCTGATGCTGCTTGTCCCCTTCTAAGAGGACATTTGTGAATGCCAGGGAATCTCAATGTAGCTTGTCTTCCGCTGATCTGGAGAGAGCTTACCTCAGGTAAGATTGCTAGGTCAGTTCAATTTCCAAGGGGAAAGTATGCTGTGTGACAATGACATTTTTAAATCTCTGTGCTTAGCAGAACTTGACGACTTCACTCCACCCTCACCTATTCAATTGTATACTCACTCATAAAAACTTTAGAGACATTGAGATGCTGAAAAAATGCAAAGAAATTGTCATTTTTTAAAAAGTAGCATATGTACTTTGAAAGTCTACCTGGATATAATGCTTTAAAAATCTGTAAAGAACAATTTTCATTTTCTTCAGGGGTCTTGGGGTATAGTCACTCAAAGAACCTGACCAAATGAGACATTTTTGATTAGCTACTCTCTTGTCATGCAACCCTCGCACCCACAACACACATACACAATGCTCTTCAACTTTCTTTAATATTCAGTAAAATATTGGGTAGCCTCAATCACAGATGTAGCCTCAACTCTCAGACTTTTTTGCTCATCTCTTCCAAACTGATGTCTCCACATCAAACCTCTCTCGTGAAGGTCAGCAGTTTACTTGGAATCTCCACCTAGGGTTATTTGTCATCTCAGTGCAACACGTCACAATTCCTGTATGAGAAATTCCTCTCTCGTATAGGAATTTCTCCCCAAATGTCCTGCTCCTCTTGTTTTCTTCAGTTTGGTAAATGCAGCACCATCCACATAATCACTCAAGGTAGAAAATGGGCTGCAAACTTCTGCTCCAACCTGCCTCTTTGTGTGTGTGTGTGTGTGTGTGTGTGTGTGTGTGTGTGTGTGTGTGATGGAGTTTCGCTCTTGTTGCCCAGGCTTGAGTGCAATGGCATGATCTCGGCTCACCTCAACCTCTGCCTCCTGGGTTCAAGCGATTCTCCTACCTCAGCCTCCTGAGTAGCTGGAATTACAGGCATGCACCACCACGGCTGGCTAATTTTGTATTTTTAGTACAGACGGGTTTTCACCATGTTGGCCAGGCTGGTCTTGAACTCCTGACCTCAGGTGATCCGCCCGCCTCGGCTTCCCAAAGTGCTGGGATTACAGGCATAAGCCACCGTGCCCAACCCAACATGCATTTTTCTCTAATCCTCTTTGTTAGGCTTGTGCTCATCCCAGAGTTTTATTCAAAGTATTTTGTTCAACAACTTATGATAACAATTGTATTTTACATCACACACACACACATCTGAAATAAAAGTATCACAAGACAATAATAACACTACTTTGTGTGGGATGCGCTAATAACCTATTCTATTCTATTTTATCCTATTCTAATCCATTTCACTTCTTTTTTACATGCCTCTTGCACTCCACTAAATTGATTTCACACAACCCAGTATTGGATTAAAATCTGCATTTGCAAAACACAGCCAAATGGAACCACAGAAAATGAGCTACATAAGGACACAAAGGTAAAACCTTTGCTAAAATGTGTCGTACACGGTAGATCCTAGATTATGGTTAATTTGACTTTTAATGCTATTTCCTACCCCTTGATTTTATTTAAGTTTTTCTTACTCCTCTGTGAGTGACCTCCCCTCATTTCCAAATGTCTATATTGTACACATCTTTCCAGATTCAAACGCTGCCTTTTCCACAAGTCTTCCTTTGTTTGTTGAATTGGATGTGATTGGGAAGTGATGGCCTCCTTGTGTGAAATTCCTGGAATGCTCCCTTCACCTCTCCATCGACACAGCACTTTCCACAGTCTGAAAGTCTCATGGGCAGAGCATTCATTTATATGTCCAGTGAGGTCCTTTATAACAGTCATTGCTGGCCAGGCACGGTGGCTCACGCCTGTAATCCTAGCACTTTGGGAGGCCAAGGTGGGCGGATCACGAGGTCAGGAGATCGAGACCATCTTGGCCAACATGGTGAAACCCTGTCTCTACTAAAATACAAAAAATTAGCTGGGCGTGGTGGCATGTGCCTGTAATCCCAGCTACTTGGGAGGCTGAGGCAGGGGAATCACTTGAACCCAGGAGGTGGAGGTTGCAGTGAGCTGAGATCGCGCCACTGCACTCCAGCCTGGCAACACAGCAAGACACCATCTCAAAAAAAAAAAAAAAAAAGAGTCATTGCTTAAGAAAGGTACTTGAAAAAATGTATTGGTAGCATTATAAAACTATTCATATTCTGGTTCCAACGGAGCAAAGTAAGTCTTCGAACTTGTTTTATCACGGGATCTTAACTCTAAGAGCCCAGACTTTCTGAACATGGGTCACACAGGATACTAAGTACGAGAAGACTGGTATAAGTCTATTGCTATTATTGGCAAGATCTCTAGACAAATTAGAAATATTCATCAAAACATTGTCTATTAATTCGTTCTTCATGTGGTAAACTATGCTCAAAGTGGAAACACGCACTGGAAAAGAGGACACGACATAATCAGATAGCTAAGATAAATATACATGTAAGCATTTACTTCTTTCTTATCCTCTTACTATTATTAGAAGACTAGGCTTATCTCACATTAAATACATAATTGAGAGGACTGGCCTTTAGAATTCTTTATTTGCTTATCCCCTAAAATTAGCTGGAAAAAAAAAAAACCCAAAAACAAACCAATGTGCCGTCTCACCTAATACAAATATTGGTATCTGAAATTTCATTGAAAGTTTAGATGGTTTCGAAGGATATAGTTTGGCAAATTTTTAGATAGAATGGTTATGTCACACATTTAAATATATCGGTAGAATCCAGATACCATCAACATTTGAAACTCACTAATGCATTTTTTTTTTTTCTTTGAGACAGCCAGGTCAGAGTGCAGTGGCACTATCTCAGCTCACTGCAACCTCCACCTCCCAGGTTCAAGCGATTCTCCTGCCTTAGGCTCTGGAGTAGCTGGGATTACAGGTGTGCACCACCAGGTCCAGCTAATTTTTATATTTTTAGTAGAGACGGGGTTTCACCATGTTGTCCAGGCTGGTTTTGAACTCTTGATCAAGAGTTGATCTGCCCGCCTCAGCCTCCCAAAGTGCTGGGAGCCACCGCACCTGGCCTACGTCTTTCTTTATCCTTTTCTGAATTCTAATTTGAACTGTTTTCTCTCCCATAGATTATCTTAATGTACACTTTTGCTGGAAATTATTAATCACTGTATTATACACATCTATGACAAAATATGCATATATAATATGTTCACTTAGATAAAAACATTTTAATATTTTTTCCTGTGAACATAACTATTAAAACATTTTGTATTGAGGTATCATTACAATTATTAATAATACTAAGCTGATTTATAAACATCATAGATTACTAATTCTGATAGTTATTAAAGATCAATAAAATTTAATCAGAATTGCATTCCTTGATACGATAAATGATGCCTCAAATTTTTTATGCATTTAATTAAAAAGAAAGATGTATGCTAGTAAGCACTAGTTTGTCTGGAAGCAGATACATTATTTTTAAAAAATAGGAAGCAGAAATTGTTAAACCTTTTAACAATTTTAGAATAAAATAAAATGATAATTGACTGTAATTCATATAAATATTTAGTAATAATTTTTAAAAATTACATTTTAATAACTCCTTGAATAACACAGAGAATATGAAATATATCACATAACATTTTTATCTGGGATTTTATCCAGTGTCTCTTGAAAAATTTGGTAGTCCCATTAAATATTCTAATTACATTAAATGCTTTAAAATAACCCTACCTACTTTGCTTATGCTGCTCTAAAGAAGCTGTGCTTTCCAGCTCTTGACTTGTCCTAGTGATGACTAATGAATATGAGAGACAGGACTAGCTGGATTTCCTAGGCCTACTAAGAATCCCTAAGCCTTGCTGGGAAGGTGACCGCTTCCACCTTTAAACACGGGGCTTGCGACTTAGCTCACACCAACCAATCAGATAGTAAGGAGAGCTCACTAAAATGCTAATTAGGCAAAAACAGGAGGTAAAGAAATAGCCAATCATCTGTTGCCTGAGAGCACAGGGGGAGGGACAGTGATCCAGATATAAACCCAGGCATTCAAGCCAGCAAGGGCAACCTCCTTTGGGTCCCCTTCTTTTGTATGGCAGCTCTGTTTTCACTCTATTTCACTCTATTAAATCTTGCAACTGCACTCTTCTGGTCCGTGTTTGTTATGGCTCGAGCTGAGCTTTCGCTCGCCGTCCACCACTGCTGTTTGCTGCCGTAGCAGACCCGCCGCTGACTTCCATCCCTCCGGATCCAGCAGGGTGTCCGCTGCGCTCCTGATCCAGCGAGGCGCCCTTTGCCACTCCCGATCGGGATAGCGGCTTGCCATTGTTCCTGCACGGCTAAGTGCCCGGGTTCATCATAATCGAGCTGAACACTAGTCACTGGGTTCCATGGTTCTCTTCCGTGACCCATGGCTTCTAATAGAGCTATAACACTCACTGCATGGCCCAAGATTCCATTCCTTGGAATCCCTGAGGCCAAGAACCCCAGGTCAGAGAACGCGAGGCTTGCCAACATCTTGAAAGTGGCCCGCCACCATCTTGGGAGCTCTGTGAGCAAGGACCCCACCCCCCATAAAAAATAGAGCTAAAAATTGTTGCTGACATTAAATATGCGAAAAATAAAAAGCAATTTTTAGCATTCCGGTTTCTTTTTTTTCTTTTCCTTTTCTTTCTTCTTTCCAGCTGATGCTCTCTTTACTTTTTCCCCCCTCCTTGGGCTACTTTGACCATTGGCAAGTAATAGAAGAATTCAAACCCTTACACCAATGTTTCTGTTACTTGGACTTCAGTGAGAGAGCAGAAGACAGCTTCTTCAGCTGGTTGGGAAGACAGAAATCCTGCTGTGGTTATGGGTTTATGGTGGCTTGATTATAATTATTAGAAAAGTTTTCCTTGACACTTAAAGATTTTTATTCCTGCTGGGCGCGGCGGCTCACGCCTGTAATCCCAGCTCTCAGGGAGGCAAGAGGCGGGAGGATAGCTTGAGCCCAGGAGTTCGAGACCTGCCTGGGCAATATAGTGAGACCCCGTTCTCCACAAAAAGGAAAAAAAAAAAAAAGACAAGATTTTTATTCCTTAGAACGACAGATCACACTAAGTTTGAGAACAGTTGCAGTAAATGTCTTTGTTATGTAAAGTAGAAGGGCTAAGAGACATGCTAGTGAATTTTTTAGGCTAATCGCTTTTCAGAAAGAGGCTACATGGAAGATGAACCTGTAGAGATGAACTCTCTAAAATCTACTCATGATCATATACCTGCTGTAAAGCCTTTATGTTCCCTCACAAGTATTCAAGAAACACGACTTCAAATCTCAAGTGATTTTTCTTGGAAATGAATAACTCGTTCTGAGTAATTTCTCTTTTATTAAGGAGTTGAGACAGTTATGAAAATTTCTATTTATGCACTGCAATAATAGTCCTTAACCTGACATACTTTCCTGGAGCTTCAAGAAAATCTATGAAGCCCCTATAATTTTGTATGTAAGTACATATGTCTGCTTTTGTGGGATATGGAGTTAGAGCTTTTATCAGATTCCAGAGGAATCTGTGGCCCGAGAAGAGTCAATGAATTTTCTTTCCTCCTTGATTTTTGTAGAATCTCTAAAGACTTATCAAAAAAAATTTAAAAAAAATAAAATGAAAGAGAATAGTGGATCAGTGTATCGCTTTTTAAAAAGCAAATGTGTGCTGAGTAGAAGCAAAATCTTAAGGAGTAAAGCTGCATGTTAGATTCAAAATCTGAAAGCCTTTCCTGCAGGAACAAGATGCCAAGTTTCACGTGGGGAATTTCAAACAGGAACATACCTTACAGGATGCGAATGTCCCAACAAAAATTAAATATTTTTCTTCAAGGCTGACTTTTTCCTGACTTATCCTGACGTTTTCCCTGAAAAATCTACAAACCCTTGGTAGAACGATTAGTAGTAATGATGCCAATAGCTATGTTTCATAATCAACTAGTATATTCCATGCACTTTACATAAGAAAACTATCCCTTAGACACCTGTCACATCTTTAGAAATGGGACAAATATGGCTCAGAAACATTCAGTAAGTTGCTCTAGGTCATAGGATCAGCAAGTGGAGATCTACTTGGAGCCCACATATATCTGATTCTCTGCTCCATCTCATCTTATTTTGATGAAATGACTTCACTGGACTAAGCTGCTAGTTCCAGAGACAACAGCCATCAATATATTGTCCCAACCTGTCAAATGTTACTTGATAAAATCTGGAAATCTCGGCCACAAAGACCAAGAATTAAGAGTGGCCGTGTTCCATGACCCGCCTTATCTGAGCTGCATCGTGCTCTGTCTGTGTGCTTACGGTGAGTTTGCGGCATCCTCCTATATTTCCTTGGCTTCTTGTGCCTGTCAAGCACCTCCAAATCAAAGGGGCTTTCTTGCACTGACTCACTTATTTCAGCATGACTTCTGAGTCTCTAAAGAAGATATATTCGACATGAATCAGGCTTTTCCTCCTTGAGTCTCTCCCCTACACTGAATTATGTCTCACATTCCATGCTCCTTCTGCTGCAGTATTTCTCCCCAATTTCTCATTTGTTTTCTAGACACTTCTACCTGGAGTGTCCAGTCTCTTGAGCTTGTCATCTTGTTTGTTTTCTACTTGCCTTAAGGCTTGGAGGGATTTTACCTCTTCAAAGCTCAGTCCATTGGCTCATGGAATCCTAACAGCATGCATGATCAAAGTCATTGGCATTCAAATGATTCCCCAAACTCCCTCACCTTTTCTCTTCTGAAGTTAAAATAATGAGTAAAAATCAGTTACAAGCAGATGTTTTATTTGCATTTTCATTTGTAGCAGTTTAAACTAGTTTCTCTAGGTCATCCATTTGAATGGGAATTATTCTCAATAAAAACACATTTAACTTTGATAAAGTAGGCAATACTCAACTCGCTTCCTGGTGGGTGTCCTCTGAGTTCCCAGTTCATGATGTTTTCTGTTTGAAAATTTGGCCACAAATCAATGGTCAAAACGTGTTTTACATCGTCCAATTGGGTTTTAATTATATAAGCTTCATCTTAGGGACTTTGCCTTTTTTATTCACTTTGTGCTGCATGTCACACACTTGGAGATTTTAAGTATCAATCAAAAGCTTTAATACAGACCACATGGTTGCCATTTGGCACAGTGTTGAAGGCCTCTTATGAGACGCTGTCTCATAACTAAATGCTCAGCATTTTGAGGTCGGGCGCCACACCTAATGCATATTAATAGCCATGACATTTAGCATGATACCTGATATTTGTTAGAGCAGAGATGCTTATGCGCTAGATGAACGGATGCAGGCTTTCTTCCATAAACTAAAATAATATTCTCGATACACTGTTTATAGGTTATGTACTTTCCCTTAATGAAAGCTCACTTGAACATGCCTTCCTACCCCTCCAAAGCATTTCACTGGCTGGTGAAGATTCTGGCTCATGTGTCACCAGGAAACAGACATCAGCTGACTTGCACCTAGAGGGAATGTAGTTGCTGCCACCTCCCTCCCGGGTAAGTGAAGCCTCAGAGATTTGACTTGGACTGAGACCCTTTGAAGATAGGATGTGTCGGGAGATTGCAGTTGAGAGTGTAGCTGGGTATCCACCAGCCATAGATCAATGGAAGATAAAGTCTCCAACTTGGTGAAGATAAAATCAAGTAGCCAGGGTGATTCCTAGCAGCAAGTCCTAGCAGACCAGGGAGAGAGCAAGAAAATCATTTACTGTGAAGGTTTACACCCAAGGACCAGAAAGGATGAGCAAACTGCTCCGGAGGCCAAACTGGAGATGTTCCTGGAAGTGACGAGAGACAGGGAAGCAGCCGTTTATGGTGAGAATGTGGAACTCTAGGGATGCTAGGAGAATAGGATGGAGCAGGTGAGGTCCCTCAGAGGGAAGGAGAGATGAGTTATACAAACACAAAGCCAACCCCTTTCCTGAGATGAGGGGCTTTAAGAAAAAATGTCAGAGGCTGGATGTAGTGGCTCACGCCTGTAATCCCAGCACTTTGGGAGGCCAAGGTGGACGGATCACAAGGTCAAGAGATCGAGACCATCCCGGCCAACAGGGTGAAACCCTGTCTCTACTAAAAATACAAAAATTAGCTGGATGTGGTGGCACGTACCTGTAGTCCCAGCTACTTGGGAGGCTGAAGCAGGAGAATTGCTTGAACCCAGGAGGCGGAGGTTGCAGTGAGCTGACATTGAGCCACTGCATTCCAGCCTGGTGACAGAGTGAGATTCCGTCTAAAAAAAAAAGTCAGAGGATTTTCTATGGAAGAGTCAGGATCATCCCGAAGTCAAGCAGCTGCTTCTGGAGAAACCAGTGGGGAGGGCAGCAAGGGGTGGCGGGGGCATGGTCTTCCCTCCTCTCCTCCACTGCATTTGGGACCATTTGTTTTAAAAGTGGAGAGAGAAGCTGGCAGCTGTTTTCCTGGGTGATACTTTAAGACTCCGTTCTAGTGGAGTTACTTCAGGCCTGGTAGCAAACATGGGGCAGGGTTGGCAAGGGAGTCAAACACACCACCCCTGCCTCAAACCTGACCTGAATCTGCCACCTCCAGGACTGTCAGCACTGGGAGTGCCCAGTTCTCAGCACAAATATTGGGCTTGGTTCTCTGGGTGTCACCATTAGCAGAAGCAGGGTGATGCTCTTTCACGCAGCAGCTTGGGTAATGAATGGTGACACATGAGTGCCCACGCAAAAAAAAATAAATGAACAGCGCAGACCATGTGAATGTAGCTGGCAGGCACGTTTGTGAGCTCCTGTGAGGTTTCCCTTTGGGAACTCCCAGACCCTGGGAGAGGGACTGAAATTGAGATAGAGATAGCATTAAATGTAGTAATGCATGCAAAGAACCTAGTAACCCGCTTCTTTCAGTTCAGGGGCTCAGGTGGCTGGAGCCTGTCCTGGTTACTCAGGGCACAAGGCCAGATCAGCTCTGACAGGAGGCCGTCCTGTTGCAGTGCACACTCACACCCATGCCCCCTCACACTGAGACCATATAGACACTCCGGCTAACCCAATGTATATGTCTTTGGGATGTCGGAGGAAACCCGAGTACCCAGAGAACACCCAGGCAGACATGGGGAGAACTCACAAACTCCACACAGACAGTGGCCCTGGCTAGGAATGGATTTAATTTCTCATCAATGTTATAACAAAATGACATTGAACTAAATAATGTTATTTGAGAAAAACTGCTGTACTTGATAATTATAATAAAAGACTATATTAATAGTTTATGTATTTACTATACTTTTTATCATTATTTTAGAGTATATACCTTCTACTTATTAAAAAAATTAACTGTACAAGAGCTTCAGGCAGGTGCTTCAGGCTATATTCCAGAAGAAGGCATTATTATAAGAGATAGTTCTATGTGTGTTATTGGCCTGAAAGACCTTCCTGTGCAACAGAATGTCAAGATGGAAAACAGTGATATTGATGATCCTGACCCTGCACAGGCGTAGACTTATCTGCAAATCTGTATATTTTTGTCTTAATTTTTAACAAAAAAGGTTTAAAACAGTAAAAAAAAAAATTAACAGAAAAAAGCTTACAGGCTAAAAATCTAACACAATTTTTGCACAGCTGTATATTAAGCTAAATGTTATTTCAGAAGAGTCAGAAAGTTAAAAAAGTAATAAGTTTATAAAGGAAAAAAGTTACAGTGAGCTAGGGTTAATTTATTATAGAAGAAGAAAATATCTTTGCAAATTTAGTGCAGCATAAGTGTACAGTATTTATCAAGTCTGTACAGTAATGTCCTCAGCCTTCACATTCACTCACCACTCACTGGTTCACACAGAGCAGCTTCCAGTCCCGAAAGCTCCATTCATGGTAAGTGCTCTAGACAGATGGACTATTGTTTATCTTTTAAATTGTATTTTCACCATGCCTTTTCTATGTTTAGATATGTGTATATACACTAATAGTTACCATTTTGTTACAATTGCCTACAGTATTAAGTACAACAACATGCTGTACAGATTTGTAGCTTAGGAGAAATAGGCTACAACTTATAGCCTAGGTGTATAGTTGGCTGTATCATCTGGGCTTGTGTAAGCACACTCTATGATGTTCCCAAAAGGATGAAATTGCTTAAGAACACATTTTGTAGAATGTATCCCCATCATCAAGTGGCACATGACTGTAAGCAAAGTTAAGAACTGCTAGAAAACTAAAAGTAAAGATTCCACTTAGTTTGCTAAACAGTGTGCCATTGTCAGCACAGCAGCTTTCAAAAATTTGCCTGTATTGAACAGATACTGATAAATGAATTTTCTAATTTGCCAATAGAGATTATATGTAACTTTAAGATATAACATTTGAGATTAAGAAGTTTAGATCTTCAGGAATTCACTTTTAGCCCTCCTCCGGCTCCATTTCTTCCACCTGCTCTGATCAGCCCTTTGACAGTTTCCACCTTTGAGATCCACCCCAATATTTTTTGGTCAGTCTCCTCAGCCATCCTTCTTTTGTTCTGATTTCAAGGTCAAAGAATGCCTCTGATTCCAATTTTGTGGGCCCTTGGTTTCCAAATAACCCTTGTAGCTTTGTACTTAATAGGTGATTAATCTTACCTCTTCTAGATGGTTTTCTATGCTTCTTTTTTTTCTGTGATGCCTTTAATGAAAAGTAAACCTTTGCATCCACATTATTTTAGCAATATAGCTAACTGTCGTTATTACTATTACTATTGCTATTATTATTATTGTATTCTTCTTTAAAGGCCATTTCTAGGCAAAATTGAACCAAAATGTGTATTTGCTCAAGTTCCTTTCTATTCCTTTTCAATTATAACATTGCTCCTGCTGCTGAGATGAGGGACTCACACATAGACAGTTCATATATCTGGATAGCTATTGAGAGGGTGAAAGGAAAGACACCATTAAGAAGAGAAAAAGAGGGCTGGAAGCCAAAATCAACGTCATATGTATAAGTGGTTTTGTTTTTTTCTTAAAAATGTGTCATGAATATTTTCAATGAGTAGATATTCTTAGATATGATTTTAATGCCCAAATAGTATTCCATTGTATGGATAAACCGTAATTTTCATTATTCTTAATTCTGATGTTTAATTCATTTGTATTACTACCAGTGTTAACATGTGCTTTTTTTTTGAATTCTACTCACTTTTACAACATAGTTTGCAAAAAAATGCAATAATATATTTAATTAATTGCATAAATATTGTTTTATCTTTATTGATGACAATGTTGCTGAGACTGTTAGTTAACTGTTAGTTGGCAAGTAGAAATGTATGTTAATGAAGTTATGTCTGAAAGTCAAAATAAATATAGTGAATGTGGCTTAGGGTGTCAATGATTTATGTGTGAAAGTGCCTGTTTTTTAAAGAGATGCATGCACAAAATTTGAATAATGCCTACATGCCAGCAATAACCAATTAGAATAAATATTTGGAAAAATGATTTTAAAAATCAGACTTCTTTGTCAAAAATAAAACCAGTCCCACAAAACACTAAATATTGTTTCAATTAAATTTTTTGAAAACTTATAATATGGTGGTAAAAATTGCTTTTGAAAATGAATTTTTACTACCTAAATAAATTTCAAACTATTTTAGAATTTAAAGCAATCATGGATGCATACTCAAAAAATATATTTATATATTTTATTGGGTTTAAAATAGTCTAATTTAAATTAATTTTAAAACATTGTAAGAGCTCTTAGAATTGGACAACCTTTAGACATGTAAATTTGTTTCTTAACTTTGATACAGATATATTTTTAGGAGCTAATTATAAAAGACAGTAGGAGGTAGATCTTTATGATTCTTTTGATCTGAACAACAGTAAGCACCATCATTTCACCTTCGTAAGTGTACAATCACAATATTTTAAAAAATCTTAAAATATTTTTATAGCATTGTTTAGTGCTAAGAAGTTAATGCCACATAATGCTAGAGTAAACAATCATCTTTGATTTGGTTGAGAATTTTATCAACATGCTGGCTTTGGCTTGAAATAAATCTTCATTTTGTTCTAGAATGCTGTGTTTTCTGGGTTATATTAATTTTTATTAATCAAAAAAGTACATACTTGTACTTTATCAAATGTATGCTTCCCAACTAAATCGCATGGCTTGTACTTAGCCCGATACGGAATTCACTTGGTTATAATTTCCAAGATTTCTAACAGGGCCCAGACAGCAAGGCTCAGGCCTTGCCATAGAAGCAGTGTAAAGATTCACCGACAGAAAAACACACTCAAGGTATGATTCCTTTTTGCAAAGAGTTTGCAACTTTTGGTATCACATGGCTCCCCAGGGCTCACTGTGATGCCCAACCACAGCCTGTTGAGCACTGATTTCCTTTATTACTTCAGGTTTAATCCTAAGTTCACTCTTTTCTTCATCTAACAGGAGCCTCTTGACAAACCTGGCAGGTGGAGCCTGTGTGATGACACCGGGTGGAGACAGAGTCAGCAGCCCAGTTAGAAACTATTCCAGAAGTCATCAAACAGTTAAACAACATGTTGAGGGGAGTGTGATGCTTTTTCTGAACTGTGTGGTAGAGAGACGCAGAAGGAGCTCAAAGGAGGGACACTCAGGCCAAGGAAGGCCAGCTAGGGGGCCCTTGCATGGGAGAGAGGCCTTGAGCAGAGTCCAGGTGAATGGACTCTGTTGGGGACACTGGCAGCTTGGGGGCTTTTTAGCGCCTGGTGCTTCTTGTCATGGGCTCCATGATACTGCCTCAGTAGCCTTCCTCACTGAGCATACTCTTGTTGGAAAGCCAATTCTGGACACCCCTCCCCATTGCTGCTTCCCACTGCTAGAGCCAAGGATCTTCTCTCACCTCACTTTGGCTGGGTGCAGCCAGGGGTCTACCCTTGATTTAAATTGTACCAATTAGATGCATGGTCTGTGGATTCTGTCTGTGAAGTTACTGCTCAAATACAGGGGCCACCTAGCAGTCAGATGGGCTGCATCTGTGGTGGTGATATGCAAACCAGATGGTTCCTACAGCACGGCCCTGGGTGTGAGGCTTGGTCACTGGGACCTCTGGAGGTGCCTTGGTTCCATTCCATTTTCCATGCCTAGTTCTCAAGCCCCTCGTTGTTCTGGAAGTTCTTGGTAACCTTTCTCTTTTAGTTCAATACCACAAATAAGCTTTTGTTGCTTGCAATTGAGAACTTTGGCTGGCACAAGCTAGATTTAGATGATCCCAGGGAAGAGAGGGGAACGTTCCAAGTGGAGGAAACAGCACCAGTAAGGGCTTAGAGACAATGTAGCATCTGCCTGTCCCAGTGGAGACAGAGCAAGGGAGAGGCCTGTTCGTGGTAAATAGCCGGGAACAAAAGGGAAGACAGAACTAATGTGTGTTGATTGACTACTTGCGTGTTGGTGACATTTCCAAAAATTATTTTAATCAACCCTCACCATCCTTTGAGGCTAGAGCATTAAGAAAGACAAGGAATTGGGATTTAATATTAGCCTTTGAGAAAACATGGTGGGAATTTCAGGGCCTACAGTGAGGCAGTGGGAGAGATTATTTTGGGCCAGAAGGACCTTTCATTCCTGTTTCTCAAGGCAGTCGGGAGAGCTACCTTCTTGACACATGTGTCTGTTTTACCTATGAAGTGACAGGTGAACTAAACAACATATGATACCAACATGCCTTGTATAAGCTTGGTCTTTTTTTTTTTAGTGTAAAGAAACAAATAGCTTTAAGCACATTTAGCCAGGTACTAGGCACATACATTTGACTGGAGTTTATTTTTTTGTTGCAGCCTATCTATTGTCTTGAACTGGATGTCTCAAAGAGAACATTATGATCAAAGTCATCTTTTTCATAGCATCATAGTAAATGATTATGGCCCCATTCTTAAAACAATTTTTGGGGAGGATTCACAGCCCCTTACAATTAGAAGGAAGCCTAGTTTGATCTTTTTATTTTAGAAATAAGGAAATGAAAGCCACAAGAAGGATTTGCCAGTGGTACAGAGATGGGCAGTGGCAAAATAAGGACAGGGAAACGGAGCATCTTAACTTCGGATCCAGTCCTCTCACCACTCAACTGCATTAAGTTTGACATAGATTTTATGAGTACAGTAAAATTTTATGTCTAACTGGGGCTCCTTGGGTTCACCTTCTTAGACAGCCTAAGTAATCGCAGGCTCTTGTATATCTTCTTCCAAGAGCACTGTTCATAGTAGTGACAAATATCAGAACATTAATCATATTTTCATTTTATATAGATCAGGTAACGTGAGCCTTGTACATCACATTATTCCTGTGATCATTTCCTATTAAATATTATGGTATTGAAAGAATTGAAAATCCATTTTTCAAGTGGCTCTCTGTTCCACGGAGCACCTGGCCCTCCCACATTAAAGGCTTCAGCTTGTGCAAAGCTCTCAGTTTGTACCTGATCCTTCTGGAAAGCTATCCATGAGCAAGTCTCTTGATGAGGGTTTCTCTTACATACCGTCACACTGAACTGAAACTACCTGTTAATTTCTTTTTGCCTGTTGCTCTAAACTGGAAGCTCCGTAAAGGCAGGGAGCATGCCTTGTTCACCAGGATTCCCTGGCAGTTAGGACAGTATATAATAGAACTCAATAAATGTTTCCCGCATGAGGGATCTGCACTTGACCAAAATTCAAAGAAAAGCAAGAACAATCTCTAACAGAGTTGAGCATTTGCTCAGTGATGAAAAATGATACACTGATTGTATTAGATATTTTTTAAGCCTTTCATAGTGAAAGATGTTTTCACCCAGTGTTGACTCAATAGGGAGCCAGGAGCTAGGAAGAATTGTGACTTCTTTTTTTCCTTGAGACAGAGTGTCACTCTGTCGTCAGCCTGGAGTGCAGCGGCAAGATCTTGGCTCACCTCAACCTCTGCCTCCCCGGTTCAAGAAATTCTCCTGCCTTAGCCTCCCAAGTAGCTGAGACTACAGGTGCCCACCACCACACCTGGCTAATTTTTTTGTATTTTTAGTACAGATGGGGTTTCACCATATTGGCCAGGCTGGTCTCGAGCTCCTGACCTCGTGATCTGCCTGCCTTGGCCTCCCAAAGTGCTGGGATTACAGTTGTGAGCCACCACACCCGGCTGAATTTTGATTCTTTAAGAAGAGAGTGCACTTGGTAGCTGGCAGAAGGGTTAGGGATAACTTGGGCAGAGCATGGAGTAAATCCAAGGAGAGTTGATTCTGCAGAATTTCTCCAACTCTGCCCATAGCTCTCCATGGCAGTACAATTGTCACTTGTACCTAGTTCGTAGATGATTCCTCACCTGTAGTGGTGATTCCTCACCTGTAGCAGTGATACACAACATGATGTATCCACGTGTTTCTCTAGGGCTGGACCTCACGTCCTGAGCTGTCTGTCACATAATTCTGTCCTGACAGTGCCCTTACCTGACCAATGGCTCCCTCTGTCATCCCAGGCTCTCAGCCCTCCTCTCCTAGAACTTTGTGTGTGTGTGTGTGTGTGTGTGTGTGTGTGTGTGTGTGTGTGTGTGTGTGTGTGTGTGTGTGTGTGTGTGTGTGTGTGTGTGTGTGTGTGTGAGACGGAATCTCGCTCTGTCTCCCAGGCTGGAGTGTGGTGGCGCAATCTCGGCTCACTGTAGGCTCCACCTCCCAGTTCATGCCATCCTCCTGCCTCAGCCTCCTGAGTAGCTGGGACTACAGGCACCCACCACCACACTGGCTAATTGTTTTGTATTTTTAGTAGAGACGGGGTTTCACCGTGTTAGCCAGGATGGTCCTAATCTCCTGACCTCGTGATCTGCCTGCCTTGACCTCCCAAAGTGCTGGGATTACAGGCGTGAGCCACCGCGCCCAGCCATTTTTTTTTTTTTTTTTTTTTTTAGACAGAGTCTTACTCTGTCGCCCAGGCTGGAGTGCAGTGCAGCAATCTCGGCTCACTGCAACCTCCACTTCCCTGGCTCAAGCGATTCTCCTGCCTCAGCCTCCCAAGCAGCTGAGACTACAGGCACCCACCACCATGACTGGCTAATTTTTGTATTTTTAGTAGAGACAGGGTTTCGCCATGTTGGCCAGGCTGGTCTTGAACTCCTGCCTTAGGTGTTCAGCCCACCTCGGGCTCCCAAAGTGCTGGGATTACAGACATGAGCCATTATGCCCAGCCCTCTCCCAGAAGTTGATGGTCTACTTGGGACAATAACGTTTCTTATTGGTTCCTGGGCACACTGGTCCTGCCTCACTCCTTCCCTGTTATGAGTTCTGCTTCCTGTGATAGAAAAAGTTCATTTTTAAGGCTGAATCCACTGATGTGTCTACTTCCTAATATCCATTTTTAAACTGGCTATTTAAACTGGTTGAATTATTTCAGTACTTTTGTCCCTCTGTTTGGCTTTTCTAGTATTTCTCTCAAATTCCATAGTCTGTCTCTGGGATCCACACTGACTGGCTCAGGGCTTTCTGTCCATTGATAGACCTGCCTAGGGTCAATTGCCTACCTGCCTAATCTTCACTTTGGGATCCCCCCCAGGGATCTATGAGCCTTTATGTTGCGACATTATATTCTGCACCTCTCAGCTCCCGTCCTGTCCTCCTGGTAGGTCTAGTTTTTAGCTTTGGTGTTCCCTACCCCTGCCCCAACCCCCCCATACTACCTGCCATCCTGCTGTAAGTAACTGAGCACAATTCACTGAATCATGCCCACAATAATCGTGATAGGATTGGAGTGGAATTCAAGAGAAAGGCTGACTTGGGATATGTAAACCCTCTTTAAGAGGAGTCCTTAAAGGACCCTATTACGGAAATGTAAATATAATAGAAAGTGACCTGGTTTGTCATGAACTTTCAAAGCTTTCTGGCTGTCTCTCTTCATTTGATCTGTCAGGGCATGGTAATGTTAACTTGCATGTAATACTTCCCCTGAAAGAGGTTAGGAAGCACTGGATTGGAAATGCCTTTTGACCAAATGGGACATGATGTTGATACGGGTTGTATAACATGTTGTGATGAGAGAGCCCCTAGGAAAACATATGGAAACAAAGAGAAACTAGCTTACAGCATTAATACTAGGCTTTCTTCCTGGAAACCAGGAGATGGTATGTGGCAGGGTCTGGACCCTGCCTCTATGAGAGGGGCCATGAAGGACAGGTTAGCTTAGCTGACCTTTCAAGCAAACAGTTCTAACAAATGGTGATCATTCTCCAACAATCAGAGCTCTTATCTAGGAATTAACAAATTTCCTTTCAGAGTTTGCAGACCAGCAGAGATAATATGTGATTCAACACTCTCTACTAAGCCCAGTTATATGGTCTGAAACAGAGTTGGGCCCTAAAAATTGTTTAATGAAAGAACAGATGCTAGCACCCATGTGCCCATGCACTGTTGCTTCCATAGAACTTTCTCTGTGAAGCTTTTCATATAGGGTTTGTAGTTCCTCGGGATTTCTGCTTAGGAAAATGGTCTGGGCTAGGACAAATCTCAGTATTTTGCATGCCCTCCATTCCTGTTCACCAACAGAACCATTCTTTTGAAATCTCACATTCAATTAAAAATGTTCAAATGACATCTTAAAGGAGTGATATAAGTAAGCATAATTTTTCCTTTTATTGAAGTTTCTCTGGCTACCTTCTTTGTGAATCCCACGAGTCCTTGATAACTATAATTTCCCATAGAAAAGATTCTGTATGTAATTTTTATGACAGTTCATTGTCAGTGCTCATTTTTCCCAACTGCTGCGATGATATTGAAAGATGAATGTTACTCCCAGTGTTTTGGCCACGTGGAACAACTCCCCTTACATTCAAAAATCTTCCCTAGTGGATCAGCCCTTGGTCTTTGGCATTGCTGGGTCTTTCCCATTTTTTCCAACTCTCTTTGTGACCCTATCTGTACCTTTCTTATTTCTCTTTTACACATGTAGCCCGTTAAAAAGGTGGTCTTTTGTCTTCAACTTTTCTAGCATTTTTATACTCTAAATTTTATTACTTGCTTTACTTGTGCCCATTTTCTTAATTACAGTAGCTTTAGTAACAGGAATACAAGATAACATTTATGGAGTGATGACTTTATTTCTGATACCAAGGGAGTAATCTCAGTGAGGAAATGGAGAAAGAGAGAAAAAAGAACAGCCATGAAATCCCCACCCCAACTCACATCCACTTGCCCGAAGACTTCATTCTCAGCATGCTGTCTTCCCTGTTTCCACCCTAACCTTCAGCCCGAGTTGCCTTTACCAAGAACTCTGTGTTGATTCCTCCCCTCACTCCCATAGCTCACACCACCTTGTTAAGCTCAAGGCTTCAGGGAAATAAAAAGTCACTTATCATCTTGAAAAGGGCTTCTGTCCCTGCTGTGTGGTATAATCGAACACAGGGCACTTATTTCCTGCCCCTTATTATCTGGTCCCTCATAGACATCTAGGTCCGCTGTTTTCTCTCCCTTTTTTAAAACTTGAAGTTCTATTATTGTGTCTATTGACACACACAGCAGAGGGCTTCCTGGATGCCCTCAAATGCCTTTGTGATAGTTCTTACTCCAAAGTGCCATTTCTTAGTGATCCTTGAGTTCAGAGCTGTCATTTGATAGCCTTGGGAACTGAGGCAATCAAAGAGCCATCTCATGTATTCTTGGTGTCCCTCTGCTTCCAAATAATTCCTGCAAACCCACGTACCTAGAAAATGTTAAACCAGAATGAGTGTCTTCTATGGTAAATGCCTAGTTCTTCTTAACAAGATGCATACTTAGAACCTCTCTGCTCATTTCTATGTATTTTCTATGGGAGGCACCAAAGAATGTAGCTACAGGGGACACATTAGAACCCTCCACTCTCCTCAAGCATGCAAAGCAAATGCCATCTAAACAGCAAGAGTATTCTTGCTGAGCAAATGAGTTTTCCAACAAGTCTCATAGCAGCCTCAGCACTCTTCCACACCCTGAAATCAGAGTACAAGCCCTAAGTGCCCTCCCTGACCCTGTGTTGAAAATGGAAGCCTCCGTGTGTCTCTCCAGTAGCTCTTAGCTACTGAATGGACTTTCGTTTCCTTCCAGGGCACACAGCTGTATTCTCTGATCAGAGAAACGGTTCTCACATGCTTTCCTAATATTAACTTGTTTTTCTCCAAACCTCCCATCACACCAGATAGTGTATAAACTTCCCATCATACACAGCTCATCATCGTGACAAACCTATAGATGGAAAAGAAAGAGAATCATCCTTTAAGCCATGGCCTTTCTATGTGAGGTACCTATGTCCTCTCTGTTCCCAAAGAGTACACAGTCAGTGGTGGAGTCCCACGTGCGACATGGTATCTGTGGAGTGCCACATAGCATGTGAGTGTGAGTCCATGGAGGGATGCATACTGGAGCAGAGCTATGCGCCAGACACCCAGGGTACACTGACTAGGGTCACTGAACTCTGCCTGGATGAGCCAAGAAAGGACAGGGTGCCAGAGTGAAAGACCTCAAAAGGAGTGAGAGGAAAACAGCATCTCAAAGGGTGGAATCTGAAGGACGGGTTCAAAGGAGTCTTGAAGGGGTTTCAGAGAATAAACAAGACTTTTTCAGCAAGAGAAAGAAGGGATAAAGAAAAAAAAAGGTAGGTGGGAAATGTAAAAGGCATTGGTAGATTTATAAGTGAACAAAGAGGGTAGGGTGGGTTAGGGCCTGAAGGGGGACCAGGTCAGAGATACTGGCAGGGATGAAAAGGTAGAGAGTGGGGCAGCTCAGATAAAGGTATTGAGCATTTCTGCTCATAGCTCCTGGGAGCCACCAGAATGTTTGAAGGAGAGGCTTGGGTGGATTAGATGTGTTTATTGGACCTCTCCAATACAACCTCCAGAGGGGATCTGGACCTAGCAGTGACGTGACCAGGCAGTGACAATCCGTAGGTTGTGGCTGAGTTCAAGTAGGGCCAGACCTAGCTTGATAGGCATGAGGAGATGAGGAACCCGATGTTTCTGAAGTGGACAATGTACTTTTGAATGTTTAGATTCTCATTAAAAGACAATGGGGCTCTGTTGGCTCATGACTTACAAATCTAAGGAATCCTCTGTCTCTATAGACAGAGCTGGAAGCAGGGACTTAAACTGCCTCATGGGGGCTCTTTCTTTCTCTCTCCAATCTCTGGCTCTGTTTCTGTTTTTACCCAGGCCACCGCATTCCTGTACAAAATAACTTCATCTACGAAAATCCTCAGCATATCCACCTCCACCTCCACCATCACCTGCATCTCCACTACCACCACCACCTCCACTTCAACCACCACCACCACTACCTCCACCTCCACTTTCACCTCCAGCTCCATAATCACCTCCACCTCCACCACCTTCTCCACCTCCTCCGCCTCCACTATCATCCGACCACCACTACCCCCTCTAATTCCACAATCACTACTTCCACCATCTCCACCTCCGCCACCACCTTTACCATTAGCACCACCACCACCACTACCTCCTCCTCCTCCACCTTCACCTCTATCACCTTTACCACATTCACCACATCCACCACCACCACCTCCTTCACCTCCATCTCTATCTCTACCACTGCCACCTCTACCTCATCTCCACCACGACCTCCTCTACCTCTTTCCCTTCCTCTACCATTTCCATCGCTACCACCTGCTTCACCACTAAAAATAAGTACCATGCTCCAACTTGGTGCCAAGTACTGTACTGGGTGCTGAGGGCACAGAAATGAACAAAGCAGACAAAAATATCTGCCCTGAGAAGTCACAGGAATTCAGGTGAGTCAGAGCACATATGTTAAATGGTAATATATGTTCTGTTTCAGCATGAAGGCAGGCACGACTCTGCTTTTAGATTATCCTTTATCTTTATTGATTCCCCACTTTCTCTCTTCCCTAGCTCTGGCCACATTTCCCTACAGCTGTCATTGCTCTGAGAGTTTTCATTGGCACAAGACAGAGAACAGCCGAGCCTGCAGCTTCTATTGTCACAACTCTTTGACCAGCAGAACAGTAGAAAACTACACCTGACAGGACTCCTTCCAAAAGATTCAGCATCAGTTCCATCCTAGCATCTTCCCCAGACCACAGGACTAAGTATCCCTGCTGCCTCACGACCATTACACCTAAAGATGCAGTATGTCTCTGCGAGTCTTCCCTGAAGCCTGGACTGCAATGAGTTGACTTGCCTCCTAATCCTGAGGAGAAGAGAATTTCTGAACAGAAACCAGTGACCTTATTAACTTGAGAGAGAGAGAGAGAGACTGAGTTTCAGGTCATGCCAGATTTATTATAAGTGAGCAAGCCATAAAATGTAGCGGTTTGCATTTGCTTTGTACTATTCAGTCCCTGAGGGGGAAAAATTGATGTAAAACTTTTCATAACTCTTTATATTTTTGTCACACCATTAATTGGTATCCTTTGCTCATGAAGATGGTTGGTACCTCATTTAATGTGATAGTTTTATGAAAATGACAAGTGACTTAGTGTATGTGTTTGGAACCAAAAAGTTACCTTAGAAGAATGGGATCCAAGTTCCTTGTTTTATACAGGAGTAAACTGAGGTAAAGGAGAAATAGTTCTATTGTGATCACAGAACGGCAGAGCTCTGTAAGAAGCTGACCCTTAGTGCAGGGCTCTTCTGTTAATGCAATCGGGTGCCTGAGCAGGATTGGCCAAACCTGACCTTGGGGGCCCATTCTGGGTTGCCTGGACAACAAGCTAGCCAGAAGCAGCAGCTCTTACTCTTAGCAGGAAAGGGCTCTTCCTCACACAGGGGACTGCAATACCATACTACCTGAGTTCTCCAGGTGTGCACAGCCAGCATTCCCTGACAACTGCAAAGTGCAGGCCCCTAAGAGCCTGATGCCTGGGGATGTCCAGCCCACCCCATCCTCCTCAAGGCTCTTCTTACCCTTGCCCTGTCGAAAGAGACCTACATGGGCTGAGCACCAGGTGGCTCACACCTGTAATCCCAACACTTTGGGAGGCCAAGGCGGGTGGATCACTTGAAGTCAGGAGTTCAAGACCAGCCTGGGCAACGTGATGAAACACTGTCTCTACTAAAAAATAACAACAACAACAATTAGCTGGGCATGGTGGTGGGCACCTGTAATCCCAGCTATGCGGGAGGCTAAGGGAGAATCACTTGAACCCAGGAGGCGGAGGTTGCAGTAAGCTGAGATGGCACCATTGTATTCCAGCCTGGGTGACAGAGCAAGACTCAGTCTAAAAAAAAAAGAAAGGAGACCTACATGGGGCAGGATGGAGGGCAGAGTTGTGGAGGATGGAATGGTCACTAGAACACAGAATCCCACTGCAAGTCCTACAGCTTCTCTAGGGGACACCTAGAAAACCAGGGGGGGCCTTGCTTTCTCTTCTGCTACGCTTGGCCTGATGTCAGCTTTGCCCAGTTACCTGTACTCTTAGCCCACTTTGTGTGATCTTTTGAAATTTGTTCCCAACCCTGACACCTGACAGGTGGAGATCCATCTGAGATCTACCTGGCAAGGCACACACTTAACCTCTGACCTTTAATTTTCTAATTGCAGACTAGAATTTTATCTGCTTCTAACTACTTAATGGGTCTCCAGAGAAAAATCGACGCGTGCTTTACTTATGGGCGAGGTCCTTGAAATTAAAGCATTTTATAATTTGGAGCCTTCGGGTTTTGTGCCTTCATACAAGAAGCTCACTTGGCGAAAAAGTATCACCTCATTCTCTTGCTAATTCTGGGCTTATCGCACATTCAGTGTTCCATAAAGGTTGACTTGAAAGCTTTCATTTAAAACCCAATTCATATGAATGAGTGTACTACTCAAAATGTCAGGCTGCTAATAGGACATACATAGCAACTGGAAATTGAAATAAGTGCATTTTAATAGAGCTCAGAATTGGGACTTCCTCTATCTGTTTGACGTAGTATCACAATTATAATTGAACATAATTTTTTTTTCTGTTGGCATTTAATGATCCTCTATCTAGAATTATCAATCACTCTGAATTCATTATACCATTTTTCAGAGGTAAAATGGAAAAAAAGAAAGACATTCAAAGCTTTTTAATTATGGTATGAATATGGAAAATCATGTCACCTAATACAGATTAAGGGATAAAATGGATGGATCTAAGATTATTCAATTGATCATTCTATCAAGTAACCAGTGAGATCCCATGTAATTATGGCATTACGTAATAGTTATTTTCATTATGTTTAATTTTATTTGAGAAAAGTTTTATGTTACCTTTTAATCTCTAAAATATAGTCTAGTTAATTATTGACAAACTACTTTTTGAGCTTTTGATAAAAGTGAATTTCTTCTCCAACCCAAATGCAATATTTATGAATGCTTGGCTGGCCTTAATATCAGTTTTTCAAAAAGTTGTGGACATTTTAAAGTAATTACTGTTCTTCACTTTAGCTTTAGTTGAACACCTGGGTCTGACTTGAGGGCTCCAAACATAAAATAAAATAGTACAAAAGTCAGAACTGCTGTCAAAAAACAATTAGGAAGCATTGTATTCTGGGCCATGAGGAAGTTAGATTATTCAGTTTCTAATTCCTATCAGGCACAGATTCTAATATGAATGCGGACATTTCCTTATTATTGTAGATTTCCTAGACAGAAGCCTATTGTCAGTGATAGAATTCTTTCAGGCTGTTCCTATTTCTGTTTATAACCAGAAGAGGGCAGTCAGGTTCCATGATTCAGAGATAATTGCCACTGCCTCCGAAAGTAAGATTTCCAATAAATCTCAATGATTGGAATTAAGTTTTCCTTTAATAGTATTAAAGGGCGTTTATAATTACCTGAAGAGTTTTCTGCTTTTATTAAAAACCTTACAACCTTGGTGAGATGGACACTTTCTTCAAAAGAGATGAAATGAAGGTATGTATTTATTCGGATTATTTCTCCCTTGAACATGTTACTTCTGTTCCTATCAGCCTTCTTCAACATTTAGCTGGCACATGAGGGAGGGAGAAAATCTTATCATGTAGATAGTCCTCCTAATTTATAACTTTGTGGTATTTTATAAGTAAAAAGAAATCTATTGTACAAGGCAAAGAACGTTCATCAGCACTTCAGTTTCAAATCAAGAAGAGAGAGAGAATTAGAAAAAAAAAAATTCACAGCAATTGAAAAACAGATAATCTGCCAGAGGAACTTAAAATTCCAAAACACTTCTAGCAACACTGACTTACCATGAGAAAAAAATAATTACACTTCTAAAATCAAACTTCGAGTAAAACAATGTTAGAAGAATGTGATGTATTTTTTTTCCTCCTGAGATCTCTTCTATAAGCAGCTGAAAGAAAATAAAGCTGAACACAAAATACCACAAACATTTCTGCTACCTTTTTCTCTTCATTAGTAATAAAACCAGAGACTAGAAACCCCCTAATTTACTGAAAATAGAAAACCGGATATATCGGGATGAAAGCTGGAGTATTCAAAAAACAAGTTATTCTTAAAGGGCCAGCCTTAATTTTAACATATAAGAAAAAGTTAATTTCAGGACGTAATTTCAATAGAACGATAGCCACAGGAGTTAACCATAATTCAGGCCACTTATTCTTGTTTGTGTTTGAAATGTTCCCTCTGTGTTAATAGTGCATCTAATGCTATTTCTAGATGATTGTGCAGGGAATCAGTACTGTCTGATGTGGGCAAAAATATTTGTGTATATTTGTGTTTATATATAAGCTATATATATGTATGTGTCATATGGCTGTGTACATTTCTATCAGCTACCTGCCTACAAAATAGCTCTCTCATGGTTGTGAAATTCACTAGCCCTGCATGCACTCCTCTTGAGGCCTGTGGATTAATCAGGAATCCAGGTGATTTTCTATTTGATCCATGCCTCCAGCCCCTGGCCCACCGTTCCTATAGATGCTGCCTCTAGAAACAGCTGCCTCTGAAAGTGACCTTGCTCAGCAAATGCCGATTGGCTTACACAGAAGTAGCAATGCCTTTCCCAGAAGATGCGCTGCAACTGGTGCTGCTGTAAAGATGGGTACGGGATCTGGGGTGGGAGGGAAGAGAGAGGAGGGACGCAGCTTGCCAAGTCGCTTGGGCTACTTATAAACAAACTTAGGCATTGTTTCCCAAGCCCTTTACCGTGGAGGGGGAAGCTGGACACACACTATGTCCTGGACTCTATGTTCTGTGCTTGGGGAGAGCTGCTTTTAAGAGACTGATTCGGTTTGGAAGATGATTTCCATCAGCTACTTTTAAAAGATACGTGCTATTTCAGCACAAAGCTGAAGCCCCCGTTAGAGCTGCACTAGGGATTAAGAAACGGCATGTATTTTAATGCCTTATGAATAGGAGTAGCTGATAAAAGAGGCTCTTGTTACCACTGCTACATTTAAATGTGAAAAGCAGCTGCTTCTAGGGAGGAGGGGGTAGGGGAGAAGAGATATATTATTTTCATAGGGATTTAATTTTCAGACTACACTGAAACCATAGAATACCATTGGCCATTCTCTTATCGGCGGCCCTCTAATCGCACTGAGATCTGTAAGATTGTGGAGAGGGAAGGAGAGGGACTGGGAGGCAGAGAAAGGGATTGGGTGCAGCGATGAGGCTGGCCATTTTCATCTGTGTGTATGTTTTGAACCTCAGATCAAAACGCACGCGTGGTATTTTCTTCTTCTCTTAGGAACATTAACCCTTTAAACTTTCAAAATGCCAGCCAGTTAAAGAGTTTGATGCAACTATGCTGTCTTCAGAGCATGCAATTTTTCGATAGGCCCTGAGAATAAGATGGCCACTGAGACCTCATTACAGAATATGGACCATGTGTATGCGCCTGTGGCCAGGTCGGGGCAGGGGGCATGAAAGAGACTCTCTTCCAACATTTCAGAGGCAAGGATTTCAGGTAGAATCCAGGACGTATTATGAATCCAACAGAGAAAGGCTCTTTCTGCAAATCTTATGACCACCGGAAGCTGATGATATAAATAAGACCTGGGATTATTTAAAAAACTAGCAGGTATTTGCCAAATACTATCAGTATTTGAAGAAATACGACTAAAGAATATAGATATTTTGAATGAATCAGTCAATCTGGGCACCATTATTTTTCTCTCCATGTTATCACTTAATAGCCTGGTTTTGTTTATTCTCATGTTGGACTTATTGAAATTGATTGCTAATGAATTTTCTGTGTGTTTGACCCCTGACCTGCCCATGAGGTTTCTACAGTTCTTCTTAAAAAACCTCAGGTTTTTTTATGTTTTAATGCTCCAAGACATTGTGAAGACATCTTTCTGATAAGAATTAGTTGCCTTTGGCCGGGCGCGGTGGCTCACACCTGTAATTCTAGCACTTCGGGAGGCCGAGGCAGGTGGATCACAGGGTCAGGAGTTCGAGACCATCCTGGCTAACACGATGAAACCCCATCTCTACCAAAAATAAAATTAAAAAAAATTAGCCAGGTGTGGTAGTGGGTGCCTGTAGTCCCAGCTACTCGGGAGGCTGAGGCAGGAACATCACTTGAACCCAGGAGGTGGAGCTTGCCATGAGCCGAGATCACACCACTGCACTCCAGCCTGGGCGACAGAGTGAGACTCCATCTCAAAAAAAGAAAAAAAAAAGAATTAGTTGCCTTCCCCATAACCACTCCTACTCCTTCTAATTTTTTGTAGTATTGCCATTATCCAGTGGTTTAACTCCAGAAGTTAAAGGATTAAAAACAAGTCTGGGAGTGATAAATCAGTAGTTCTCACCTAAGTTATAATTAAGGGTAATTCACATGTAGAAGATGGTTTGACAGCTCTAGCCCACGTGCTTAGACACTTGAATCTAAATGAAACCAATGAATCATTTGAAGCCAAAGTACAGCCCCGGCTGTCTTTGCACATGATGTGCAGGTGGATGGACTTTGAGACCGTTCTTCTATCAACCAAGAGCAAAAAGAGGAAAGAGGAAAAGGGGCAAATCTCCAGCTTCGCTGCCATGCATCAGAAAGCCAGAAACAGGCGGCAAGATGCTTCCTGTTCCCAAGCACAACCAGGCTGGCCGCCCACAGCCACCCTGCACTGCTCTCACACCTGCCCAGCCTGTGCTTGTCCTCGGACAGGGGGCATCCCTGGCCTGGGTGGTCCTACTGGCTAGGCTCTGAGTGGTCAAGTTCCTGGCAGCCTGGGTTGCTGGAGAAAGCCACTTTGGGATATTAATCACAGCAAACAAATGTGCTCTCCTGGCTCATGCATGGGGCACATTCCTAATCATGGGCTGAATAATGTTAAAAGAATGTAATTTGCTTTCCCTAAAATCTCTTCTAGAACAGCTACCGCAATCGCGTTCAATCAATATTTTGATTTCCTGACCCAATTTCTCTGCACATGAAAAGTAAAAGCCAGCAATCCAGCTTCACCAGGTACCACTGCAAAGAGAGTCAAAGAGACAAGCAGGGAGAAAGAGCTGGAGCCAGCACCAACAGCCGGCCAAGTCTAAGGAAGTAGCTCAGCACCCAATTGTGAGCTCTGAGAAAGCTGTTGGTGCAGGCTGGTCTGACGCCTCCGGCACTGATGCCCATCCCTGTTCTCTGCTGCAGTCGCCACTGCTGCTCCAGCCGGCATCTCCGCTTGCTTGCTTCTGAGATCTCTTGCTTGCATTCTTCCTTTTTGCCCCTCCTCTTCCCCCTCTCCTTCTTCTTCTACTTTTTTTTTTTTTTTTTTTGAACTTGGCTACGGAACATTAGGTTTGACGAAGGGAAAGCAATTCAACATCTTTTAACTGAAGGAGGTTGATTTTCATTTGCTACCAAATGGCTCATTTTTACCTTTTTAGCTCCTGGAAGAGTAAAAAGTGAGAGGTCAGCCCTGCGTCACCATGGCAACCCAGGCAGCTCGGGCCTGGAGCAGATGAAGGGAGGTGATAATGGCAGGAAAGACTGTCCCCTTACTTGGCATTTTTCTCCCCATTCAGGGATGTGCCTGGATGTATAAAGACAATTATGTCATTTTAGGACTCTAAGTTTTAAAATTTGGCGGCTGAATTGTCTGGTCCAGGGCTCTGACCCGGTGTGGATCTGTGTGGGTTTTGGTTTGTGTTTGAGACCATCCTTGCCTTCATCAATGCCCACAGGGCCTTCAGTCCCACCAGCCAGATCATGCATGTCCCACACTGGCAAAATCTGTCCTTCCATGTAAGAATCCACCTGCTGGTGTCCAGAAAGCCAAAAATCTTAACAAAGAGAGAATCTGGCCCTTGTTGGTGGAAATTCAGTATAGCAGGCCCCAGACTTAGCACATGGCATGTCATTGGATCCTATCTGCAAAAAGGTCTTAATGTTCTTCCAGAATAAAGAGAAATCAAAATGACAAACATGCTGCAATGGCCATATTCAACCCTGCAGAAGAAGCCTGGGTCAGAGCAGGAAGGAATTTCCATGACCTCTCAGCTCATGGACTCAAATGTCCACCACATTCAGCCCAATGCAGTCCTTGGTAAATGGGAGTAATAAAGAACATGCATTAACACCTGTGGGTACCAGGCACTGTGCTGGGTTTTGTAATATCTTATTGCCTCGGAGCCTGTCAGTAATTGTATGAGGTGGGTAGTTTAATTTTTTAATCTTTGTTTTACAGGTTACAAAGTTCAGAAATGTTAACAGATGTGCCTAGGGTCACAGATTCTGATGTGGGCTCCGTTCATGTTCTAACTGGGTCCTCTCTCCAGGATAATTAATATTATCCCAATGTATGAATAATAACTTCACGTCAGAAGACCAGAGTTGGTGCTTTTGCTCATTAGTTCATTCATTTAGTTGCAATACAACTATCAATTAGCTGCTTTAATTTCAGGGCAATTCCAGGTGCTTGAGAGACGTTGATAGGGAGACAGTGATGCTGTTCTCTAAGAACGGGAGCCAAATGGTTTGAAGCTCAGTGATGTGAACTTGGACAAGACATTCAGCGGGATTGAGGTTCAACTTTCTCACCCGTGAAACGGGTGTATTAATATTTATCTCAAGAACCATTGTGAGTAACGATAAAAGAGAGGCCTTTGTCAGGTGCCTATCAGGGTGCCTGGCTCACTAAGAAAGATGCTCAATAAATATCTGCTCTGATTCCCTTCACCTTCCTTGCCCTCCACCTCACCCATGGGATTCTCTTCTGTCCTAGTGTCAGGCTGGTCCCCTCCCTGCCCTCAGAACAACCATGCTCCCTTCTAAGTTGCACATGCCTGGCATCTAGCAGTCAGGATAGACCTTTAAAGACCCAGCTCTACTCGTAGGATTGGGGAAGGGTTGCAGAGTAGCCAGGCCCAGAGCAAAGAGAGGGAGATGCTTTGCTATTTACAGTCCCCACGGAGGCCATCTCAAAAGAGGAGATTGCCTCACTCTGTTACCCTTCTCTGTCTCTCTTTTAATAGCCTTCAGTGGTGGCTATGAGTCCTCCAGGGTAGTCCCTCTGCTTATCATTTGCACAAGCTCAGAGGGCCTTGCACAGTTTGGAGCTCTTCTGTGCTCTCCTATTCAGGGGAAGTTTCAAAGCCATTTCAGATTGAACTGGGCTTTATAAATCCCAATCAGAGCTAGCCCTGAAGGACTTGACAAGGTTGTCTCAGCTAAATGGCAACTGCTCAATTTTCAGAAAGAAAAGGCACAAAGGATCACTAGGCAATCCTTTCTTTTTAATACAGTTTGAGTTACAGATGCAAAAAAAATGCAAAAATCATCAGCCTGATCCAATTCTAAGGCTATGCAAAGGGTGAGTGACATCCGTAAAATATTAATAATGCATTGCACTGGCAACGAAACCTGTGCTGAGTTTCAGCTCAGACCATTTAGCCAAATGTTGCCTTATTATTGTAATGTTCAGAGTCGAATTCTCAGTCACAAGCACCCTAATCTGAAAGACTCTCTTCTTCACTCCACTCCTCTCCTGCCCATTCCTGATCCCACCTCCTTCTCCTGCCCTCCTCGTAGATGAAGATGTATATGGTGCACCAGTGCTGTGAATCACACAGGAAATCAGCCCTTTTACAGCCAAAAAACTAAGAGGAAAGATAAAACTGGCACCTAAATATGATAAAAAAGAGGATATGGCACAAGAACAGGAAAAGTAAAAATTAAGAATAGTGATAGTTCACACTCAGGTCTAGGCTTAACACTCACGTTATCAAAGATGGCTTCATTGATGTCTCATTATGCCTTGGCTATCTCTTTATGACGTTGTATTGCTGTCTTTACTTGTGTGGTTGTTGACTTACTGTTTGTTTCACCAAGATGTAAGTTTCCAGAGGGCAAGCCCTGTGTTTGTCTGGTTTTCCATGATATTGCTGGGGGGTTCCCTTAGGAAGACATAGAAGCATGGGGATAGGACAAAGAGAAAATCAGTCTCCTAGGCCAAGGAGCCATCCAGTGGAAATACCCAGAGGTGGGAAGAGTGGTGTATCCTGTGTGTCTGACAGGTAAATTAGCATGAAGGAGACTCCTGGGCTGTGGCCAGGGAAGGCACTGTGCGGTCAAATCCTGAAGTATTATGTGTGTTAGAGCCATGGGGGCGTGGCGAGCTGCCAAGATTAGACTTTAGTATTGAGACCAGAGGGATAATGTGGTGAGAGTATGTCAATGTTTTTGAAACTGGATAAATGTATTGAGTAGAAGAATGTTTTAAGACTGAAGGATAGCTAAAACAATTTGTCATGGAATATTATTCATCCATTTAGCAAATGCTGACTGAGTGCCAGCTGTATGCCAGTCACCACTCGGGGCTGTGAAGATTCACCATGAGACAGGCACAGGCATGAGACGGAGCTTATGATCTGGAGGAGACAGACAGGCAATGAACGCACAATAAGCAAATGAGCAACAAATCAACAAACAGGCTGATCGTTTCAGATAATGAATGAGGGAGAGCTGGAGAGCTGGAGGAGATGGCAGTGACAGTCAGACTCAGGTAATGGAGAGGCTCATCAGCCACAGCAAGGGATTTGGATTTTATTCCAAATGCAGTAGGACGTGACTGGTGAGTGTTAAACAGACGAGGGGCAGGGTCTGATTTATAAAAACATCCTATGGCCTGTTCTATAAAGGATGGGTTTTGGAGGGCTCCAGGGGACAGGGGAAGTAAGAAGATTAGTTGGGGAATGACATAGTACATAATCCAGAGCAGAGATGATGGTGGGGTGGCAAGGCGTGGAATGCAGGACAAGTTCTAGAAGTAGAGACCACAGGACTTATCCTTTGGGATAAAAGGAAAGAAAATAATCTTAGATCAGTCAGTTTGGTCCCAGAGCTATCAAGTGAATAGTGGTACCAATTTATTAGATTTGGAGACTTGGGGAGAAGTATGTTTTTATGAAAGACTCAGGACTTCTGTTTAAATATGAGACACCTGGCTATTAGAAAGTATACTGACAAAGTAGCTGGACATGGTGATTCACACCTGTAATCCCAAACTTTGGGAGGCTGAGGTCAGGAGTTCAAGACCAACCTGGGCAACACAGCAAGATCCTATCTCTACAAAAAAAGTAGCCAGATGTGGTGGGGCACACATGTAGTCCCAAGCTACTCAGGAGGTTGAAGCAGGAAAGAATATTCTTGCTATACTATCAAGTAAAAATGTAGAAAACACAATTACATATACATATGTTAAGGAAACAGGATATATATTGCTAATACATATTTTTGTGGGTGAATGTTATAGTAAATACTTTCTTCATTATAATTTCTGTATTCTCTAAAATTTTACAATAAACAGTATTACTTTTTTGAGCTAAAAAATACCTTTAAGTCATCACAGGAAAATGTAATTTTGCCTCAATCTCACTCTTAATTGCTTTAATTCAGCTTTAGACTCTTTCCTAGGAAATTTAAAAAAACCCAAAACATAAAAGAATAAAATGTAAGTAGAAACACTAAAGTAGATAATAAATGAGACAACAGTAGATAACTACTCTGAAAGATACTAACATGACAGGCCTGAAGTCATCCTAGTGCTGTAGAGAAGAACAAGATTCCAGGGGCTAGCAAGGGGGTAAGTTCTTAGTTTCTCATCATCATCTACATGTCTTGAATAAGACAGAATGAAGATCTCCTGGGGCAGAACCATCTGAGTGTATCCCTCATGCAGCTATCAGCTATTATAAGTTAAAACAGATTCTTAATGCTGACCCCAGACTCCTTTTCAACAAGGACCCAGGAAACTATTTTCAATCCGTCATTACTGAAGTTGGGGGACCTCCATTCTTGTCAACAAGCCTTGATTTTATTCCATTTCAGATGTTGGAGTCATACTATTTAAATCATCTGAGAATTCATGTTTCCTTTGGGAGCTAATGTATACTGTTTTTACACTTCTACTCTTAGGGACTTAATTCTTTCTAACACAGCACTCTTGTTTTCCAGATGGAAATGAAGAAACTAAAGAACAGTACTCTGCAAATGATCTAGCATGATGACAAGAGAAAGTAAGAGAGGTCAATTTTGGCTAAATAAAACAGAATTTGATGTGTTTTTTTACACAATGAAATAATTTTGGAGAAGCTCTTGCAATTATGAAATATTATTTACTTGTTTAACAAATCCAGATGAAGAACTTTTCAAAACTCTATGGGAAGCAGCAGAGTCGAGTTGAAGGAGCTGGAAGACGGCCATTAGAATGGTCTTTATTATTCTACCAGTTGAAGGAGGTTGGAAGATGAATCTTGCTGAACTTCAGCATATGGGAAACGACTTTGGGGCTACCTGAGTATTCCATCTTATAATGTTGTTGAAAGAACCAAATGAAACAGCATGTAGTGAAGAATTTTGTAAGTCCTAAGTAAGTACACAAATGTAATGTGGAATGTGATCATAGCTTTAGAAAGCATTGGCTGTTATTAGAAACCTCTATAATGCCAATAAAGAAAGTTGATGGACTTTCTGAGAATAAATCTGAGAAGTTGTTTCTTCTTTTCCTTCTCTTTTCCTCTTCTTCTCTTCTTCACTCTTTCTTAATTTCCAATTCAAATCATGGGATAAATTATAATTGTTACATGTCAATAAAGCATTTTTAGGCTGATGAGTAAAAAATGTTTAACTCTAAATCTAGGTTGGACAAACCAACGATCTTCAAATGCTGCCTTCTCTTTTAAGCCCTTCCTAATTGTCCTAAAAATGTAATTGTTCTTGCTTTTCTGAATTTTTATAGCAATTTGTTTGCAGCTCTATTTACTATGTTCTTTATTTACCTTCTTTCCAGTTTTCCTCCCACTAGAATTTTGGTTCTTTGAATAGAGATACCAAATCTAACTCATTTTTCTGTACCTTCAGTGACAATCACAAAACAGGAGCTAAATATAAAATTATTCAATAGAATTCATTTTTTAAAACATTGTCAGGAGCCTACTATCTGCTCAGCTCTGCATATAGTACAAATCAGCGGCTCCATTTGAAACTACATTCAAATATTCTCATAAAGAGGAGATTTATAGGAAAGAATTCAAGAGTTTCCTAAATTACTATGTAATTGAAGTTTACATTTTTCCAAAATGAAAGCCAAAATCTATGGATCAACATTTATTTCAAGTAACCAGCAGCACCCAGTTGCGGCTCAAAGAGAAGGATGCTGCCTTATACATCTACCAGGCTCACATCATCAGTACCAGGCATGCAGCGGCTTTTCATGGGAGTTTAGAGTTTGACCTGACACTCTCTACTCTTCTATGCTAGGTCCCTTTGAGGACATTGGTTAAGGGCTAATCTTCTCTTTGGAGATTGGCCTTTCTGATTTTTTGTTTGTTTGTTTTCCTCTCCTCAGAGCCCTCACTTTCTGCTAGCCTTGTCTTGGGTGGCTGCCTTAAGGCCAGGCAGGAGGCAGCAGAGAGAGAAATAGTAACGGTCCGAAAATTGTTTATCAAGATTTGCAAAGGAATTCCCAAGCTAGTCATGTTTCTCCTATTTTCCCCCTGGTTTCCAGGTAGTACTAAGGAGCTGTCCAACCTTCCACATCAGCATAGGATTTTTCCAAACCTGTCTTTGAATGTCCAGGCCTTCCTATTTCCTTCTAGTCTCCCAGCTCCCAGGCTGATTGAGGAGTGTTGCTCTGCTTCCTTGTTGCCCAGTTCATCCTCTGTCATCACCTTTGCCCCACACGACGGCAATGGTTGGGCTTAGCTTTGAGCTGTTGAAGTCTGGGAAGAAGTCTGTTCCTCTCCCCAGAGTTTAGCATGCATCCCGTGTCATGTGCCCACTAAGTATTCAATAAATATTTGTTGAATAAATAAATTCTAGCAACCAGAAGCAGTCTGTCCTTCCCTTCCTATATTCTTGCTTCACTTTCATGCCATTTTCTTAAATCTTAGCCCTTTTAAACTGACATTAGACTTTAGCCTACCTGATATCAGCATCCTGTCTAATATATCCAACCGAAGAGAAAGTTGTCTGTGCATAGATTCTAGGTCTCTTTAATTTTTAACCTTTAAAAACTTAATCTTTTCCTCAACAAAACACTGTCAAGCTTTTCTCATGTGTCAGAAATACATAGAAGTTTGAGACAGTGGTAGATAAGATAGACACAGAGTTCCTGCCCTCAAGGACTATGAAGTCTGTTAGAAGAGACCCGCCTCTAAAATATAATGTGAAGATTATGTGAGTGAGATGCAAGCAGGATTCTGTGGGAGCACCATATCTTGCATTAATTCATTCATCATTTCTACAGAGCAGCAGTTTTGTCAAACCTGGTGTCAAATAGCTGTAATACAAAAAGTTTGGCACACTCTCTGCCTTCAAGGTGTTTAAAAGAGAGTAGCAGAGATTAGTGCTTACCTGAATGGTTATTTTATGACATTTAATGTATTTTAGTGCTAAACATATGCACCCATTGTTATGGAATGCCAAAGAAGGAATGAAGGAAGATACTTGAGTTTAAGTTTTTAAGAAAAGAATAGATTTACCAGGGAACCCTGGTGGGTCAGCTCATGAATGCTGGTGAGCCTTCCTAAAGGGTTTAAGACATTATCTTTTGAACAACTGGGAGGCACTGATGGTTTTTAAGAGGGGAAATGACATGATCTGATTTGTGTTGCAGATAGATGGCTCTGCTGGAGAATAAGATAGATGGGTTGAGGGGAGAGAAACCCACAACAGTGACAACAGTTGGAAGGGGCTGCAATTGTCCAGGCTTCCAATAGATATTTGTTTTTAAAGAGACCAACATCAGAAGACCCCGCTGTGCATTGAGGCCCCTGAGAAAGGAGTCAAGCATGTCGAGGTGGCACGTGATAGGAGAGAGACAGCATTGCCCTGGCCGCCCCTTTGTGCCTGGTGTCCCACAGAGGAAACCCCTGAAGCTCAGGCGAGCTCCATGCCCAGAAGGCACTTTATTGATGTCCCTTTCCAAACATAAAATGTAGTCCAAAATTCCAGGATGATTGGATAAATTTGTAAATATAATCAAAACATGTTTTTACTTGGTTTCCAGGATGAAATTGGAAAAATAATGCTCAAGCGGGTTGGGGGGGTAGAAATTCATCTGTTCTTTATTCTGTCTGTTTTTTTTCTGGTTCCAGGCCAATCAGCTTAGAATGAGAGACAGTTAGAACCAGATTATGCAGCCATTTTAGTTCCTAGGGGACTTGGGCTATAGCAAAAATGTGTACCTCAGACTAGACAGGCTCCACAGCTTAGAACTAGGATACCTGTGGTTGTTAGAAAGAGAGAGTACTTTTCATCTGGGCGTGGTGGCTCATGCCTGTAATCCCAGCACTTTGGGAGGCGGAGGCAGGCAGATCACCTGAGGTCAGGAGTTTGAGACACGCCTGGCCAACATGGTGAAACCCCGTCTCTACTAAAAATACAAAAATTAGCCAGGCATGGCGGCAGGTGCCTGTAATCCCAGCTACTTGGGAGGCTGAGGCAGGAGAATCGCTTGAACCCGGGAGGCAGAGGTTGCAGTGAGCGGAGATCATGCCATTGCACTCCAGCCTGGGGGACAAGAGCAAGACTTCGTCTCAAAAAAAAAAAAAAAAAGAAAGAAAGAAAGAGTACTTTTCTTCCAATCTGAGATCTAGAAATAATTTCAGAGGAGACTGGATAGCTCAGATGTCTTGAGTATTGTTTTACGTGTCCAAAGTATGTGTTGCTATGAGGCTTACTCTGACCTCTCAGAACCATTACAAGCCCACCTTGAGGCCCACCCTCAGAATGATATGATCCAGACCCCTCAGGCTTCCCTACACCATGGTCTTCATGACATCAGAAGTCAAAGAGGTCATGGGTATGACTTTGACACCTGGAGGTTGGTACACTTACACTGATAAACCTAATTCCTTATGAGAAGCTAGATGAGTTAACATGAATGATGAAAGGAAAACAAAGAAAAAGCAAACAGCATGCTTGTGAAGGCAGTTCTGCCAAGTGCTTCTCATGGACTGTATTGATTTTTCACAACAATTTACAGAGATTGTTACTGTCATCCACCCCCTTTTTACAGAGGAGGATACCAAGGGCTAGAAACATACATGATTTTCCCAAGGTTATCAGCCAGTAATTTATTGAAGGAGCCAGGATGGGAACACAGATGGTCTGACTCCACAACTAGGCTGTAAGGTGAAGTTACCATCGAATGTTTAGGGAGAAGTTATGTCATTTCAGTTGTAGCTAGTTGAACTTGTGTCAGGAGATGAAACTTATAGTGATAGAAGGAGGAAACCAAGACGCATGACTGTTAGAGAAACAGTTCCTGCTCTTCATTTAGCATTGTTATATTAACAAGTAGATGCAAGGCAAAGCACTGGTAATGCTGTCAAAAATCAGTGCAGCATGTAGCCACAGAACCAAGACATTTTCATAAGAGCTATCAAATGCAATACTGATGATCAAGATTATTCCAAGAATCAAAGAAGCATCCTTTGACTACATTTCTGAAAGCAAAATAAAAAAATGTTTGGAAAGCTGCAGAACCCAGTGAAATTCAGGCAGCAACGTTGACCTTGGAGGTCTTTCAACTGGGCTGAACACTTTATATTCCATGGTTCGGAAGTTCACTAACTTGTGTTTGGGGAAAAAATGTACAACACTTGGGATAACAGCCTTTGTTTTTAAGCTCTAGAACTGGGGTCTCCAACCTTTTTCTGTAAGTGACCAGATAGTCACTTTGCAGGCCATAGAGACTCTGGCATGACTGCTCAGCTCTGTCTACTGCTGCAGCAGGAAAACAGCCATATATCCTAAGGAAATGACTAGGCATGGCTCTATTCCCACGTTATTTTATTTACACAAACATGTGGTGGGCTGGATTTGGCCTGCAGGCCATAGTTTGCCAAAACAGCTCTATAACCACGTTAAGGTGGGATCAGAAAAGAAACTAGTCAGTCATTGAACAAATATTTAGTAAGTGTCCAGTGTCCACTATATGCCCAGAAAAAGTTCACAGTGTAATATAAGAGACAGATGTATAGGAAGTTAATTACAGTAATTACAAATACTATGACTGGGGAAGTTTAAGGTGCTGAAGCCTTCTGAAGGAGAGAGCCGATAAGTTCTCCTGGGAAGTTAGAGCAGATTTCATGGAGGGAGTAACATTTTCACCAGGCCAACCTTTCTCCCTTCTGCACCCTTGGAAGACAATTCTACTTCCACACTATTCTCATCAACCCCAGATATGGCATCAGAATCCTACTGAACACAGACTCAGGAAAACATTGCCAATCAACATTGCATTTACCAAGTGAACTGTAATCTATTTCCATTCCACTTCCTGAAGGATGGATAGGAGATCCCTAGCAAAGAAGCAAGACATTAGATACAACAGGGACATGGCTGGTGGGGAGAGGGGGCGTATAGAAGGCAAGGCCTGCCTGCAACATGTCACTGAAAAAGAAGCATGTAGTTAAGAGCAGAGAGGTGCCAGAGGTATCAATGGACGTGAGGGCTGTGATCAAGGTCTCTATGTAGTGCTGTGATTCTGCTTCTAGTTTAGAAAAGTCTGGAGGCAATATAAAAGCTAAAGGCAATCTTGAGGAGTAAAGGAAGGCAAGAGGAGCACTGTTTACAGGCCGCTATAATCATCTGTAAGAAATAACAAATGCCGGGCATGGTGGCTCATGCCTGAAATCCCAGCACTTTGGGAGGTTGAGTCGGGAGGATCACTTGAGCCCAGGAGTTTGAGATCAGCCTGGACAATGTAGTGAAACCCTGCCCCTACAAAAATTTAAAAATTAGCCAGGCATGGTGGGGCGCACCTGTAGTCCCAGCTACTCCAGAGGCTGAGATGGGAGGATCGCGTGAGCCTGGGATGTGGAGGTAGCAGAGAGCCGAGACTGCACCAGTGCACTCCAGCCTGGGTGACAGAATGAGATGCTGTCTTAAAAACATTAAAAATAAGAGGCTAGGTGTGGTGGCTCACGCCTGTAATCCCAGTACTTTGGGAGGCTGAGGCGGGTGGATCACGAGGTCAGGAGATCGAGACCATCCTGGCTAACACGGTGAAACGCTGTCTCTACTAAAAATACAAAAAATTAGCTGGGCGTGGTGGCAGGCGCCTGTAGTCCCAGCTCCTCAGGAGGCTGAGGCAGGAGAATGGCCTGAACTAGGGAGGCGGAGCTTGCAGTGAGCCGAGATTGCACCACTGCACTCCAGCCTGGGCGAGAGGGCAAGACTCTGTCTCAAAAAAAAAAAAAAAAAACAAAAAAAAAAACAAAAAAAAAACTTAAAAAGAAAAAAAAGAAAGAAGAGAAAAACAGAAATAACAAAGAGCTGTCCTAAGATATTGATGATAGGGATAAAGAAGAGAAAATCTATTATAAAAAATCACTAAAGACACAGAATTTGCAGTTCTTGGTTATCAAATTGGATATGGTACTGAAAAGTAGAAAAGAGCACAGGATCATGTCGCAACCTTCGATGAGATCCGTGACTAGATTGGCACAAGAAAGAAACACAATCAAGCCAATACTCCTAATGTCCTGATGTGTAATGAAACCTTGAAAATCCAGGCAAAGCAAAACTTTGGAAAGAAAGAAACACCAGCCTCGGAAGCTGGGGAAAACCTCAGCTGATTTTAATGTTTAATTCCCACTACTTTATACTGCAGCCACAGTATAAGCCACAATCGAATAAGACATTGCATCCCTCCCGTTAGCTCATTAGCAATGAAGGATCTGATCTTTAAAAGAAAAATTGGGAAATTTCGCCACAGATGGGAATGCCTTGATTACATGGTGAGGCTGTTACTGCACAGTCAGCAACAGGTGCTGCTGTCTTTGTAGAACCCTGTGTTTCAACAGACTCGCTGAGACTCAGACATGGTTGGTGAATAACAATTCACACTGATTGCAAAACCCTGATCTTGTTTTTCTTATATTTTCCTCTAATATCGAGCAAGTGGAGGTACTATTTCCCATTCCAGCTATTTTAAACATGCACTCATGAGTTTTTTTCTGCTCAGAAAGTCTTATCTCCAACCATACCTTTTTATTTCCTTGCCATCTTATGGGCCTCAGATAATGTGCAGATCTCCCTGCAACAATGAAGAGAGAATATCCTTCCAGAGAAACACTGGAAACATGAGATGGTTATCTTTAATAATCTGGAAGTGCCTAATGTCACCTTTTGAAAAAAAAAAAGAAGCTGATAAATAGCTCCATTTTTTATTTGTGGGAAGTTAGTGATAAATTCAGAGAGTGTAAGCAGATGCAGTGACAGGTGACAGCCCATTTTGTATATGTGGATGTGTGTATTGAGGGCATCTCTAGTCTTAAAAACATGAATAGAGGTTGCAGTTACATGAACCAAATACAGAGAATGCTTGGTGAATTTAAGAGATATGTATTGTAGGTCTTTCTCACTTTATAGAAGCAGCTGCCAGCTTGAGTAATATTGTTCTTCCTTGAAAAATACATATGAGACACAACAGCCCCCATGAATGGCCATCTCTCTTGTATTTGTAGAGAAAGAAGAATTCATTTGCAATGCACTTTTTTGGTTTTTTGTTTGTTTTGAGACAGAGTCTCGCTCTGTCGCTCAGGCTAGAGTACGGTGGTGTAATCTTGGCTCACGGCAACCTCCACCTTCCAAGATCAAGAGTACCTCAGCCTCCTGAGTAGCTGGGATTATAGGTGTGCACCACCACACCCAGCTAGTTTTTTGTATTTTAGTAGAGACAGTTTCACCATGTTAGCCAGGCTGGTCTTGAACTCCTGGCCTCAAGCGATCCACCCAACTCAGCCTCCCAAAGTGCTGGCATTACAGAGGTAAGCCACTGCACCTGGCCTGTAATGCACTTTTAATAGTCTTATCCAGTAGAATCTAAGACATGCCTTACCCATTGACAATGGTTCCTATGTTTACTTTTAGCATTATATCCTTCCAAAAAGGTTGACGGCCATATTAACTTAAACTCCGAAAGTCTGTATGTGCATAAAAACTTGCCCCTCCCCACAAAATCATAAATTTTAAAGTCAACCTTCAATTACAATAATTAACAAGCGTCTTCAACACACTTCGTTAAAACTTCCAAAAATGCCTTTTTATTTAATGTTTGGCTCAGTCCTTATGAGGTAATATGGTCTTGGAGAAGTTGCTAAATCTCTCTTTAACTCAATTTTTGCATTTATATATTGGAGATAATTTCAATATGTACCTTGCAAGATTTTCGGAAGTAGAGAGAAATACCTTAAAAATGAAACTCACTGCCTGGAAGATAGCAAGAAAGCAATAAACAGTAACTATGAAGATCCTCATGGTGACTGCGATCTAAACAATGAAATTAACAATATCTATAGACCTTCCCAGGCCTGGTGAGCTACTTTAGTTTGCTACTATCTTGTGGATACACATATGTTTTTGGAAGATACAAAGCTAAATGCTCAATGACCACTTTCAAAAAAAAAAAAGTATAATGCTCTTGCTCTTTGCTACTGACCTTTTTTTAATGACCTCTTTACCTCCCTATTCCCCACTTAGACCCATTAGCAGGATGTGCTGCAATATGCTGCTTGTCATCTGTTTCAAAGACACAGCGATGGGATACAGGTACACCAGATGGATAAACCTAGTGTGACTAATTATTGTGTATTTGCCTTTAATTATTATCATTTATTACCAGAGGAAAGACAATAGAGGTTCTCTGACTTAGAAGAAACTGTCGGCAGCAGGGAAGTTATTCTTGTAACATTAATGAGTACAGCTAAATTTTCATTCTTGGCAAAAAGCAAAGAAAACACAAGCATATACATATGAGGAAGGAAGGAAGGAAGGAAGGAAATGTTGCTTGCTTTTACATATAATCTAGTTAATTTTAATAAATATGGAACTATAACTTTAAAAAAAAATTACAGAGAATTTTAGATGTTGACTCAGACTAGCTTTCCTGGTCTTTTACAGAACAGTACTTCAAATAATTAGGCCAACAAGTATGTGCTGTTAATTGAGGTTTAGAAAAGGAATCTGAACCTAGAAAGTCATCCTCAGATTTTGAAAAAAGTAGGTATTTGCGTAAGTCTCTCTTCGCTATTTTCAGTTTTTTCACTATCACATAGTATTTTTAAAGATTTGTTTTACTCATTATTCGATTCAATCATAATAAAGATAATTTTAAAAACATAAAAGGAAGGTTTTTATCCTCAAGTTAAAGAACGAAGCACTTAATGAGAAACTTCTAGGAGAAAAGTTGATACTTGAGTAAACCTTCTTCCTCTTCCTCTTCCCCTTCCCCTTCCCCTTCCCCTTCTCCTTCTCCTTCTTCTTCTTCTTCTTCAGAATCTGGCTTTGTTGCCCAGGCTGGAGTGCCGTGGTCTGATCTTGGCTCACCACAACCTCCATCTCCCAGGTTCAAACAATTCTTCTGCCTCAGCCTCCCCAGTAGCTGGGATTACAGACCCCCACCACCAAGCACAGCTCATTTTTGTCTTTTTAGTAGAGATGGGGTTTCGCCATGTTGGCCAGGCTAGTCTCGAACTCCTTACCTCAAGTGATCCACCCACCTCAGCCTCCCAAAGTGCTGGGATTACAGGCATGAGCCACCATGCCTAGCCTCAAGTAAACTTCTTATTTAGATATGCATATACATTATAGTGGAGCTTAAAATCAGCATACAGGGTTTGACATATTGACATGCCCAAACCCCAAAATAGCTACAACTGTTCTGACATTGGATAATGAATTGGAAGAAATTCAGATGAGAAAATAACACTCTGTAATAACAGGGAACTTGCATTTCATTAAGAGATTCATTTTCTTTCAAGTTCATAAAGTGGTCTGTTTTAGATAAATACCTGTGTAGATGAGTATTTGGTGTTCTCATTTGGTGAAATAAGAACAGAAACAGTAACAATGAATTCTCCTCTAAGAAGTTTTAGTTAATGTTAATCTTTCAATAGACCTTGAATCTGTATTTTCCCCTTTTCTAGAGCCTGAAATCATATGGCTGTAAGTCTAAAAAAACACTTGGGAGTTTGCAATAGGGAAAAATACAGAAGTAGGTGGTGAAGCTGGAATAGCTGCTTTTGAAGTGAAATTATAGGAGTGTAATATGGTTTGACTCTGTGTCCCCACCCAAATCTCATCTCGGATTATAATCCCCATGTGTCCAGGGAGGGAGGTGATTGAATCATGGGGGCGAGATTTCCCATGCTATTCTCATGACAGTGAGTTCTCACAAGATCTGATGGTTTTATAATTGTTTGACAGTTCCTCCTTCACATGCATGCTGTTGCTCCTTCCCCCTTGTGAAGAAGGTGCCTGCTTCCCCTTCCACTTCCACCATGATTGTAAGTTTCCTGAGGCCTCCCCAGCCATGCAGAACTGTAAGTCAATTAAACTTCTTTCCTTTATAAATTACCCAGTCTGGGGTGTTTCTTTATAGCAGCATGAAAACGGACTAATACAGAGTGGAAGCAGAAGCTGAGATGAAGTGCACTCAGCCATGGAACTACCCAGCATTTCTACTGGGTAGAAGGGAAACAAGCCCTGTACTAAGAGTGGATGTGTGCCCATAAAGGCAGAGGAACAATTTTTTCCATAACAAATGTATGGTGAATATTTTATTTTCATCTCCCAGTACAATTTTCTACTTTTTAAGAACTCCTTTATTTTCTCTTCCTCCTCAATGCAAACAGTCTTCTCTTAGTCAAGGAGAATAATTAGAATAATAACTAATAGGGAGTTTTGCTCTTGTCACCCAGGCTGGAGTGCAATGGTGTGATCTTGGCTCACTGCAACCTCCGCCTCCCAGGTTCAAGTGATTTTCCTGCCTCAGCCTCCCAAGTATCTGGGACTACAAGCACGCCCCACCACGCCTGGCTTTTTTGTAGTTTTAGTAGAGATGGGGTTTCACCATGTTGGCCAGGCTGGTCTTGAACTCCTAACCTCAGGTGATCCACCCACCTCAGCCTCCCAAAGTGCTGGGATTACAGGCGTGAGCCACCACGCCCGGCCAATAACTAATAATTATAACTGGAAGCTCTTGCCTAAAATTTGAAGCTTGAGTAGAGAAATGAAAGGATTGAAAATAGTTGAGTTTTATTGCACTGTGGTCCTGACTACACTGTTACAGTTTCAAAACCCTGTGTTTCTTGCTTCCTCGCCTCTGAAACTGTGTTGAGTCACAACAATGTATATGTCTGCTTGTAACAGCAGCAACATCTGGGTTCTACTTGCCTCTCCAAACTTCCTTTGAGTTCCTGATAACCTTTCAATAAATTCCCTTCCCTTTGGTTAGTTAGAATTGGCTTCTTGCAATCAAAGCCACCTTTGAGAAGGAGAATCACTTGAACTTGGGAGTTGGAGATGCAGTCAGCCAAGATCGTGCCATTGACAGTATTACTGATAATACTGCACAATAGTGCATAGAAGAACAATAATAATAATAGTGATAAAGTTACCCATTATGTTTTTCTATCTCACGCATACAAGTTGCCTTATTCCTCTGGAACCCAAGACATAAGAGTCAACAGAGACTTTGAAGTTGATTCGGACATCAGATATAGTTAGTATTATGATAAGTCTTGTATATCACTCTATAGTTGCCATGCCACAACTGCTTAAAATCTTTTATATTTTGATACCATATCTAAAGCTGTAACATGATTGATTCTAAACTAGTATTTGAATATTATAAATTAAAAGAAAACACATAAATACTAATCGGTCATTGTGACAGAAGTGTTGACCATTCTCTTTTCTCCTTCCAGCATTGCACTTCTCCATCTATTTGCATTTAGGCGCGTCCATTGACTTGCTTTGACAAATCACATGAGAGGGAAGAGATATATGACTTCTTTTTTGTAAAAGCATTTAATTGTTAGTGCCTAAGTCTCCAAGTATTTTATCTCATTGCTATAACAATGGGAAATTTCTGGTGATGGATCTCTATTCGCCTGAGTCCTCTAATGAGGACTTTGTGAAAACAGTCTTGTCACAAATCTAAAGATGAACATATTAGATGACTGACAAACAAATCACAGACTTAAGCTACTGAGATGCATTGCTCTTATTGGAGCAAAACTTAGCCTGCCCTGACTAGTATACCCTGGCGTGACTGAGTAAACGTCAGATGGGTATTTAGATGATAACTGAGTTTATTTCTTAGTGTGCTGCTAATTAACTAAGTTGTTTTGGGCAAGGCCCATTTAAGTCCAGTTGAATCATTCATTCACTCTCAAAATTTATTGGTGAAGGGCTGGGGGAAGCAGAGAATCAGGTTACATCAGTGAAAGAATCCTAGGGATTCTCAGTTTCTGAAGGCTGAGTGGAGAAGCTTCTCAGCTGGATGGACAGCCTGAGTGCTGCATAGAGAAGCCCAGAGGTTGGCACTGTGGGACCTTCACCCTGGGTACATCACAGCAGCTCCACGGCCTTTGTTTTATATCATGTGAGATACATACAATATTTCATGTTTAATTTTTTAAGTTTTCTTAAACAAAATATTTGAAAACCTCTGGATTTGATTATCTCTAAATTTCATGCCTGGTTCTCTAATTCTCCTCCTACTTATTCCTCATTAAAGTGATTGGCCACGTTACCTCCTTCATTTATTAGGCTGTTTCAATACATCTATCAGAATCTAAGTGATTCCTTTCTTTAGGGGAAGAGTAGTGAAGTAGACAAGTGCCTGTCATCCTTAGAGATATTTTCATTCTTAACTCACTCAATGACCTCACTAAATGATAATTTACTTCATCTTATGATGGAGAAAATGAAGCTTGGGAAAATACAATTTCTTCATTTTGGAAGAGACAAAGTCAGAAATTTCAGCTGTCTGCTATCTCTGCAGGCCCCTGCTCATTTGCTTGTGGTACACCTTCCATGTCTGTCTTGTAAATCTGATTATTTCTCCAAATAATGGAAAGTTTCTAAGACATTTAAATAAACCCAATATCTGGAGTGATATAATTTGGATTAATCTCAGGTCGAATTGTAATCCCCAGTGTTGGAGGTAGAGCCTGGTGGAAGGTGACTGGATCTCATGAATGGGTTAGCACCATCCCCTTGGTGCTGTTCTTCTGATAGTGAGTAAGTGAGTTCTGATTGTTTAAAAGTGTGCAGCACCTCTTCCCCTCTTTCTTCCTCCTGCTCCTGCCATGTAAGATGTATCTGTTTCCCCTTCGCCTTCCACCATGATTGTAAGTTTCCTGAGGACTCTCCAGAAGCAGAAGCTGCTATGCTTTCTGTATAGCCTGCAGAACCACAAGTCAATTATACCTCTTTTCTTTATAAATTATCCGGTCTAGGTATTTCTTTGTCACAGTGCAAAAATGGACTAATACATGGAGTTAAATTTCCTTTTGTGTTAAACACAGACAATCCAAGTTTTCTTCTCTCTGAACAGAGATTGTCTTTGAATAGTGATTCTAGGAATTTTGTGCTTTTCCCCATTTCTTCTCTGCTATGAATGGCAGTATAGAAATTTGGTTCTGGATTATCTTTTTTCAAATAACAATACCTTCAGCCTAATACAGAGCTGTGACCAAAGGAATGAGTCAGCACACAAACATATTTGTTGGGCTGAGACCACACTGTACTCTAATCCTCACTTTCCTATGACTAGATAAATATCTGCCCCCTGGGAAAGGGTGATTTTAAGAACACATCCTTACTAGTCTATTTATAACCGTCATTAGAAGGGAGCAGATAGTATTTGCCATTTGTCAGTCAACATTGAGACACAGCAGGTAAAATAGAGATGGGCGGGAAGATTCAATGAATAATAGTGACATAAACAAGATGGCATGAACAGACGGTGCTGGGATGAAGGACGTGACCTTTTAAACTAGGCTGAAAATAGAAAACATTATACCATTGGAAATTGAGTACTTTCAGAGCAGTCATTTATTTTTATGCAGCAGATACTGATTGAGAACATACCATGTACCAGGCACAGTTTCAGGCCTTAGATCAAATAAGGTTTTTCTCTTCTGTCTCTATGGAGACCTCAGTAGATCTAATACACATGTGTAATTCAAAAACTATCAATATTTCTGAAAGCTGCTTCCACCAAATTAGTCTGTAGATCTTTACATCTTCAGATAGCTAGGAGAAACCTCAGAAGCCCTCTTCTTCCCAAGGTTAGCCTCCATGAGGACGTTGGTCACTGGGTCCCATTGATGAAGTTGTTCACTCTCTGATTTATTCATTCATTTACCAAATACTTATTGAGCATATACTGTGTTAGCACTCTGAGGGCCAGAAGTGTAACCCCAACTGGATGCAGTTCCTATATTCGTCAGGCATATATTTCAGTAGGAGAGTCATTAATAAATAAATCAAATAGATTTTAAAAGTATTTAAGATTTTTAACCAATGCTATATAGCTATAAATTTCGGAGGCCTATTACCTTTACATATGTAAGATGTTTGAATTAAGGAATGAGACTTGATGTAGTTCCTTGCCAGCTTAGAACATTCATATACAGATTGATTAATAAGTGCATTCAGTTATTCAACAAAGATTTATTGAATTCTGACTGGGATGAATACTATGTCAGGAATTGGATGCACAAGAGAGAATAAGACTGCCTTTATGGATAAGGTTACTCATATTCTAGTGGAAAAGATGGACATACAAAAAATAATCACTCCTAATTCGGATTCAAAATGTTTTGGGAGTTCTGGGGACAAAGTGCTTTGGAAGTAAAGTGGGAGAAGCTAACATTGCGAGTGAAATTGGGAAGAGCCGCAGAGGCACTGACTGGGCAGTTGGCTCTAACATGTTTTGAAACCCAAGTACTAATGAGATCATTTTATTTATGATATGGGTAAAAGGACCAACCAAGAAAGAAAAAAAAATGAATTTGTATCTTCTCAAACTTCCAAAGCCTGGATGCTAGGATTGAGGCAACACTGGGGGTAAACTTGAGATCCCCGTTTCTTTTCATGATAAATTCATTGTTCCAGTTGCACATATGCAGACTCCACAAAATCTTCGATAATGCTAAAAGGTCACACACATGCTGGCAAAACCATAAAGACAAAAAGCTGATCACAGTCTCAAGGTGCTTTTTAGTCCTACAATAAACTGTAACATCATTTGTTCCTGGAACAGGGAAACTGGGGTGCAGTACTACCGAGGCAGAGCTGACCTATGCAACTTCAGGTCTGACAGAGAGTCGGGCAGGACCTCCAGTCATGGTAATTGGGTAAACTCATAATAATGATGCTCCAGTCATGGAAATGTTTTTCAAGTCACCATTTTTTCCCCACCAAATTATATCTTTTATTGGTATTGAGAATTTGGGTTCTTTATCATTCCAGAAAGAAAGTACGGCTTTGAAACTTTTTCCAAGCTAGCCCCTCCCAGAAAAAAAAAAAAAAAAGTTTGTTATAGAGATGTTACTGTTATTTGGGCTCAAAGATAAGCATGTCCCAACCCATCACACTCTTTCAGTCCTCCCACAAATCTCATGAGGCTGTCTTATTTGGGTAATCTGCAGAATCGTTCTTTCTAGCTAGAGGAACACACTCTTCAGAGAGAACCACAGAAGCTAATTGAGGAGACATACGTCTCAAAAAGGCTGCCCTTATTGCTCAGGGGGAGATAATACAACTCTGGGGAGATGCTTTATAAGTCTTGGCATTCATACAAACTGTCGTTTTTTGGACAGCTGAAGCTGGTGGCTTGGAAGCACAGAATCCACACGGGGCAGCAAGCAAAGTTCAATTTCCTTGTAGACTTCACTCCTATCCAGCACCAAATAGCATGGATTATGCTCTTTAAAATCCTTAAAAGACAGCACTGAATGCTGCCCTCTGTGTTTCTGGTCAAAGAGACAATCGTTAGCTTCAGAAATAAAGCCCAGGATCACAATCAACTTATTTATAAGATGCTGCGAATTTATGAAATCAGGAGTAACTAATACTCAGGCTCCATTAACTTTTAAATTTTAGTTGTGCTTTCTACAGCAAGGGTAAAATTTCATCCCAAACTTCAGACATCACAGATCAGATGAGAGTGGTTCCAAATATGTCTCTAGAGTGGAGACTCTTTTTCCCATAAAAGAAAAAACTTTTAAATAAATATATGAATGTGTACATGTGTGCATATATGTATGTGTGCTGTGTTCTGGTGGCATTGAGCTGATGGTGGGCACAGGGGTTGCTGACAACTTATTATGCATATTGCTTAATATAAATTCCTTTAAGTGGTTTATCAGATGCATTTTTCTTTGCAAAGCAGGCTGGGCTTGTAATTGCGAGTCTAGACACTGCAATCCAACAGATCTTATTTCAAAGTTTGTCTCTGCTCTTTTCAAGCTGTGTCATTGCTGTGTCACCTCACTATCCTCTACGTTGTAACATGGGTATGATAATAATACCTATTTTTCAGGGGATCCTGGCAAGACAAAGCTAGACATAAAAGCACGTGGCACAGTGCTTAGCCTACAGTAAGGGTTCATGCATGTTAACAAGTATTTTTGTCTTCACACAACTTGATGAAGAGACTACGGTGCAATGACTGTCTCATCCTGCAGAGGAGAAAACGGAAGACTGGAGAGACTAAAAGAGCTGCTTAAGATTAGAGAGCCTGTCAAGGCCAAGGGTAGAACTACGATCCCTATCCTGCTTTTAAGCTGATACAAGCTCATATCTGTAAATGATAGTATTTGTTCTTCAGGGAAATCACTTTAAATAAACTATTATTCATAATTCAGTCTCATACAGTACTTAGAAACAATATGTATGATATAACTATAAAGCATACTTTTTAGGGCTTTGTATAACATTTATTATACAAAATCTACATGATAGAGGGGATAAAAATCTCAATTTTTAAGATATTTGAATTTCAAATTTTGTATACATACACACACACATACTCATGTCTAATCAAATTTTATTACAAGTTAATATTATGACTAAAAATAAGGTACACATTTGGATGTATTAAAGTTATCTTATGACTTATCCAGAGCTTTAAATGCATTCCATTCTCTTAAAAGTTTTTAAAGTTGGCTGGGCATGGTGGCTCACGCCTATAATCACAGCACTTTGGGAGGCCAAGGTGGGTGGATCACCTGAGGTCGGGAGTTCGAGACCAGCCTAACCAACATGAAGAAACCCTGTCTCTACTAAAAATATAAAATTAGCTGGGCATGGTGATGCATGCCTGTAACTCCAGCTACTTGGGAGGCTGAGGCAGGAGAATTCCTTGAACCCAGGAGGTGGAGGTTGCGGTGAGCTGAGATCATGCCATTGTACTTCAGCCTGGGCTACAAGAGTGAAACTCCTCAAAAAATAATAATAATAATAATAAATAAATAAAATAAGTTTTTAAAGTCAATTTGGCAAAGGCATTCATATTCTACTATGGCTTGGAGATATATATTTATCCATGTATATGAACATATACATATGTGTATATATATGCATGTTTGTATGCTGTACGTATACGTGTATACATAGAAATTATACACACTTTTTCTTCTCTCTTTCCCACTCATGTGGATCCTCACTTGAATTTTCCTTGAGTTTTCAACAATGATTAGGCACTCTAAATGAAAAAAAATTCTCAGCTGTTTCTTTAATCAAAACAAGCTTAGACTTCTTTTTTGATCCAATTTGGAGGAAATTTCTTTTGTCTAAATGCGACTATCATTTTGCACCATCGTATCTAGACTTTGGAAAATCAGCATGTAGAGTCAAACAAATAAACCAACATCAGCTTCATAGTCCCAATGAGAAGAAAAATAACTACAATTAATTTTTTTAATACTAAGAGAGAAAGATGTATATTGTTTGCTTGTTTACTTTTATCAAAGCTTTTCCTTTGAGGATGGCTGGAATCTCTGCGAACATTTTCATCTCAGTGGCATGCCACTTTGGAATCTGAATAGAAGCTTCCTGAAAATATTATTTTTGGAAAACTGACACTAATTGAAAGTCAACACTAATAATATAAGGCAGTCATCAGCAACGCAAAGTGATTGGAATGAGCAGAGTTTATGAAGTTGAGCCAGGGCATCTGGAGCCCTTTTTTGTGTGCAGGGACTGTTCTTTCAATCAGCCAGTGCTGGGCCCGGGAAGAGTGTCTGGAATAACCCTTGTCCCCATCAATTCTTTCAACCTCATTGTTTCTTATCTTGCTTATTAATTACTTTACTTATTATTAATTCAAGATGAGACATGCCTTGTCTATCTTGACATGACTGATTTTAGAAAAACTTAACAAATCTTTATTGAATGTTGTACCAGCTATGGAAGCTATGGAGTTGAATCAAACATGAATATAGATGTGGTCATAAATAGCTTCAATTTGATCTGATATGGTCCAAGTGCAATGGCAATATCGAAGAAGGAAGAGAAGGAAAGATAACTGCAGTCTCCTTGGGAATAAGGGTCCCAACGTTTACTAGCTAATATAATCAGTACCTAGCTTTATGTGTAGAACATAATAGATGCTCAATAAATTTTGTGGGAGAGAGGGAGAATGTAGAGGGAGCATTTAGTCATACCTCAAAAGGTCATAATATCTTGGAGATTCTTTATAGATAACTTGAATTTCTCCTGATATAAGAGGAGCAGAAAAGAAGAAGAGTTATTCCAGTAAGAACCACCAGTGCTGGGAAATAGGGCCTAGATGGATCATAGCAATAGTAAAGACAAAAGTTTCCTATGACCAGATAATGCAGTTGGTAATGTATATTAGTAGACGTTGAGGTTGTAAAAACTAGAGAACAAAGGTCATATGTTGACAGTGCTGAAAATTAGGGGAATTAACTTACAGGAGGTAAGAATAACAATCAAGTAGTGAGCTTCAAGCCTGGAGACCCAGTGAGAAGGACACTCTGAACAGCTTTCTTATCTGCCAGAGCTGATTGTTTTACTTGCTGGCCTGAGTTCTCATTATCGTAAGAGAGGAAAGTTTTATGGGGCTGAAGATTTAAGTGGGTAGAGTGTGGATTGGCCTTAGAGTTACTTAGCAGTGTTGGCAATGCACAGGAAGAGTCGGAGCTAAGAAATAGATTCAAGAAAACTGGACAAAAATAAATCATTTTTTAAATTTTAAAATGGATGCTCTTCACTCAGGGTGGATGATATTCAAGTCATGACCATGTAAAAGCTGCTTTTGGTGAAGTCCCCTTAACTCCTCCTCTTTCAAACAATGCATACACATGTCAGCAATACCAGGCTTTCTAAATTGTTTTAAGGTAGGGCTGCTAGTGGGGGTTATTTGAAATTGGAGCTTGATTGCAAATGTATGATTTAAAAACACTCTAGTAGCAATTACCTAGTCTTTTACTGAAGAAAGGATGCCCTCCCAAGACACCAGCTTTCCTGAGTGATTGGAATCTGAGATTCCAGATGCAGGATGCTGAGAAGCTCCCAAGGAAGGGGATGAGACAAATACGCTATATGAATAGGAATTATGATGTGGACTCTACTGTTTTTGTATCAACAATATTTAGGAGGCCTACCCTTATGATACTAGAAAAGAAATTACTTGTATATGAAATAAGTTAAAATGAAAGGGTTAACCTGATAGAAGAAAGTCTTATATTGCCCCTTCAAAGATGCAAATGCAACTCTCAGAATATTGTTGATTACATCACTGTGAGATGTAATCAAGCAGGTAACGTTTGAACCTGTGACTTTCTAAGGCCGGGAAAGAGACGGTGTGATAGTTCCAGATGACACCTCTTGCTTCAGTTGCTAACTCAGAATGATCACATCTTTGAAAAAACATGATGATACACAGCGGAGGGCCCTCATGTACATGTCCGTACCATGTAACCACTAGCCATAGCTGTGTGATACACAGCAGGCTCTCACCCACTTTTTTTTTTCGAATTGTTAGAAGCTACCAAAGCAATATTCCTGCAGCAGATGGGTGGAAAATGTTTGTTAACTGATTAAAAACTGGTTCTGCATATTTTGCAAACTAGTTTGCATCCACTTCATGACCTCCACTGAGGATGTATTAATATTGCCCAGAAAAAAAAAATTTTTTTTTTTGCTGTTACCTGGCACACTTAACTCAACGTGAGACTTGATGAATCAACCTTTAATAAATCAATAAAGAACTGTCAGTAAGCGTTCTATATCTGCAAGGGCTAGTGCCAGGAAGGCAAGGAGAAGCCCAGCAGTGAAACACGTTTGAGACATCAACTAATGAGGAAGCAATTGGAGGCTACCTCCTGTTTCACCTGGGAGCTTCAGTGGGTCACCTTTACTTATTCTCTTCCTTCCTGCAGAAGAGATTTGAGGTGGTTTGATGAGGACATTTTCACCCTTGTGGCTGCTGAAGATTTTGTTTTGTGTAAATCAAGGTGTGCGACCTCTCCTCTCAACTCAAAGAATTATAACGTTTTCTGAGATTATCAGATGACCAGGTTCCCCTTTGATTCTTTCCAAAGGTATTGATGAAATGCATGATTCTGTTTCCTTTGGCTTCTAGAATTTCCCATACTGTTGTTTTTGGGGAGTAAAGGAGTTGCAACATTGAAACTATGCAGAGTGCTGGGTTCAGGGTGAGTTGAGTTTTGTGTTTCATCGAGGTATCCTGTAGAGGTTACCACCTCTCATGGCACCCTGTGGTGGAAAAAAGAACTAGACTAGGAGCCTGGATCACTGGGTTCTAATTGCAGTTTCGACACTAACTTGAGCTAGGGCCAACCTTACTGGACTTCATTCTCTCTGACATAAAATGAGGGGGCCTGTTTCTTTTTGCTCTGGTGCTGCCTTCAACAGCAGCAGGGGAGATGCTGTTAGTCAGTGGATGCAGGAACCTGCCACTACATAGAACTCTGGGATGTGTGCCTTGGTTTAGAATGTTCCTTCTTTATTTTCTTTCCAATTAGTTTTTTGTGTCTATTTATTTTCTTCAACAAGTTCATAATTTCGTTTCTTTTTTTTTCTGTTTATATTCCTCTCTGTTTCCACCCAAACCCTACGGCGCTCCACACTCTGAAAATCTGCTTGATTTTTAAATCCATCTGCATTGAATTATTTATAGTTTTGATAAAGTCCTGTTTTGTCTGATGTTTATTTTCTTTAATAACAAGAAACCTGGGTGAACTTTTCCAAAAGCCCAAAAAAGGAGTCTAGTTTTCCAAGATGCTAAGCAACCCTGGCCAAAATGCACAAAACAAGACTTGGGTGCCCTTGCTTTCGTAATTTGGGTTTTTCCCCTCTATTAAACATTCTTTCATCTAAATGTGTTATGAGGAGAGAAAAAGTAAATAAATTCTTTGAGCATGGACTCTATCCAGGACACAATTGTGTGCCTCTCATCACTAGCCAATGCCTTTACTTCCATCACTTCTAGACCAATAACGATACTTCAGTCTACGAGGGAAATCCTGGATTGTGATTGGCAGGTATGGTGACATGATAAAGATGCTCAATTATTCTCCATATCTTTTTACTCCTCATTCTCCATGAAAACAACTTAACTCAATGTCTGCTTTCCAATGTTGATTTCCTTCTGTGGATTTTTCCATTGTTATCCCTCTAACTAATTTTTCATGTCACTCATATCCCTGGTTACTTTGAGCCTTGGTAGCTAAATAGTTCTCAGACTCATGGCCCCTTTTAAGAACACATTTTCCCCTCCTTTGCCTTATACCATTCCATCTAATGGTTCCTGAATTAAATTAGTTAGCTTGGGCATTGGAGCTGTGTCAATCGGGGGTGGGTGGGAGAGTGAAATTTTCAGACTTCAGTATGAGATAAACACACTCCCTAACACACACACTCACATATGCCATATGTAGCTACACATACAGAACTCTAAAACAGGATGATGGCTAGTTCTGCAAGATGACCAAAGATTGGAAAAAAGAACAGAACAAGCACATACACCAGAGGGTGTAACTTAACGCCAATCAGAGTAATTGAGAATACTGAATGAGGCAAAAACAAACAGAATGCTCATATTATGAACAGTTTTCATGGTATTTTTAAATTTTTTTAGCTGAAAAATATAAAGTTTTATTTCTTCACCTTGCCTTTTATTTCCTCTTTTCCTCCTTACATGTGTGTGCACGCATGCGCATGTGTGTATGCCACCCCCCCAGCCCCCACCCCTTTCCAATCCTTCCTTTAAGGTTTAATTTAACAATAACATTTGCGATTGGGGTCCCGCGCATCTCAAGGGCATTGCGCTTGAAATTGCACACACTCTGCACCATTTATCATAGGCTGACATGTGTCATGCTTCAGACTATGGCTCCAAGAGGTTACAGCTCACGACTGCTCCTTTGTTGATCAGCTGCCGAGACAACTGAGGCACCTTTCTTCCATTCTCCTTTCATTTTTTTTTCCTTCTTCTTATTAAAGCTGTCTCAGCCCCTTTTTGAAGGCCTAACACACCCATTCGCAGAAGAAGAAACACAAAAGAATTTGTATTGTGTTGGATGCTATGTCCCTCATTTCCTGAGATTTCTGATGGGGGCCACTTGGTGTTTAATAAGATTGGAATGCACCTCTAATAAACTTTAATCTTTGTGGAGAGAGAAACGGAAAAGGCCATTAAAGCAACAACCTGGCTTTGTTTCCAAGCAGACGGCGGTCTCTGCAGGATGGGAACATTTTGGAACCCTGACCAGATCCCAGTCACACCAACAGAAGCTACCCACATCCTTTCTTCAGAGTATGCTCTTTCCAAAGTATGGTCCTTGTTTCATGCTATCTTCTGAGCCAGCTTGGATTTGAACTTTACCCTGTGAGCTCCTTTTATGCAAGTTCAAGTATTGAAGTAAAAGGTGCAGGACTTTGTGTCACCAGTAGAAGGCTTCAGTAGCCTCCCCTACCAAACCCACCCTCTTTCCAACCTTTCATGGGAACTTGGGCTGAAGGAATTGTTTGGAACAGTTTTAAGTGGAGCCTAACTATTAATAAATATTTATAGGGTGTCTCCCGTGTGGCCAGTTTTGTCCTAAGGTATTTTAAAGCCAGGACTCCCCACTGTAGGTTTCCTTCTGCTGAAGAACAGAGGTTCAGGCTTGTTATGGTTTCCAAACAGATTTCCCACTAATTCTCCTCATTTCCTCAGCCCTTCCCTCTCCAGTTCACATTGGACCTTCCCCTACGTCCCTCCCTTTGCCCCTGCAGCAAGATGGCAGGTCACTCTTTTCCCCAGTGAGCTCCTTCCCATCTTCAGTGCTGTGCTCTGACACCACCTTTTCAGCCCAAAGCATGTTCCCCTCACTGATCCCCTTGCACTGCCCCCTTTTCTCTGCAGAGCTTGCCCCAATTGTGATATTCATTTCTGCACTGTATTACAAAATAAAGACTGTGATCTTCTTTCAGTTTTGCTCACCGTTGGCCTCTCCATGCCTGGCCCAGTTGCCTAGCACACGGTGGGCCCTCCCTCAAATTATTTGTTGACTGAGTGAATAAAAAATGTTGTGAAAACCCTTCCTAGGGGATAGTGAAAGGGAGTTGTAGATCTGCAATTCAGCCAGAACTTTCCTTACTTCTTAGCTATTTTGGCAGCTACGGTCCCAACTTCCCCCAGCCACGCCACCTTCAGTCATTTTAGTTAGATCTTACCTCTAAGAATTGAAGCACTCATTACAGAACCAGGGACTTGGTGAGAACACCAAGGGGTCTTGCTGGAATGTGTATAGTTTACAGAAACACGTATACACAAAATTTGTCTTTCACTGGTGAGATTTACCAGGAAGGAACTGTGCCAGCTTGAGGATAGGGAAGCAGTCCTTTAGGGAGCATGAAGACAGACAAGTTGTCAAGCATTGGGCAAATTTCGGAGACTACACAGATGATAAGACACAACCTCCTGGTCAAAAATCGATTTGCTCAAGTCTAGGAGAAGCAATAGTGAATTTCAAAACAACACAGGGGTCTCACCAGGGAGCTATGGGCAAGTAGAGATAGCCCACCGACACAGCGACAAACTTCACGGAGGTTTCATAGGCCCACTGAGGCTGAGTCTTTAGGGAAGAAGTGAAGCACCAATGAGGTGGATAAGGGTAAAGGATGTCCCCGGAGGAGGGTACTGCCTGGATAAAGGCCTAGGGGTGTGCTAGTGCATAGTGATCAGTCTTTGCCCCATTTCAATTGCTCTTTTGCAGGACTGAAGGCACCATTTGATGTGCTTTGGGATCTTTTAAGGCATAAATATGAAGTGGAATGGGATTACCCAACCCTCAACAGCAGATAAGAGTCTCCCATAGCTTCTATCTCAGAATTTTCTAAGGGATCATCACCACAATGCATCCCTGAAACCAACTAATAATGACTGCTTCTCTTAAGTTAGGTAAAAATTGAATGTGATGATTTGTGTGTGTATCTATCTCAGGAGGAGAGAAAGAGAGAAATAGATACAATAGTGAGTTTTATATCATCGTGGCAATAGGTACAATTCTTGAGGGTTCCTGCTATACCAAAACATCCCATCTTAAAGTGAACAATTCAATCATCAACTGGTTGTTTTGTTTCTATGACGCCAAACATCAGGGTTGTTTCCAACCATTTCCGTGTTAGGAATCACTTAGACAATACACTGAGATGATTAATTTTTCATCCAGATAGCTTAGTGTCCTGAAAGATACATCCTAATTGTCATTCAATTTGAGACCAATACTTTAGCATATTGCTGAATAAAAAAGGGAGGCATTGGAAAGACTGGGGAAAGGAGTTCAAGTATAAAATCTGAACATATAAGTCAAAAAGAACTGAATCCCTTTTTATTCTGCCACATATTTAGCCAGTTTCATGTCTGCAAAAGTATAATTATTATTCTTACTATTATAAAAGAGTGTAATGTCAGAATTATGATTTGCCTCCCCAAACAATGGGGTTATTTTCAAAATTGATAAAAGACCATAGAATCTTTAAGGCAAATATATCACCATTATCAAATAGGTGTTTTTTGGTTATTTTTATTGTTACTTGATTTTCATTGGAATCTTAAAAATAACCTAGAACAATTTCACATTCTTCTCTTATTGAAAAAGGAACCTGGCTGAGATATCAGCTCCTGGGTATTGAGAGGGAGGTGACTCAAAGACTCAAGAGGTCATCTGATTCCTGAAAGGGGAAGGTGACACCAGAACAAACAAGAAAAATCAGAAAATAGATAAGGCATAATAATAAGCTGGAAAGTATTTAAAAGCAATCAAGTGAAGATGTTGAGAATATTATACAAAAGAATAATGATATTTGTACAGTAGGTAAAATATAGATTACGATTTATAACAGGATACAGGAAGGAGACAGGAATTGTTTATGGGACCTTGTGACAGAATTTCAACAAATCTCCGTTAAAAGCTTTCTCTTTGCCTTGGCATTGATTCCTGGGCAACTCTGGCAGCTACATCAGATGAAATAAAATGCCCAGGCTGGCAAACATCACAGGGTCCAAGGAACAGAACTTGATGTATCCAGATTCAGCTGTGATATCTATGTTTTGTCCAGTTCACCTACTAAGTCAGAAGCCTCATTGCCTCTCAGCCTGAGACCACACACGAGGGAGAGGCTTATTTTTGGAAAGTTTCTAGTACTTTATTTTTCTTTTTTAAATATCAAGTGGTTTAAGTGAACTTTAAGTTGACCTCTTCATAGTCTCCATCCCAAGGTGATTTTTTTAAGGTACTAGATTAAAAAATATATGTGTAAATGAAGGTGATAATTGAACAATATTATCTCAGAAGCCTTCTTACTGTATGAACCAGACTCGAACTGCACTTTAGTGAATAGCAGTACTGCTAGTTTGTACCTACTTCATAAGTTGTTGTGAGGATTAAATGGATTAATACATATAGAGTACTGGGAACAGTACTTGGCACATAGCAGAGGTTACAACATGTTAGCTGTTGTTATCATCGTTGTTATGGCAAGGGAGTTGATGGATAAATGGGACTGCTATGTGTGTTTCCATACTCCTTGATAAAATTGCCTTAAGTTTTCCTTGCACAATCCTACCCTTATGCCCATCCCCTCTTCATTTCTGGCTAATCTTCCCTTAGACCCTTGACTCTCTGTCCCTTTTATTAGTGATGACCACTAATATTTATTACACACTCACTATGTGCTGGACGCTGAGCTAAATATATGACATGCTTCTCCTCATTTAATCTCCCCAAAAACTTGTAAGGTAGGCACCATTGTTTTTCTCATTTTACATGTGAGGAAATTGAGTGATACAGGTTGGGTCTGTGTCCCTGCCCTAATCTCATGTAGAATTGCAATCCCCAGTGCTGGAGGTGGGATCTGGTTGGAGGTGATTGGATCATGGGGGCAGATTTCCCCTTTGGTGCTATTCTCATGATAGTGAATTATCTGAGATCTGGTTGTTTAAAGTGTGTAGCACCCTCCCCCTTCTCTCTCTCCCTCCTGCTCTAGCCATGTAAGTAAGAGGTGTCTGCTTCCCCTTTACCTTCCAGCATGACTGTAAGTTTCCTGAGGCCTTGCAGCCATGTTTCCTGTACAGCCTGTAGAACTGTTAGCTAATTAAACCTCTTTTCTTTATAAATTACCCAGTCTCAGGTATTACTTTATAGCAATGCAAGAACGGACTAATACACTCGGCTTTATGAAGATTAATGAATTTGCACAAAGTTATACCACCCGTATGAACTAACCTGGGATTTAATTCCAGGGAGGCTAATGCCAGGGCCAGAGTTCCCACCAGCAGCCAGTCCTGTTCCCATTTCCATCCTCATTACCATGGCTAGACTTGGTGATTGACGTGTGCACCTGAAGATCACCCTCTGTGTTCCTCACGGACTCAGCTCTTGCTTAATCCCCACTCCCCACCCCGGCCATATCCTCCAGCTCCTACCCTGGCTTTGGCCCATTGAACTTGAACCCAGTGGCACCTGGCCCAGCCAGCATCCCAGCCTGACTGGCCATGATGCTCCCAGTTTCTGTTTCTATTATAGAATCACATATCCCTACAGCTTCCAGGGAAAAAATATTCTGTCAAAGGCATTCAGACCAAGAGAGTGTTTCACACTAAGGTAGAAAACAGTAGTAAAATCTATCTCATAAAATTCACATATAATTAAGTGATAGATATAATTTTACAACTCTGTGAATTTTCTTACTGGAAATCATTTTGTATCTTTATGTAATGGACTGAATGTTTGTATTCCACCATACCCCCAAAATTCATATGTTGAAATCCTAACCCCCAGTGGTGATGGTATTAGGCAGTGGAGCCTTTGGGAGGGAATTAAGTCATAAGGATGGAACCCTTATAAATGGGATTACTGCCTTTATTAAACAGATCCCAGAGATCGTCCTGCTCTCTGCCACGCGAGGTTCCAACAAGAAGTGGGGCCATCTGCAAGCCAAGAAGCGGGCCTCACCTAACACCTGACCCTGCTGGCACCTCAACTTTGGACTTCCAGCCTCCAGAACCTTGAGAAATAAATGTCTGTTGTTTAAGCCATCCAATCTATGCTAGTTTTGTTATAGCAGCCCACACTAAGACACCTTACACAGGGAGAAAATGTCAATTAACCAAAATTTTTAGGACATTGGGCTCTCTAGGTAAATTGAGATTTTGTTGTTGTTGTTAATTGATTATCAAAAAAATCTTCCTTTTGTCTGCTGACATTATTATAAAAAAGTTTCTTAGATGGATATATCCATTTTCCTACCTCTGCAATTAAAGTAAACTGAACTTGACTGATCTTTCATTTGATGATAAGAGTCTTACCATTCCCCAGGGTCCATTTTATGAATATCCCTTTTTTGATATTTATTATTTTCAACATAGACTATGTAGGAGATTAGGGGATATTTCTGATTTTTGTTTTCATGTGCATACATCTAAAGTATTTCCCCCTTCGGAGGTGACTGTTCTTCTTCTTTTTTTTTTTTTTTTCAGTTTGTGTTTTGTTTTGTTTTTAACCATGAAGACACTGACCATGATTCTTTAGGATTGGATTCCTTTGGGCTTAGAATGCTTCTGCGGAGTAAAAGACAACTTACAAGTGTAGTTGACATCACCAGGATAAAATGGCATTGCTGATATACTGAACACTGTTATTGGAACCTCAGTGCCACCAAAAATCACTTTCCCCTATTTGATAGGAAGTACCACCCTTTCTTTGTTCAGGGGTAGTACTGTCATCAGTTAATAAAATAAGGCATTATTTAATAAAATAAAATAACTTTTTAAAATGATAAATAATTTATTTTATTTATAATGCTGTATTTTATTAATTGATAGAAGTACCACCCCTGAACAAGGAAGGGTTGGTATTTTCTTTTTTTATTTTTTTTTTATTTTATTATTGTTATACTTTAAGTTTTAGGGTACATGTGCACAACGTAGAGGTTTGTTACATATGCATACATGTGCCATGTTGGTGTGCTGCACCCATTAACTTGCCATTTAGCATTAGGTATATCGCCTAATGCTATCCCTCCCCCCTCCTCCCACCCCACAACAGTCCCCGGTGTGTGATGTTCCCCTTCCTGTGTCCATGTGTTCTCACTGTTCAATTCCCACTTATGGGTGAGAACATGCAGTGTTTGGTTTTTTGTCCTTGCGATAGTTTGCTGAGAATGATGGTTCATTCAATTAGGAAAAAGAGGAAGTCAAACTGTCCCTGTTTGCAGATGACATGATTGTATATCTAGAATACCCCATCATCTCAGCCCAAAATCTCCTGAAGCTGATAAGCAACTTCAGCAAAGTCTCAGGATACAAAATCAATGTGAAAAAATCACAAGCATTCTTATACACCAATAGCAGACAGAGAGCCGAATCATGAGTGAACTCCCATTCACAATTGCTTCAAAGAGAATAAAATACCTAGGAATCCAACTTACAAGGGATGTGAAGGACCTCTTCAAGGAGAACTACAAACCACTGCTCAACGAAATGAAGGAGGACACGAGCAAATGGAAGAACATTCCATGCTCATGGATAGGAAGAATCAATATCATTAAAATGGCCATACTGCCCAAGGTAATTTATAGATTCAATGCCATCCCCATCATGCTACCAATGACTTTCTTCATAGAATTGGAAAAAACTACTTTAAAGTTCATATGGAATCAAAAAAGAGCCTACATAGCCAAGACAATCCTAAGCAAAAAGACCAAAGCTGGAGGCATCATGCTGCCTGACTTCAAACTATACTACAAGGCTACAGTAACCAAAACAGCATGGTACTGGTACCAAAACAGAGATATAGACCAATGGAACAGAACAGAGCCCTCAGAAATAATGCCACATATCTACAACTATCTGATCTTTGACAAACCTGACAAAAACAAGAAATGGGAAAAGGATTCCCTATTTAATAAATGGTGCTGGGAAAACTGGCTAGCCATATGTAGAAAGCTGAAACTGGATCTCTTCCTTACACCTTATACAAAAATTAATTCAAGATGGATTAAAGACTCAAATGTTAGACCTAAAACCATAAAAACCCTAGAAGAAAACCTAGGCAATACCATTCAGGCCATAGGCGTGGGCAAGGACTTCATGTCTAAAACACCAAAAGCAATGGCAACAAAAGGCAAAATTGACAAATGGGATCTAATTAAAACTAAAGAGCTTCTGCACAGCAAAAGAAACTACCATCAGAGTGAACAGGCAACCTACAGAATGGGAGAAAATTTTTGCAATCTACTCATCTGACAAAGGGCTAATATCCAGAATCTACAATGAACTCAAACAAATTGACAAGAAAAAAACAACCCCACCAAAAAGTGGGTGAAGGATATGAACAGAGACTTCTCAAAAGAAGACATTTATGCAGCCAAAAAACACATGAAAAAATGCTCATCATCACTGGCCATCAGAGAAATGCAAATCAAAACCACAATGAGATACCATCTCACACCAGTTAGAATGGCGATCATTAAAAAGTCAGGAAACAACAGGTGCCGGAGAGGATGTGGAGAAATAGGAACACTTTTACACTGTTGGTGGAACTGTAAACTAGTTCAACCATTGTGGAAGTCGGTGTGGTGATTCCTCAGGGATCTAGAACTAGAAATACCATTTGACCCAGCCATCCCATTACTGGGTATATACCCAAAGGATTATAAATCATGCTGCTATAAAGACACATGCACATGTATGTTTATTGAGGCACTGTTCACAATAGCAAAGACTTGGAACCAACCCAAATGTCCAACAATGATAGACTGGATTAAGAAAATGTGGCACATATACACCATGGAATACTATGCAGCCATAAAAAATGATGAGTTCATGTCCTTTGTAGGGACATGGATGAAGACTCTTCTTCTTAATGTGAACTGAAGAATAAAAGAAGTTCATAGGTGTCGTTTGTGTATCAATCATTACATTGCTTCACTTCCACTCATCCTTTTGCTTCTACCTAGAAACATGATCCTGCTAACTATTCCCTCCCCTCTGTAGCTTTTTCTGTTTTCCCCTCTCTGACTGTCAGGCAGAATTACTTCTCCTTTCTCTGTGTCCTCATAACACCCTATGTAGCATTTATAACCTTGTCTCATAGTTACTGATCTACAAACCACTTCCCTGCTCGCCTCATTTCTCCTCACTCCCTCCTTTGCCCTGACATCATCCGATGCTTTTAATCCCTATATGCCTTCAGTGCCTCCACATGTGGTGCCCATAGACTCCACTTTGACATGAATAACGTGGTCCCATGAGGCAAGTGGGGTGCTAAGAATGACACCGGAGTTCTAAGGCAGACCCTGCCAATCCTTGCTTAATTGACATCAGCAAAAGTATTAATAGAATGTTAGAGCTGAATTCAATTTGAGAGAACTTGAACCTCTCAGTTTATACATGACATCCAAGCCCAGGCAGGTGAAGTTTCTCACCCACTATCACCACACAATGGTTTGCACTCAGGACTTCTAATCTTGAGTCCATCATTCTTTCTATCTCATCTGTCACACTAGGCCTTTCTTTTTCTTTTTCTTTTTCTTTTTCCTTTCCTCTCTCTCTCTTTCTTTCTTTTCTTTCTTTTTCTTTTTTTTGAGACGGACTTTCGCTCTGTCACCCAGGCTAGAGTGCACTGGGGCAATTTCAGCTCACAGCAGCCTCCACCTCCTGGGTTCAAGCAATACTCCTGCCTCAGCCTCCTGAGTAGCTGGGATTATAGGCACATGCCACCACACCCTGCTAGTTTTTGTATTTTTAGTAGAGACGGGGTTTCACCATGTTGGTCATGCTGGTCTTGAACACTTGACCTCATGATCTGCCCACCTCGGCTTCCCAAAGTGCTGGGATTACAGGTGTGAGCCACTGCCCCCAGCCACACTAGGCCTTTCTTATCCAGACATATGGTCAACTTTAGGCATAAAATAAGACAAGCTGTTAATGATGAAGGTAGGTGCTTTGATAAATGTTGAATGCTAAATACATAAACACCAATATTTCATATGTAAACAATACAAGCAGGCCTACCAAAGCATGCTACACATGACTCAAACCTGTATTGGGAATCTCAGCAGAGAGTAGTCTACTATTAATGCTTTTGTGAATTCTGCCAGAATAGTGACGCTCTTGTCATATTCCCAAAACACATTTTGTAAAACTTTGTCTCTAAGGCAACACAGAAGAGTGGAGTTTACTGATGCTAACCTAAAAACCAATCACTTTTTCTTCCTGCTGTGACATATAAATGAAATGAAAGAAAAATACTAAAGCTGGAGCAAAACAATTACAAAAGCACAGGCTGATAAAGAAACTTTTATGCAGTATATTTGTCAGTTAGTCAATCTAAGTGAAACAACAGCAATGTTTCAAATATATATGCAAAAACAAACTAAGCAAACAAATAATAAATTACTAGCAGTAAGTACTTTAGGAGAGTCAAGGGTGTTTTCCAGCTGCAGGTGAATGTCTAGATTAAAATACGGAGGCTAGAGCTGACTTGCATAGTCTAGAAGGCACAGAGGGTGTACTAAGCAGTGTTTGAGAAATAAAGCTATGAGTAAAAACAAGTCACCTACGTCCTCAAGTCCAAGGACTAAATATGGCAGAACCCTACAAACCATATGGAAAATGAACAGTCAGGATGGGAGCAGGATTGTCCCCTCATGAAAGACTAAGATGCCCACCACTTCCTCTTCCTGGACTCAAAGCACATGGCCTATGGGAGAGATGCCCAAATTCAAAATTATAAGGCATGCAAATTTCTAATATTTATATAGCCCAGTCCTCAGAAACTCATAAGCTTCCACAGTCTTCCATGATATCTAAATGAAGTATTTGTATAAACTGAAGAAATCAGTTGCTTTTTTATGCTGGCATCCAATTGCTATACAAGGAGAAAAGGACAGAAATTCACCCCCAGAATCTCTAGGGGAGAAACACCTATATCAAAAAAAGAAAAAAAAATTGAATTACATTATTGACCACAAACCAGGTTCCTGGTAGGAGTCTTTTGTCATTAGTGAAAAATCAGTTACCTATTAATATTGTCATTTTCTTTGAATAAAATCTGCTCAAATGGGCTATAGGAAGATATCCTTAATTTGCTTCCCTGGTTGGTGGCCGCCTGAAGAAGGAAAGTGGAACTGCTGCTCCTAGGAAATTAAGAGAGGCGGTGTCAGGGAGCTCAGCAGGAAGCTGATTTGAGACTGAAGTAATTGCCAAGATGATTAATTATTCCTCTGAGTTGTACACAAGTGTTCCCTTCTCACCTGCTCACTGGCAGGCTAACTTCAGAAGAGGAGCTTGCCCACACTGGTGGGTCCAGCTGCCCAGGCTCAGTCGGTCGCACAGCCTCGTTCTCCCCTGCAGAGCAGTGGCCCGGGGATGTGGGACTTTCTCTTCCCTCCGGAGAACTGCTTGCCATGTCATCTTGTCACAGCTCTGACCATCTTTTTCTAAGAGAGTAATGTTTCTAAAAGAAACATTTTCTAAGAGAGTAATTCCTCCATACTTCTGAGATCTTTGTGAGAATATCTGCATTCAGGATGGGTCTTTTGCTATTAGGAAAGAGAGGTGGGAAGGGCATGAGCCTCAACCATAGTGCTTGCTTTGAATTAAGGGTTTTATCAGTGTACCTGGATGGGATTCTCACCAACGCCCTGTCAAATTGGTTTAATTTTCCGCATTCTACAAATAAAAGGAGCCGAGGTTAGCAAAGTAAGAATCTGCACTCATACTTTGGGAGGCCGAAGTGGCTGGATCACCTGAGGTCAGGAGTTCGAGACCGGCCTGACCAGCATGGTGAAACTCCATCTCTACTAAAAATACAAAAATTAGCTGGGCATGGTGGTGGGCACCTGTAATCCCAGCTACTGGGGAGGCTGAAGTAGGAGAATTGCTTGAACTGGGGAGGCAGGTTGCAGTGAGCCCAGATCATGCCATTGCACTCCAGCCTGGGTGACAGAGCAAGACTCCGTGTAAAAGAAAAAAGAATCTGAGCTCATACAACTAGGAGGAAGTGAGGCCAGAACTTAAGTCTCCCTGACCCCAGAACAAATCACCATTGCATTCTATGAGGTCCCCTCCCTAATTAAATCACATTTCAACACACAAGTGCCTTATTGAAGCCGACACACATGATCTTTTCCCAGAAAAAAACAATGGAGAATCAAGGAGGTACAAAGGTGTGTCGGAAAACATTTATCAGTTTTTTGACTGAATAAATTGAAGGTTCTTGGCGGTTGTTTTCATTACATAATCCACAAAGGCTTTTTTTTTTTTCTGAGACAAGGTCTCATTCTTTCTCCCAGGCCAGAGTGCAGTGGTGCTATCAGAGCTCACTTCAACTTCCAACTCCTGGGCTCACCCACCTCAGCTTCCTGAGTAGCTGGGACTACAGGCACGCACCACCATGCCTGGCTAATTTTTTGTAGAGATGGGGTTTCTTTATACTGCACAGGCTGGTCTCGAACTCCTGGGCTCAAGTGATCTGTCCACCTAGGCCTCCCAATGGGCTGGGATTACAGACCTGAGACACCGCATCCAGCCCCCAAAGGACCATTTAAGAAGACAGGTCAGCCAAGATATGATAACAGTGTAGTGGTTAAGAGACTTGTTTGCATCCCAGGTCTAACAGTTGCTATGTGAGTGGCCCTGAGAAATAGACTGAAATAGTATTTCCTTCAGTTTTCTCAGCTGGGAAATGGATATGTTAAATAATACTGTTAAAAAACACTTATAGGAGGCCATCATTTTGGACTGATATCCTGCATCAAGACCAACAGACCAAACCGAAATGCAGTTACTCATGCTGAAGACCCATGACACCAAGCCAAAATGAAGTTGTTTATCTGATTCCACAAGACATCAGGAGAGAGAGAGGTGGTAGCCAAATCCCCAGACTAGTTTTAGCTAGCACGGTAAGAAAATCCCCTCTGATATATCCTTTACATGAAAAGTAACTTTGAAAAGATCAATCTGCTTTTTGTTCTCTGTTTCTGCTCTCTTCAGCCCTTTTCTGGGTATAATACCAACTTTCTCTGCTCAGTTCATCAGGACACTCATTCTATTTTATAGAATAAGGTGCTGCCTTATTCTAGAATCACAAATAACAGCCAATGAAGATCTCTAAACTAAGTTTGTTGTAATTTTGTCTTTTGACAGTTCTTACCTCATAAAAGTGTTATGAGGGTTAAATGATACACATGCAATGCTTAGAACTGTGCCTGATACATAGCAACCACTCTATACGTATCAGCTGTTTTTATCATCATAGCAGTAGTAAAAATGAATACTCAAACTAAAGCATAAAAATAAACTTTTGGCTAAAAATCAGTGACAGAAAAAAAAAAAACAGAGAAATCAGGGCAGGAAAAAAAATAATTGATTCAACTACAATTTAAGCAAAGATCTGGAAGTTTGAGTTGGCCATTAGCTAAATATGAGCCAAAAGTCTGATGTAATTATTTTAAAAAGTAGTGACGGCAATAAGAAGGCACATGCATAGAAGCAGAGAGACTTGTTGAGTCTTCTCTCTTCTGCTCCTGTTGATCAGCCTTGAGCTTCAAATGGTTTCATTTCTGGGCAAAGTACCCTAAGTAGGAAATTAATAACCTCAAACTAGAATGTGTCCAGAGGAGAGAGAGCAAGAGGATAAAAGGTCTGGCAGCCACTCCATTTAAGGAATACTTGATGAACACAGGGAGGTTGAATTTAGAGACATGACAAGAAGAAAAATCTTGACTCACTGTTCAAGAGCGTGTTTTACCCAGTACAGCTGTCCAGCTATAAAACAGTCTGTTCTGGTTGCTCTTGAACCCCCATCTCTGACAGTATGAAGTTGAAGAAGTTGAAAAAGAACTCGCCCCATAGATTTTGCCAAGATTGTTGATGAAAGCCTGAATTGTATAAACTGTTTGAAACATCTTACCATCCCTGATATTTTCTGATTTTATGACAGAAAGAGATAAACCTGGAGGCCAAGGCAGGTGGATCATTTGAGGCCGGGAGTTTGAGACCAGCCTGGCCAACATGGTGAAACCCCATCTCTACTAAAAAGACAAAAAATTACCTGGGCGTAGTGGTACATGCCTGTAATCTCAGCTAATCTGGAGGCAAAGGCAGGAGAATTGCTTGAAGCTGGGAGGCGGAGGTTACAGTGAGCCAAGATTGCGCCACTGCACTTCAGCCTGGGTGACAGAGTAAGACTCTGTCTCCAAAAAAAAAAAAAGATAAACCTTCCATAGCCACCTGTGTCCGGTAACCAGCCTCCGCTTTTACAACAGACACACCGTATTAAACCGGCACTCTCCATTCCTTCTGATTTCGGTGAGAACAGAGTCCCCCCCACCAGTCAGTATGCTGATCACCAGGATACCCATGGACTTCTGCTTCTTTCCATTGAGCTGGACACTTGCCAAGAACCAGGTGTATTTGTCCCCGTTTCTAGTTAAACTGGTTGCATCTGTTACTGTAATTGCTTAGTTTCATTAAACATTATGTAAACTGGTGAAATATTAGTGTTAGAAGAAAGCAAGATGTTGTGTCTATGAAAACTAAGTTGAATGCTTTGGAAAGATTTGATGAAAGCGATTTGCTAAAAAGTAATTGCTGTTAAATTAGGTGTGAGTTAGACAAATGTATAAGATTGGGAAAGATCATTAAAATTTAGATGGATTCTCTTTTAAGATTGCTCTGCAAGTCTTTAAGTTCCTGCTCCACTTTGTAGAAACTGAAAATCATGGATGCTGCTTAATGGATGTGATTTATGCAGAATGACGATGCAGAACTATGATCAGGAGGCCCATACACAGACAGAAAGCCTTGGCCCTCTATCAAAGGACTGACAAATTAGAGATCAAATTTTATATGTTTCAAGTTAAAAAGTTTAATATATGACATTTCTTTTTTATGAGTCTCTATTGTGACTGGATTTTTAAATTTGTCACCGACCATCTACCAGCCATAATTTCGTAGACAAAAATGCTGCTATTATTCAGTAAAATGACAGCCAAGTGACCAGAAGGTGGGTTCTGCTATAACTGTTAGAATGACTGGCATGGAAGACTTTGACTCTAGAAATCCAGGGTGGGCAAAGGCTGGGACACGGCATTTCTGTTCTGGAGATATATAGTGTGGTGAGTAGTGTTGAGTAAGATAAAACAGGCAACCAGGAAGGCTGGAGGGCATGGGTCAGAGAAGCAAGTTTAAGATTCATTCCATGAGACTAGAGGTGAGTAGGGTGAAGTCACTACCAAATACTAGATGCCCTCATCAAATGAGCAGTGGAAGTTTATGAAATGTAGCTGAGAAATAGCTACAATCAGGACCTGAGACAAGCAAGAGAGGGAGAAGAGAGAGATGCAAGTTGCACGCCCTCAATGGCTTTATCCAAATCCATAAGACAGCGCAAGTCTGACCCCCACCACTCCAAACAGAGTGCTGGTGTCTCAGAAGTGTCCTAAAGCGCCTGTCTGTAGGACCAGTTCTTTGTCTTGAGGTAGAAATAGCATTTGATAAAGAGGCAGCAGAACTGAGTGGCATGGGTTCCATGGTCCCGCATTGCCAAGATCTTAAACAGATCTCCCCATGAGAAGATGAGACTCCTAATCTCACCGCTTCTCCCCACTCCCAATGGTGAACTGCCATGTCCTCATCTTCCTTCAGCAGAAGTCCTAGGAATCAACAGAACAACTTATGTAAAAAACATATGAAAAATGCACTTTGGATGCAGTAAATAGATGTAAGCTTTTACTATTGTTTGCAAAGATTTGGTGCTGGAACCTTCGTTTTGCAAAATTCACTTCAAATAGTATTGCCTGCCTGGTATGGAAAATATGAACTAAGATGGAGTACAAGCTGGCAGAACCCTGGCAATGAGAAGATTCCAAATTATTTTTAAAAGTACTGATGTTACTGTGAACTTGATCATTGCCATTTTAGAACTAGTTAAACATACACTTAATGCTTCCAAACCACAGGGCTAGGTTTTTGTTTTGCTTTGTTTTTTCCTTGACTATTCTTTTGCCAGTTCTTTTGATTTAATTAAAATATTTCTATTTTGTCGCAAGGGTAAATATAATACAAGATGTACTGCAAATTGAATAAAATAGATGGAAGTATGAGGTAGATCTGGGATTCCAATCTCAGCTCCAACATTATTAGCTGTGAGAGCCTGAGCAAGTAAGTTTTCTACCTATGTGATCCCTGGTTTCTTTACTTCTAAAAGAGGTGATAACAAAGCTGACCTCAAAGGATTTTATGAAGATTAAATAGGCTCCTCGTAATATATGTAATTTGCCAAGTATGATTCTGTGCAAAAAATAAATAGGCATTAAAAATTAGTAGTATCAGTATTACCCAATTTACAAATGAAATGTTTATATACTGGGTGTAATAAAACAGGATTATCCTTCCAAATTAAATTATGAGGGAATTAGTCACTTTATGAAATGCATTTTTATTTTCCATAGGAATTCATTGTTTGATGGCTCCTTCTAATGCATAGCTCTTCTATAGCACTTCAAATATCATTTGACTTACAATTATCAGATAAACACCAAATATATATAATAATATATGGCATAACAGTTTAAAGAAAGTATGTGTGAAAATCAATATCAGTATCTCATAGCAAATCATGTTGAGGCTGAGATTGGAATCCCATATCTGCCTTAGACTTCCACCTATTTTATTTCAACCTTCTGTCATTGGAAGGCAGGTATACTTTACTCAAAAGCTCAGAGTCTAGAGGAGGGCAACAAGGATGAACATTGAGAATGGAAACAGCTCGGCTTGCAAGACAGGCTCAAAGTAATGGTGAAATGGTGTGAGGCAGATGTTTAATGATTTGTTCAATCATTCACACGTGGTTATTTAGCATGTACTATGTGTCAGGCACTGTTGTAAGTGCTGGAAATGAAGCTAAGAATGAAACAGTTACAGTGCCTGCAGTGTTCATTTCTAGCTGTGGAAAGACATGCAACAAACACATAAATATATGCATAAGTGCAGACTGTGTTAAGTGTTATGAAGAAGATAAAATAGAGCATTGAGAAAGAGAGTGACTTGGGGCTTAGGGAGGAGAGTGGGAGATCAGGGACAGTCTCTTCCAGAAATGACTTACAAGTTGAAGCCTGAATGATGAGAAAGAACTTGCCATGGAACGATTTGGGGGAAGGGTGCTCCAAACCGGGGGAAAGACATTCAAAGAGCCCACAGCGGGACAAAGTGAGGTGGAAGGAAAGCCAGTTTGGCTGGAGCAAAATAATGAAGGGGGAGTGATAGGAGCTGAGGTCACAGAGCTAGGTTGGGACCCAGTCCTATAGCCATAGTCCTGTAGCTCCAGTAGGGGTTCCCAGTAAGCACTCACTGGGACCTTGAAGGAAGATGTGGGGTCTGAGCTTATTTGAAGAGAAAATAGTGGAGAAGGAGGAGCAATATATCCAAAGACACAGAAATAGTATAACTGTGACCACTTCATGGCAAAGCGAGCAGCCGGATTTGACTGGCCTGAAGGGCAGAGAGATAAAACATAGACATAGATTAGGGTAGAAGTAAGGGGAATCCCAAACTGACAGCAATGTCACCTCACAAAGCAGGGGATGAGACTGACTCCAGGTTCATGATCAGAAGGGTATGTGATAAAACTGCTATTCATGCAGGGAGAGCTCAGCTGGGCAGAACAGGTGCAACAGAGAGGGTGAGAGACTGAAGTCAGGTGGGTCGGCAAAGATGAGCCTGAGTCAGTGCTCTTGAATTTCAGTGGGTATCCAAACCCCTAGAAAGGCTTGTTAAAATTCACAGAGTGCTGGCACTTGTCCCAAGAGCTTCTGAGTCAGTAGATAGGAGGCAGGGCCTGAGAATGTGCATTTCTAACAAGTTACTGGAGAATGCTGATGCAGCTGGTGTGAGCACTACACTTTGAGGACCACTGCCCTTAGCAACCCTGGCAAGAAACAGCAGAGACCAGTGGAAGGGAGAGGCTTCAGGGTTAGGAGACCAGGCTTCGGAGCCCGACATTGCTACAAGCAGCTGTGTAGACCTGGGCGAGTCACCTCATTTCCTGAGTTTCAGCATTCTCATCAGTAAATGGAAATGATACTAACTGTATCCAAAGATTTCTGTGAAGTTTAACTGAAATAATGTATTTAAGACATGTAGCAGAGCGTGTCTGACAGAATAAATGCTTTTGAGTTGAATCTGAAATGATGAAAATTTGGACTATATAAGAAATGGAGAGGAAGGGATATATTTAAGAGAAAAGGGAGACATTTCATGTGAGGTTGTTTTGTTTGTTCGTTAAATCCATGGCTTCCTTTTGCATGGTATTTGCCAGCTGGAGAGCATCGGAGTGTATTTGCAAGTTAATGCTGCATTTAAGTCCTAAGTGGAAGTTGGGTCGTGAAAACAGCTAATAATTTCATAAATAATGACAAAATTCTCTAGCTCATCATACATAATAGCTCTCAAATATTATAAATGTATCAGTGAGAAGACATGCATTATGTGTTTAAAAGACATTTGAAATCATTCTTGATGTTTCATAGTGGTGAAATATTTGAATCAGAATTTATGCCTTAGGTTTCTGAGGAAGAGTACTTGTTCAGTTGATAATTCTACAGGGAAAATCTTGGCTTCACATCTTGTTTCTGTTTCCCTTGACCTTACCTAGCAAAAGATAGAAAGAATTCTCCATAATTTTAAAAGTCTATATTTAATTAAAAAAAAAACTGTCTAAGAGCTAGGCCATTTTCTATGTATGTTCAATAATTAGTTCTTTTAATCTTCATGAGTTGGAAATCATTATCGCCCACATGTAATAGATTGGGAAACCGAGGCACGGACATGAAGTGATTTGCCCAAGATTATAAAGCATATAAGAAACACAGTCAAGGTGTGAACCTTTACTGTCAGCTCCAATATCTGAACCCTTCCATCTCAGGCTGTCTTTCTCTATTCTGCTGGGATTTTCAATGTAGGAACTCATATTTTACAGGTCTCTTTAGATGAGCCCTTAAAAATTCAGACTGTAGGAGATAAGAGTATAGAAAGATAACACAAATTAGTGAAGAAAATTCCAAAAAGGCAGGAAGAGTAAACACTATAGTGAAATTTTAAAAAAAGTGACCCATCTATATGGAAAGCTGCTGCTCTTCTCTAGGTAGATGTCTACTAGAATGAAAGTCCCATAAAGAGGAAATTTTTGCTTTCAGTGATTTTTCCCCCACTCCCCCATTGATTAATGCCTAGCACCTAGAACACAGTTCCTGGAAAACAGTATGTGCTCAAGAAATATTTGTTGAATAAATAAATGCAGACTGCAAGAATGTTATCCAAGTATAGCCAGGATTGCAATATTTTGTTTTTAAAAGAAAAGCTGGATATCCAAAATTTGTATGCAATTTTCAGATTAATATGTTAGTTCATTTTTCGAAAAGGCTATGTGCATGAATAATAACATGCCTATAGGCTGGGTTTGACCAGTGGGGAAGATTTGGCCCTCAGACAGCTAATTTGAGACCCTACTCCTGTAGTAAAAAGCCATTTACTATGTGTGAATAGTAGATACTTAGAATGATGGTATGTTGATTCAGGCATTCTTATAGAATTAGATTTAGCATTTGAAAAAAAATCTCTGGATACAATTAAAAAATCCATGCGAGAGCATGATTGGGTAGAACAAAATTTCTAAGTTGTGTTGCTGCATTTGCAAGTTATAATTTCAGTTATTGTACAGCTCTGCTTAACTTTAATTTGTTTGGCATAGAAAAATACTTCCATGTCTTTGATTATATAAAGTAGTTTAGAAGATGCATTTAAGAAGTACTAATATGCCTCGAGCTGTATCATCCTCTTTTTAATTTCAAATGCCAGTAGCATGGGAAGGAAGCCAGTTTCTACCTGAAACACCAAGTCTGAGAAGCAAAAGAAAAATGTTTTGTGTAATTTATCACCCTAATCCAACCAGCAGGATAGATCATTGCCTTGACTATTTTTCTAGGTCAAGTACTTTGACAATGTCCATATCCTTGAGCTCTAAAGTTGTAGAGGAACAAAAGAAAAAATAGCACCCCAGAAGCTGTGGTTCCACGCCTTATAAATGTAACATGAATTAACTAATAAGCCAAATTTAGCATTAAGTGGGCAAAAGAACACCTGACTTCAGAAAGATCCCTAGGAGAATAGAGAGAGAAGATTCTCTCTTAGTTATATTTGTAACTTGAGTTGAAATATTTGCAAAATAAATAAGAGATGCAAATCATGGCAAAGATTGGAAGTTCTGTCAAGCAGAAGCCAGGTAGAGAAATTTTCCAGGCATCTGAAGGTGAATCTTCTTTAGCTGAGCAAAGTCCTTGTGTGACCTGATGATTTCCCATCATTGCTGAGGGCTTGGTTCATAGACACCAAACTTACTCCTTGTGCTTTATTGGTTTTGGCTTCCAATGGCCTCTTCTAGTAGAACAACCTTTAAAGTCCTGGAAGCCTCATCATCATCACTGAGATGAGATTTTTTTTTAAAAAAAGAGTCCAGCACAAAGAAAAGAGGTTGTTCCAAGCAACTCCACCAATGCAGCCCAAGTGAATCACTCAAGCAATCTAATAAAATGCATAAAGAGAAATGAATATCAGAAGCAAGAATTATAAGACGCATATTAACTGATACCTGATTACTTGAAATTAGCATATTGGATCTTAGAATAAAAATGCTCAGTTTCTACTCTAGATTTTGTTAACTAGTCCTAGCTCATTGCTTACCTTTCATTTCCTGTAAAATCAGAATGATAATTGTTTTTACTTCTAGTGTTATCGTAAGTACTAAATAAGATAATGCAAGGCAAGTACCTGCATGGGATGTTCACTCATTAGTTTATGTATTATCATTATTACCTTAGCAGGTCAGGAAATGGATCAACAAATGCCTGCAAATTTAAAAAGAAAACACAACAGAGAATCCAGATCTATTACCCAGGGCCACCATGTCGAACACTACCTAAGATGAACATCATACAGCTTCACACTGCACCATCCATACAAACCAGGACTTGAATGGCACCCCCTGGAGTTGTACATCGTGGCAGGCCATCATCTACTCGGATTAAGAACATAGAAAAGTATATAGGCTCATTGAACCACCAGAGAGCACTGAAAACTAGTCTGTGGCTGTAGGTATGACTAAGGGGTTTGTGCCAACAAAGATGCTATGAATCTTAATACCTCACCTAGAATAGAAAGTTGCTTTAAATTTTTAATATGACCTCTGCCCTGAAGAAAGATCCACTGTTTTGTTTCTATTCTTAGAGAATATTTGATTATTTGGGGGAATGGAAGGTAAGGAAAGAAGGAGAAGGCTAGTGGGCTTTGCCTCCTAGGGTTGCTGTGAGGGCTGGATTCTTGGTACAGAGCACAGTTCATCATTAGTGCTCTGTAAGTATTAGCTATCGAAATTGAGATTAGCATGATTTTTTGCCTATTCCAGAAAATGTTAAGGAAAATAAATTGGATGCCATCCAGGTATCAAAATCAAATAGAGTGCTCTTTTGAATCAAACGAAAATAAGTTTTTATATTCTAATCTAAATAAATATTGCATCTCCTGCTCCTCCTTCTTCTTGTACCTTCTGGCTGTCTCTTTCCACCACTGCAATCTCTGCCCCATATACACTCCCCAGAGTTACACATCCAGATGAAAAGATATCAGTGTAAATACATCGGAACAGGTGAAACTCATTACATCTCAATGACTAGGGGTGTGCATGCACCATGTGGGGCTTCAGGTTTCTCATCGGTAGGTTATGTGATCAGTTGAAAGAATCATTCATTCAATTATTTACTTATTGGACAAACATTTTTAAGTGCCTACTATATGTCATGCTAGACTCTGAGGATGTGAGGAAAAATAAGACAGTCTTATCCTTAAACCGCTTATTAAATGAATCAGTTTATATAATAACCCTATATTTTCTCAGTTGAAATACATCAACAGCATTCTAAAAGGAAGATACAGTGTGTCAACATAGTGGTATCAAAGTAGAACAACATTAACTTGTGTTTTAGTTTTTTCTTATATAAGCACACCTATCATGTCTCTTTCATACACTCTGATTAAAGCATATATCTCTTCCTTCAATGTTGGCTTCAGTCTTCCCTATCTATTGTGTAGACTTGGTCTTTTCTAGAATGTCATTCAGCCAAAACTCCTATTAACGGACCTGCCAAAAAGAAAGCTAGCATTTCAGAAATTTAAATGTAGTGACTCGTTAAGACTGGAGAGTTATATAAGACTTTCCTTCCTACTTGAAAGAGTAAAGATTGGTTTCAAAGTGAAAGGTGATGATTGCACAACACAGCCAATTCAATTTATCAGGCGTTGATTGCAGCCTATTCTGTGCAAGACTGTGTATTGATATTGTGGGTATGAAAATGACTAGGACCTGCCATTCCAGCTTGGAGGTTCATTAACTTGTGGATGTAGGACATGATTTCTAAGGATGTCATAAAGGTGCTAGTAAATATGGTTATAACATGGTTCAGTCACTGGGAGAGCTGGGAAAGAGGAGGTTACATTTAGCAGAAACTAATGTACATATTCTCATGTAGGTAAGTATTAGAGTGTGTCTCCTATTTCTACCTTCCTCATATGCCTTCTCTAAAATGGGCTTCATTCCTTATACATTTAATCAAGAACATGAGAAAAAGGTGATAAATCTTGATATTTGGCCACGTAGCCACCACCACTTACATGATACAGAATGTTGCATCACCTCAAAATGTTTCCATGTGCCTGTTTGCAGTCAACACCCTCTCTCCAACCCCTGGCTCCTGACAACTGCTTTCTCAAACTATCGTTTTGCCTTTTCCAGAATTTCAAATAAATGGAATTATGTAGTGTCTTATTTTTGGCTCTTTTCACTTAGCATAATGCTTCTGAGTTTCATCCATATTGCAAATGTCAGTAGTTTGGATTATTTTATTGATGAGTAATATTCTGGTATATAGATACAAGATTAGTTAGTCCAATCACCAGATGATGAAGATTTGGTTACCTTCCAGTTTTAGGCTATTAAGTTGCTATAAATATTTAATTCATATGCATATCTTTGTGTGGTCATATGTTTTTATTTCTCTTGGGTATATGCTTAGGACCAAGATTGATAGGTCATACGGCAAGGGCATGTTTAACTCTTTCTTTTTTTTTTTTTTTTTTTAGATGGAATTTTGCTCTTGTTGCCCAGGCTGGAGTGCAACGGCGCCACCTCAGCTCACCACAACCTCTGCCTCCTGGGTTCAAGTGATTCTCTTGCCTCAGCCTCCCGAGTAGCTGGGATTACAGGCATGCACCACCGCGCCCAGCTAATTTTGTATTTTTAGTGGAGATGGGGGTTTCTCCGTGTTGGTGAGGCTGGTCTTGAACTCCCGACCTCAGGTGATCCACCCGCCTCAGCCTCTCAAAGTGCTGGGATTACAAGCATGAGCCACCACACCCAGCCATGTTTAACTGTTTGAGAAGCTGCCAAACTGTTTCACAAAGTGGTTATAGCATTTTATATTTTCACCAGCAAATATACACACTTTTCTGCTCCTCCTTGTCATCAGCAACATTTCATATTGTCAGTCTTTTATTTTAACCATTCTGTTACATGTATACCAGCATCTCACTGTAGTTTTAATTCTCATGTTTCTAGTAAATGATTTGTACCACCTGAATGTATTCTTTGATGAAGCGTCTGTTCAAATATTTTCTTCATTTTTGAAAATGGGTTTTAGGCCAGGCGCAGTGGCTCACGCTTGTAATCCCAGCACTTCGGGAGGCCGAGGCAGGTGGATCACGAGGTCAGGAGATCGAGACCACGGTGAAACCCCATCTCTACTAAAAATACAAAAAATTAGCTGGGCGTGGTGGCGGGCGCCTGTAGTCCCAGCTACTCGGGAGGCTGAGGCAGGAGAACGGCGTGAACCTGGGAGGCGGAGCTTGCAGTGAGCTGAGATCACGCCACTGCACTCCAGCCTGGTTGACAGAGCGAGACTCCATCTCAAAAAACAAAAACAAACAAACAAAAAAGAAAATGGGTTATTTTTGTATTGTTTAGTTTTATATATTCTGGAAACAAGACCTTTATCAAATATATGTTTTTCCAAATATTTTCTTTGGGAACAGCGTTCATAGCAATATGCCTTAAGCTGGGACTTGGAGAATAATGGTTCTTCAATGCATGAAAGCAATTCCTGTGAGATCACTTAATGCCTGTTTCCCTGGTCAAACATGCTCCATGTGGATAGAGTCAGAGTCTGCAGTATTCACTGCTGGGTGTTCAAAGCCCAGCACACTGTCTGACACATTAGTGAAATTCAATACTTATTCAATAAATGATTAAGTGAATAAGTAAACAAATGATTTGCAAGCTCCCAATGCAACTTATATTAATGAGAAGCAAAAGAGCTTTAGGAGGAGGAGATGAACTTAGAAAGCCAGCCTGGGATCTGACTGTGGGAGGCACTGAAAGCCAGTTTATGGAGATGGGCTCGTGTTTTATTTGTTAAGCAAATGAATGGTCTTAAGACAGGCTGAGCTGGACTGTCTGTGCTAAGGCTGTCTGATGGATGCATTTGAGAAGATAAAGCCTGCAAGCTGAGAACCTGTAGCAGGTTTTTGGTACTCAAAGGGAGAGATGATGAAAGTTGGATCTAAGAAGATATTATAATATTATAAATGGTATATTGGAATTATCTGTAGAATTGAGAAACTCATTGAATTGGAAAAGGAAGGAGAATATCTGAGATAGAATACAGCAAAGAGTTTTAGAACAAATGTATGCAAATCAATTCATGTAAGACACTTACTGTTGAATGAATTGTGCCCCCAAAATTCATCTGTTGAAGCCCTAAACCCCAATGTCACTATATATGGATAGTCTAAAAGAAGGGAAGTAATTAATGCTAAATGAAGTCATAAGGTGAGGCGCCGATAGGATAGGATCAGTGTCCTTGTAAGAGACACTTGCTCTCTCTCCACCACATGAGGACATAACAAGAAGGCAGCTGTCTGGAAGCCAGGAAGAGAGCCCTCACCAGAGACTGAATCAGTAGAGCATCTTGATATAGAACTTTATAGCCTACAGAGCTAAGAGAAAATCAATTTCTGTTGTTTCAACCACACAGTCTATGGTGTTTTGTTATGGCAGCCTTCACAGACTAATACAACCCCAGAGAAATTCTTTAGGAGTCTGACTCCTATAGAACTAGTTAAACAATAGTGGATACATTTTAGAATTAAGCTGAAAAAGGTCCAGATAGAAATCCTGGTTCTTGTAATTAAAAGAGGTGTGAATTTTGGCAAGTTACTTAACTTATCACAGCTAAAATTTCTCTATCTGTGCAAATACAAATATGCCTTCTCCTTAAGATTGGTGGTGATAATTTTTTAAAAGTTGTGTTTTGTACATGTAGCCTAGTACCTGGCATGAGTTGCTATTCATTAGGAAATGTGAAATCTTTTCCTTGTCCTAAAACCACAGCAATGTATCTAAACTAAATTCTGTCCCACTGCTTCCTGAATGCTCTTGAAATGACTAGGCAGAGAAAGATTATGGGCATCTTCATGTTTATTTTAGATAATATTTCCCAGAGGTAACACTGCTGGGTAGAAGTATTAGTCTAACCTTTAGACCTCTTGCCCATTTAGCTCCAAGTTATAAAATGGCTCACTTAATTTTGAACTTAAAACTTCCAGAAACGATGTCCAGCTCTACTCTCCCTCATAGGAGACTAACACAATTTCATTTATTTCATCTTCAAAAAAAATCTGTGAGATATTTATATCTTCTCCAATGTATGAGTGAGGAAAACGAGGCTGGGAGTGGCTGGGGGACTTTCTCAACGTCACAGAGCTAGTAAATGGCCTCATAGAGATAAAGGTCAAGTTGGCTTGAAGGTGAAGTCCCTACTCCTTCCCCAACACTGCACTGTCCGCTATAAAACTTGAAGGGTGTTTTGGGACATAGCTGGAGAAGGAGGGAAATGTTTTCATGAGCCAGACTGATGATTGTGTTCAGCACATTTCATAAGGTGGATTTTCTGCTCTGTGTCTGCCTTTCATTCAGCAGCATGTTGTGAAACAGCCACAATTTAGCCCCAGGTGCTCTTGGCTGAGAATGAGTTCTTAGAAAGCTGGCATGGATGTTTTTCTTCTGTCCCACACTTACAGTAATTACAAATAAGGGGTACTCTATGTGGTTGCTCCTACCCTATAATTTTGTTTTCAGTTGCCAAGATTAGTAAATTTGAGGTACAATCACTGGGTTGGATTGCAAACCTAAAGTTATTTTTGCTGTGACTTCTCTGAGGTTACAAGTAAATTTTAAAATGTTTGTTGTTGCTATAGATCAGTTTCAGAATTTGCTAGCTTAACTTCATCTTTCTTCTCTCAGTGTATTTCTGGAGTCTTTTGCAGAAGATCATTTGGGTTCCTTTTTGTTTTTTCTCTCTTTCTCTTTTTGTCTTTCCTAAAGTCAAGCTGAATTGAATTATATAAAGACTTAAGAGCCAATGCTCGTGAAAAATCTATAGTATAATTATCTTAAAAGTTGACCCCAAAAAAGCTATGCCAGCATTCACTGAAATATACATGTTTGGGGTAGAAAATATTAATATTGTGGAGATAATCTATAAAGCTGGAAGGCATATGGAGTTAATAAAGCAAAAATGTATTAGCAAGATTTGAAATGCAAACTTTGAAGATATATACCATTCAATCCCTATTAAATGAATTTGCAAGGTCAATCATTGAACTATCATGTATTTATGCAGTTCTAATGAAGTATCATGGATTTAGCTCTGTTCTCTCAGAGAAGGCAGACCAGTAGCATGTAGGAGAACCTCAAGGCCTGTGAGGATAAGAAGGTGGCTAACTTAGCTTATTCTCACAGGTCTTGAGATCTTGACTACTATGAGAAGATGCTTAGGAGATGTTTGTTAAATGAGGGTCAACTTGGTTGTAAATATAAAAATCATATGAATGAAACAGTTTGGGACTTTGTAATATGAATATATTTACAGGTTGCAAGGAAGAGAAGATTCAACAAAATGAATTTTTAAAAGTGAAGAGAATGTATTACTTCACAAAAGAGAAGAGTTCAAGGGCATTGTTGGCCTCAGGTAAGCAACAAGCCTCAGCAGGGACGCAGTTTCTTTTTCCCCACAGTCTTTCTTCCACAATGTTGCCCAGTTCTTAGCTCTTGATTGTTGGTGGGCACATGGCTGCCAGCAACCCCTGGAATTGCATGTGTTCAGCTTCATGGTCAGTGATACACACGGAGTCTACTCCCCTGAGAACTCAAAAGAAAACCCCTAGGATTGAGAAGTGTTGACACAAATTTTGTCATGGACCCATCTCTGTGGCCCTGTGGATAAAATGGATGAAATAGAGTAACTGGCTTAGCCCACATCAATTGCCTGCTCCAATTCTGGGGCCAGATTGTGACATCTACTCCTCCAGAGTGAGAAAATGGCAGGTCCCTTGCAGAATCAGGGTACAGTTGTTGCAGAAAGGGGAATGAATATTGGATGAGAAATACAATAAACGTCAAAGGACATGCCACATATACGTTGAGTACTATAAGCCTTCAAGGAAGGGAAGACCAACCAGGCCAGGTGAGGTCAAAGAAGACTTCACAGAGAGGCTGTATCTGGAGGGTAGATGGTATTTATTTAATTTTACAATAAAGATATGAGTTATTTTGTAAGAACTTTGTAAGAAACTTGGAAAATAGGCCAGGCTCTGTGGCTCACGCCTGTAATCCCAGCACTTTGGGAGCCCAAGGCAGTCAGATCACAAGATCAGGAGATCGAGACAGTCCTGGCTAACATGGAGAAACCCTGTCTCTACTAAAAATACAACAACAACAAAAAAAAAGTAGTGAGGCGTGGTGGCATGCACCTGTAATCCCAGCTACTTGGGAGGCTGAGGCAGGAGAATGGCATGAACTCAGGAGACGGAGCTTGCAATGAGCCGAGATCCACCACCACTGCCCTCCAGCCTGAGCGACAGAGCGAGACTCGGTCTAAAAAAAAAAAAAAAAAACCTTGGACTTTCAGTGTGTCTCTCCCTGAAGCTCAACATGTCCCATAACCTTGACTCTCCAATGAGTCTCCTTCTTCACAGCCACTGTTTTCTTCACTGAGGGCCTTGCATGAGTGGTGGAGAAAGAAGACTGATCATCCCCCAATCCCTACACTATCTTCCAGAAAAGTGGATTCCATCCTGGCAACTAAAGAGATGGCAGAATCCACTGTTAAGACTCTTCAGAGTCAGGAGCAGCAAGGCATCAAGAAGACCCAGATATTAGCACCATCTTCCTCACTATCTATACAACCCTATAAAAAATGCACTTCACTTATTTGACTTTTGGTTTCCTCAACTGCCACACAAACGGTGGAGTACATGACCCTGTGAGTTTCTACTGGCTTTTAGAAATTAAGAGCAGATGAGTGTAGGAATTGAAACCTCAGTGCCTTGCAGAGGAGTACCCCTGAACATTAGACATCCTTACAAAGTAATGATTCTTGGAGGAATCTTCATCTCCTGCCTCCTTGGTTCAGTCTCCCTATCCCTCCTTTTACGTAGGTGTCTTTGAGTCAGTCTGATATTGTGGCATCACAGCTTGGGTAGAAATCCTGGTTCTCTCACTGAGGAGCAGTGGAATTTTCAACAAATTTGTTAATTTCCCTGAGCTTCTGTTTTCTTATCAGTGACAGGGGCATCCTAACATCCCCACAGCATCTCAAAGGGACTATGAGGCTGAATGAAGCAAGGCATATGGAATGCCTCATCCAGCGATGGGTGCAGAGAAGTGATTTGTGTCTTATGTCCTATAATTCTGATGCTCTCAAAATGTATTCTGCATATGTGTATGTTTGTGTGTGTATGTTTCTAACTTTATAGATTACATCAGCACATACTTGTTATCTATGTCATAACACTTTGTCCATCTTTCCTACTGCCCAGTAGAAAGCTAAACACACAGAATACCTTGATATTTATCAATAGCAATGATATGGCCAGAAGAATAAACATTTCTGCCTGCAGAGAATAAGATCTAGACAGAGTCATGTAGGAGTTCTGCTCTGCGCCTACCACATGACTTTGAGGAGTCATTTAACTATGTCAGTATTCTAGAATATCAGTGTTAAAATAGGAGTGACAAGTGTTTTGAGGAGTCACGTCAATAAAGAACAGTGTTTCATACATAGCTGGAAATGCAGAAGTATAAATCATTAATGCATCTTATAAAGATTTTTCACGAGATAAAACTCCAAGTCTTCTCTTTCTACTAAGTCTGTTAAATCCGTTTTCCACAGCACTCAGGGATTTTCCGCTCACTGACGGCAAGTCCTCAAGGTGATCTGAGAAAGGCATCTTGCAGACTGGGAGGTGGAGAAGACTGCTTTGCCCCCATCAGCCCTGTGAGCTGAGACTACACTACACACACACACACACACACACACTCACAGACTCCTTCAAGAAAATAAATGACTGAGCATGGGTCTCACACGTGCCTATGCAGACACCACCATAGTGACCCCAGATCCTTCTCGCTTCCAAATTCCAAGCAAAAAAGAGGAGGTGCTGAGGCTGTCTCAGGCTTCCAGCAGGTGCGGAGGAGGCTCTCACACTCTTTGCATCCCGAGAACTCTGTTTCCCTTCCATTTATTTCTGTGGCACTGTGTGTGCAACGAGCCATGCTGCAGCAGAGATACCCCAGAGAAAGAGGAAACCCGTTGAGCTATTTTTCACCATTACATACTTCACTTCCTAATAAATGAGATCCAGAGCATGCAAACAGCCAGTCTTGTAGATCATCATCTTAGGGAAAATCACAGACCTAACGCAGCACAAAGTAAAAAATAAATGAACCCAGAGGAGAGTCATTCTGCTGATATTTGAGACTATAGCTCTCTTCTCATAGCATTCTATTCCTCTCTAGAAGTTTTTGCACCTCAGAAAAGTATCAGGGCTCTAATGATAGTGGAAAAATAAAGTAAAACAAATGCTAGATTCTTCTCTGTCCTTATGCCAGCTTATTTTCACCTCTAGAAAGAGATTTGTATGTGACAGTAGAGAGGAACTCAGTTGAGACCAAGTCCTGTTTCATGGGATTCAGTCTCTGGTGATCCCTGGGTAAGTGGCATGAATTATGAGGATTTCATCAGCTACCTTTGCCCAGCAGCATACCAGACTATATTTCAAGACCGTAACAGAACTCGAGCAGGTGAACATGCGACCCACCTATCCCTGGTCTGCAGAGTCAGGTATGCTACGGTGCGCCTTGGCTTCCACGGCCCTCTTCCAGTCTCTGTGCTTTTTCTTGGTCCTCTGGCAGAAAAGCTCTGCATTTGGATGCAGCCGCAAGTGTTGAGGTCACCAGCACCGTTCACTGTGTCAACTAAAGGAATCAATGGACAGTAATACAATCTGTCCATGTCCACGAGGGAATATAATATTTCACACAGAAAATAGCAAAATACTCCCACGGCCCCGGGGCAATATCCTGAAGTTGTTTGAGGTGAAAGAAAATAAGTGTCATTTGGGCAAAAGAATGTAGACTCTTTAGCAGTAAACTTGTGCTGCTTTCATCTTATGGCATCTGAATACTTATTCTGATTCATTCCAGGTGAGAAACGGACATGACTCTCCCACCCAAGTGTGTGAGATTTCTTTGCCCACTTTTTGTTGGCCTTAAAGCCATCTGAGACGATGAATTAGTCTCGCCAAAAGCTTATGATTTTCTAGTCAATTTTAAACACTTTACCTAGTAGATCTTCAATCCTCTAGAAAACTCATGGTGCTCTTTCCCCTGGGCAGGGTAACGGGGATTGCAGAGAGAACAAAATTATCTCTGACAACCTTCACCATACCACCCTTGCTCTCCCGGGCCATTTTGATACTCTTGGTGAAGCTGACGGGTATCAGAGGAAGATCAAAGAACTGTGGTTCCAGAAACCAGTCGAGTCTTTATGATTTCAGAGAAGTCGTCTTACCATTCTGAGTTCCACTCATATATACAAAATGGGAAATAACATTTACCCTGTGTAGGTCTTGGGTTTGTCGGGAGGAAGATTTGGGCAGAGATTGTTCTGCTGCTCCTGGGCCCAGAGAGACTTAGTATTTCCTAGTCTTCCCTTTGGTTTGATCGGGCCGCATGACTTCTAGCCAGTGGAACATAAGTGGAAGAACGTGGCAGTTACAAACCTCTCTTGAATAGACTGAACATTCAGAGGGGTGGCTTGGGAATGGTCTCTAAAGATGCCATACCAATGTTTGACAAGACAGCAGTAAAGCCACCCACCTTTAAATGGACCACATAAGCTTTTTGTTTGGTTTTGAGACAGAGTCTCACTCTGTCACCCAGGCTGGAGTGCAGTGGTGCAATCTTGGCTCACTGCAGCCGTGAACTCTTGGGCTCATGCAATCCTCCCACCTCAGCCTCCCAAGTAGCTGGGACTACAGAAACACACCATCACACCCAGCTAATTTTTGCATTTTTTGTAGAGATGGGTTTTCACCATGTTAGCTAGGCTGGTTTTGAACTACCGAGCTCAAGCGATCCGCACGCCTCAGCCTCCCAAAGTGTTAGGATTACAGGCGTGAGCCACTGCCCCACATAAGCTTAAACAACGAGAATCATAGCTGTCATAATGACGGTCTATAGTCCAGAGAATGTTCCGCCATCCCCACTGCCTTGATCCTTGGGTGCCTGCACAGAAGTGCAGGGAACTTCCAGACAAGACTGAGATCTAATTTCTCAGTTTCTGGAGAGTTCAAGCACAGAGTCAGAATATATTTGATTTGTAAAAACAAAAACAAAGCTGAAAATAAACAAAGAAACTTAAAACCCTCCCATGACTGACCCGCCATTCTGTTTCCCCAAACACTGGCTGAATGCAAAGGTTTTCAAGGCCCCCAAAGAGGACAGAGTCATACGTAAGGAGTCTGGGTCCCTGAATCCCCACGAAGAAGGTTGTGTCACAACCAAGAACACCTGTGTTGGATGTTTACAAAGGGAAAAGAAAGGCATTTTTATGTTAAGTCATACAACTCTCAGGGCTGGGTTATTTCATTAGTTTTTTTTTTTTTTTTTTCCCCAAATTGCTTTTACACTCTATTATACTATTGGAAATTGTAAAACGTTTTGTGGAAGAAGGACAAACTGTTTACTTCATGTTCTCGGTCTCAGAGGAATAGAAGGTAGACAATTCCATGGAACACTCTGTTCATTCCAAGCCTTACAATCCTGATGCTGGACATGACCTTCTTTGAAATCGTCCTCCAATTGTGGGCAGCTAGTTTTCTCTCAAGACTATGCAGTTCAGGTAATTGAGTTATCAATTTTCTTGCATCAAAAGTAACCCAGGGGCCGGGCGCGGTGGCTCACGCCTGTTATCCCAGCACTTTGGGAGGCCAAGGTGGGTGGATTGCCTGAGGTCTGGAGTTTGAGACCAGTCTGGCCAACATGGTGAAACCCTGTATCTACTAAAAATACAAAAAAATTAGCCAGGTGTGATGGCGTGTGCCTGTAATCCCAGCTACTTGGAAGGCTGAGGCAGGGGAATTGCTTGAACCAGGAAGGTGGAGGTTGCAGTGAGCCGAGATCACGCCACTGCACTCTAGCCTGGGCGACAGAGTCTCGCTCTGTTGCCCAG